>NC_056751.1:683689140-684001776 GCF_019279795.1 Protopterus annectens
AACGACACTCCCCTGTTACCTTTTGCCCCACAGGGCATCCTGCTGCTGTGCATCCTGTGGCACATGGCTGAACAGTACATGATGATTATCAAGTAGGTATGAGATGAGGGCTTCATCCTCCAAGCTGGTATAAGGTGGCAGCCTTGCACGCGGCATACCTGGAAGACATAACGATGGAAACAGGTCACAGTAACTCACAGAGATGTACAGAGCTACAGCTGAACATACATGTGTATCACATTTATTACAATTAAATAGTTGTCTTTGCAAATCTACATGACATTGACACCACTGACATGTTTGTGTCACACACACATTTGACACTCAATGGTGATTGGATATTATCACCATATATGTGTGTGTGTCATCTGATTACATTGCTCATACTCCAATTGGATGCTGTCATGATGTGGGCAGGTCTGTTTGCCTGTACTGGTGCTCCTACCTATCAGCACATGCCTGGATGTGTCCACATTAATTCAGTGACCTTGATGCTGTGTATATAAGACTTACACTGCCTTAATGGACATGATCTGTGACCCTGCAGACTTGCTCACGGAAGGTTTTACATGTATGTGTTTTGCTATATACATCTACACGGCACTATACAGCAGTTCAACATCCTGCCATGTATCACCTGTGTTGCACATGTGATACACATGGGACACTGGCTAGCCTGATGGTATTTACAGGGTTAGATATCAACTATAGCATGTACAGTCAAAGTCAACTAGTAGGCTATATGCCCTGGGCCATGTATGAGCCTAGGATGAAAGATTACCTAGCTGTAGCCAACAGGCGGGTTTCTGGGGCCAGGTCAAGCAGTGCCACATAACTGATCCACAGGGTTAATGATATATTTACCATGCGGTCATCACACCATGTCTGAAAGAGGGGCAATGTGCAGCTTTTCTGGACAGGATTGCATAATATGGCAGGAGTATGTAACGTGTATGGGAATAGGATCTGTCCAGCATGTGGTGATGCTTTTGCTATATACAACTACATGCTTGTACTAGGAAGGCGAATGTCCATGAAGTATGTGTTTGAGATCAGGATGTGTACGCGTAGCATGCCCAACATCACTGGGTTGGACATGGGTTTATTCAGGGTAGGCATCATGCTACATAGTGGAGATGGGGATTGGGAAGGCTGGTGTAGGCCATCTGAACATGGCCAATACCCCTTAAAGGAAATATGTGAACTGATATGGGTCACTTGAGTGTTGAGTGGCTGAACAATGATCTCTATATTCATGGATGGCACCCTGTCATGATTAGGGTTGCCACTTATGACTACCTGACAGGTGTGGTGACGTAACTATCACAGGAAAGACAACTGCCCATCTGCATCCCTTACACACAGTGTCCATTATGTTGACCACTGCCTAGGTGGTAGTTCATAGGTACAGGGTTATTAACATAGGGGTGACAATGCAATATGTAGCTGTCAGATTGTGGCCATATGTCACACACCTCACCCACAAAGGCCCTTCTGTATGTTGTCTGCAACACTCATTGAGTCAGCTATTGCTCCTAGGTCATAGTCATTTGCATACTTCAATAGACAGATGCCTTCTGTTAGTCTGTGTGGTAAAGACTACAATGAGGGGGAGTACAATGAATTAACCCTGTTTTACTGTAGCTGGCACTGGTGTGATGTGCAAGTATTATTCAGACACATTCTGTAGTGTTGGTTCTGCCAGCAGTCCAGTTGCAAAACACTCCTGTGACATAGGAATGTACATCTAGTATACTGAGCGTAGGTGGAACACAGTATGGTTGATGATGTCCTATGACCTGGCAAGGTTATGATATGCTGTGTGAAATCAACCTTGTTGTCATCTACATCTGTACTGCTGACATCAAATAAGTTGATCAAGGTTCATGGCCTTTCAGACCAGACTCAGCAGTGTAGTAGTTCCCATTATCAGTGGTGTCTCCTCCTTTGTGGGTTGTGGTAACTGTTGGTGTGCACCATTCAGTGTGTACACAGCCTGACATGAAGCTATGTTTTACATGTTTGTATGTGGAGAGCAAATTGTTTTGCCATATGTGTATGATACAACCTGGGATGTGGACAGGTCCCATGCAGCTTGTACCTGCATAGTTGTGGTTACAGGGGCTCTGTAGTGTACATGGATACATGATTGTGTACCTGTTGGGGGGGCAGTGTGTTTATGTTATCCAAGACCCTATCTGGATTGCGTATTCATGCTGAGCACTTGTTCAGAACTTGTAAGCACTAAATAAGCTACTAGTTACTATAGCACTCAATCTTCCTCATTACCTAGAGGTAAACAGTTTTTGTACTTACTTTTCTCACTTGCTTAGAGAAAAACAGCTTTTGTGCTCACTTTCCTTGCTTATCTAGAGGAAAATAGTTTTTTATTCAGGCATGTCCAAGGGTCACCTCCCAGTGTTCTCTCCTGTCTATCTGATGAATCTGGGCATCTTGAGGCAATGTAGAAATTGCCTCATGTACACAGACAACCCTCTCCTCCTACCACCCAACACTACAACCTGTGAGAGATGCACTTATCTAGCCAAACTGGAGGTAAAGCTCTCTCCAACCAAGGCTGAACTTGACAGTCATATGGAGAAGGTAAACATTTGCACCACACCACACTCATCACATAGTCTCACTAAATCTACACCACCAAAATCCACTCATAGTAACACAAAAACATTCTTGGAAGCTCTCAATAATAATCTGTCTAAGCAACAGAGACCTCCAGAGCAGAAACACAAGCATCCTCCACCCCCCAACACAACCCAAATGACACATAGCCCACAGGCTCAGTGTGCCATTCAACCACAGCCAATAAGGCAAAACAATGTACCCAACACACTAGTCATAGGTGACTCTATAGTCAGGCACACTGATATCCCACTCACCAGGCTAAACAAGGAGAAGGTTACTGTCAGCTGCCTGTTGGGTGCTAGGATCCACCACATAACCCATGCACTCAGGTCACTCCACAACAAGTACAAATATGACTCTGTCATTGTCCATGTTGGCGTGAATGACCTAAGACGTACCTCCCTGGACTACATGAAAAGAGACATGGAAGAGCCCTCCGATCTTGCAGCCCAGGCAGGTATGACTCTAGCCCTGAGTAGCATTCTGCCATTGCCCAGAATGATACCACAGTACAAGGACAAAATGATTGACTTCAACAATTGGCTAAGCTTCTGGTGTCCTTCTAAGGGGATCCAGTATCTGTCTGCTTGGGATGACATAGTCGACAGACCATGATGCTTTGCCACAGATGGCCTGCACCTGTCACCCATGGGATTCTGGATACTGGCTAAGGCTCTTGCTGCCCCTATACTGCCTTTTTTAGGCAACGTTAAAATAACAAATTCACCACCATAACAGGAACAGGCAAGCAAAAACTGTGGGTAATGCCTAAATCTCAAAATGCACTCACTCGAGGCACTCCTTAAAATGGAGAACATCGATATCTGTGCAGTGACTGAGACCTGGTTCAAGGCTCCAGAGAGCACCCCTGCCCTACCAGGCTATAACTCATACCACACTTTTTGGCCATGTAACCAAGACCAAAACACCAAAGGCAGAGGTGCGTCCATATTCATTAAGGATATCCACACCTCCAGGCTAGTTGCTTAGCACAATGCATCCGAGGTTATCCAAGTGCAACTAACTCTGGGCAAAACTGCAATCCAAATTGTAGCTTGCTACAGATCCCCCACCATGCCCCAGGATTCCCACTCCTCTTTTCTTGATGTACTGGAAAATATTAGGGTTAAACCAAACACCCTAATAAAGGGCAACTTCAACTACCCCACCATTAACTGGGAAAACTACCCGAGTACCAACTCATTAGCTCAACGCTTTCTGGAATTCATAAACTCCAATGCCCTGGATCAACTTAGCCACACCCCCACCAGGGGCAAGAATATCTTAGACCCAGTCATTATCTACACGTGTGACTGGTGTTCCACACTTGAAGTCAATTCCTCGTTGGTCCGATCCGACCATAAAAGCTAATCACCCTTGAGATCCACATCCCAC
This sequence comes from Protopterus annectens, assembly GCF_019279795.1. Lineage (NCBI taxonomy): Eukaryota > Metazoa > Chordata > Ceratodontiformes > Protopteridae > Protopterus > Protopterus annectens. The sequence continues at coordinate 683,693,179 of NC_056751.1, forward strand.
CCCCACACCCATTAAGGAAACCACAGTAAAATATTTCTCCAAAGCCAACTTCATGTTTCTTAAGACAGAAGTGGTGAACTTCATGATACCCATGCAGATGGACAATACAGTTACAATTGCTGAATCCTACACAAATGCATTCTATAAGCACTTACACGAGTGCATGGATCGTGCTATCCCAAACAGAACTAAGATGCTATCCTCCAAAAAAAAGAAGCCAATCTGGTGGTCCCCTGCCATAAACAAACTGTACAACAGAAGGAAGAAACTGCTGCAAAAGAGAGTACAATCCCATGAGTGGAGAAGCTCCCTGGTCAGCCTCGATAAGAAGCTGAGATCCCTTATAAGATCCTCCAAAGCTAGCTATGAAAACAAAATCACCACTAATTCCAAGGACAACCATGAAGCATTATATAGCTATGTCAAGAATCTCCAAGGCAACACCGAAATCTACTCTGAGTTACAGCACAAAGGCACAAAAATTACAGAACCAACTGATATTGCCAACATCCTGGCAGATAGGTTCAGTGCTAGCTTTACCCCCCTCTCACCTCCTAAAGGGCCCATATCTATACAGGAAGAATGCAGAGTCCCTGTAATCACAACTACGCAGGTAAAATATGCACTCTCTAAAGCCAAAAATACAGCATCCATGGGACCGGACAACATCCCAGGCTGCATTTTACATGAACTTCAGAACAAACTGGCTCCCCACTTAAGCACCATGTTCAATAATAGCCTCACATCAGGCTTTGTGCCCACTGAATGGCACACAGCAACAGTTATCCCACTCCACAAAGGTGGTGCCAAAACAGACCATGGGAACTATTGCCCTATAAGCCTGACTAGACTGGTCTGCAAGGCTATGGAGCACATCATCATGTATCTCATTCATAGAGACATTGGGTACCTCCAAACCTTTGACCCCACCTAGTTTGGCTTTGTTAAGGGCAGACCATGCCTCCTAAACCTGGTGGACTTCTTTGAGACAGTTAGCAAGGCATTAGATGAGGGTAAGGAGGTCCGCACAGCCTACCTTGACCTCTAAAAGGCTTTCAACACCATTTCCCTTTCTGGTATTATCGACATACCCATCCACCTGAACACTGACCCCTACATCAAGAGATGGTTTGCAAAGTGGCTCACTGACAGAACCCACACAGTGAGAGTTGCATACCCTAGGTCTGACTGTAAACCAGTTACAAGTGGTGTCCCCCAGGGCTCAGTCCTAGGATTCCTCATGTTCAGTATATACTTCTCTGAGGTACAGGCAAGCATAGCAGGACTTTGGCTGAAAAGGTTTGCAGACAACTGCAAACTAGGGGACATAATTGGTTCCTCATCTAATACAGACACCCTCCAGAAGGGTCTCACTGAGAGGGATACCTGGTTTCAATATCATGGCCTCAAGCTGAATGCCAAAAAGTGCATAGTCATCCCCTTTGGATAAAACTAATTACCCGTGGACTACCCATAGGTGGTAGACCCCTACATACAGAAAATGTAATAAAGGATCTGGGAACCCAAGTAGATAGCAATCTCTCCTTTGATAACCATATTGCCAAGGTGGTTAGAATATCCTTCTACGTGGCCCCCCTAATTTCAAATGGGTTCGCATCCAGAACAAAGAAGGCCATTGTGCCTCTTTACTCATGACTTATTAGACCCATTAAATAATACAACACCCCATTTGGGATGTACCTTACAAGACAACTGCAATAGCTTGAAAGACCACAAAAGTACCACACCAAGAGGATTACTGACCTCAAAGAGATGACCTATACAGCCCATCTAAAGAAACTCTAGCTGTACTCGGTTACATACCGCGTACTCAGAGGTGATCTCTGCTTGACATACAAGGCCCATGTCCAACCCAGTATTGATGGACATGCTCCAGCTAAACAAAAGCCCCTGAGAGCCACATGCTTTAGGGTTATAAACCTAACCACAATGATAACTAGGATGTGCTGGAGGGATATATTCCTGACCCAGAGACTCCCCATGCTTTGGAACATGATTCCAATGTGCATCAGGCAGGGCCCCTCACTAGCACTCTTCAAGGAAACCTTGACGGGTGGATGGGAGACTGACATGTACCCCTGGGATCACTGCAGTGGCTCTGCTGGACAGAGGCATAGGGAACTAATGGCTCTGCTGTTCAGAGGCACAGGGAACTAACCTAAGGGGGTGGCGGAAGCCAACACACTCTAGCTAGCCTTATAAATGCCCTTGGCCAGACAGCCTAGTACCTACCTATGAACCTATTACATGTCTTATGTGCATGGATAGTTAACTAGCTCTTCCATTTTACTTTGCTATCATGCTGATAAACTGTCGGGCTACTGCAAGTCATGTGTATCCTGTTACTGTTTATTGTAAATGCCAATAGACATAACTAATGTTTGCCTAACATAACAGTAATGCTATGTAAAATGTACTACATATCTGCCTACAATACTGTACATTGCACAGTTATTGGCACAATATCCCACAATGCAAATAATAATTGCACAGTAGGCCCACCTTTGACATGTTATTCTTAGTAATACACCCATACATATGCCTACTGTTACAATATATCAACATATACTATCCCCTGTTATAGCACGTACTTGTTGGATCAACCCTGCCACTGTCAGTGGCTGGAGAGGAATTGTTGGGTTCAAAGCCCTTATATAGCATCCCTTGTGGTGTATGAGGTGTTTGCCTTATGACCTACAGCAGTACATACATAAATACTACAAGCATTACTATGCTCAACAATACATCACTACAAGATAACTGTTTCCACTATATGCATTGCATACACTTTAATTATTACAGAACAGGTACTATACACAGAAATACTGAGTGTTCTACATACCTTATTAGTAACCCGAGGTGTCGTTGACTGTTATTTCAGTCTTTTTCAGTTTGTGTTTCAATCTTCTTTGTACTGTTCTGCTGGTATATACAGATGGTTTGAATGTGTGACAAGCCATCCTTTTATAGTTAAATATCAGTAACATGTGCTATCCTGACCACCAATTGGTGTTCCAAAGTAGTTAATTACATGCACATCAGCTGTGCAGCTACTCCATTAGCCAATACCATGGCAACAGTGGTGTTTAATTGAGTACTTCACTTGGGCGTTGTCCCTTTGCCTTACTTTTGAGGAAGATGGCCTGGATGTGTTGTCTGTGATGTATTGCAATAGCTATATGGAGACACACAGAGATATAGTAGCTTCATGACTCCCGTGGATTGTTTGTAATGCCTAGAAGATGTTGTTCTACATGTGAGTACAGCTGTTATATTTCAGAACATTGCTACTTATGCAGGGTTTGTTTGTATCTGATACTTCTGCAGATGTTTCAGTCTGGCAAGGATGTTTGAGCAGCGCAAGGCTGTATGGCTATGCATATAATGTTAGGTGGTTTACAGTGTGCTCACCAGACATCTTTGGTTTGGTGTAAATGTGTATCATACTGTGCTGTTAATCAGTAATTGGTAACACTTCCGCCCCTTTCCTGTTCTGCAGGTAGCTGCTAGCAGCCTTGTTAGCTGTTGTCAATGGCCCACTGTAGGTTCATAGATGTTAATTACTCATTTGTACTCCAATTACCATGCTGCAGCATTTCCTTATTTTCTTCCCATATCCTTCCTGTTTCAGCTCTGGTGTGCGCCATGCACAGCCATTTACCGGGATTTGAGCACATTTTTATCCATGCTCACATGCACATTTGGTTACCCTGTGTGCTCTCAGATAAGCAAAGCTATAGCTACTTCAACACTCCCCTATCCTGCGGCTTTGCTTAGCAACAGGCAAACCAGATTAGCAATACTCCAATGTGCTTACAGCTAAGGTGGCACACCCCTCTCTTGATGTCATCTTTATCTCCAGGCCACACTTTGGTGTTGTACCGCTATGCTGTGTGGTACATTCTTACGCCAGCGGGGATTTTGTAATTCAGTATTACTTGTCTTATTTGCATGGCATTGACTTCTAATACCTAGTTACCATGCAGAACACTGTCACAGCCCCTTAGCAACCCTTGCGCCATGGTTTGGTGTAGCATGCGTGCCACTGACTTCTCCTTCTTCTTCTTTCAGCTGCTCCCATTAGGGGTCGCCACAGCAGATCAACTGTTTTCATTTCTTCCTGTCCTCTGTATCTTGCTCTGTCACACGAACCACCTGCATGTCCTCTCTCACCACATCCATAAACCTTATCTTAGGCCTCCCTCTCTTCCTGGCAGCTTCATCCTTTGCATCTTTTTCCCAATATACTCTGCATGCCTCCTCAGCACATGTCCAAACCAATGTAATCTTGCCTCTCTGGCTTTATCTCCAATCCTTCCAACCTGGGCTGAGCCTCAAATATACTTATTCCTAATCCTGTCCATCCTCGTCATACCCAGTGCAAATTTTAACATCTTCAACTCTGCCACATCAAGCTCTGACTCCTGCCTTTTTGTCAATGCCACTGTCTCCAACCCATATAACATAGCTGGTCTCATTACCCTCTTGTAGACCTTCCCTTTCACTCTTACTGGTACTCGTCTATTACAAATCACTCCTGACACTCTTCTCCACCCACTCCATCCTGCCTGTACTCTCTTCTTCACCTCTCTTCCACACTCACCATTACTCCAAACTGTTGATCCCAAGTACTTAAACTCATCCACCTTCACCACCTCTACTACCTGCATCCTCACCATTCCTTTACTCCCCTCTCATTCACACACATATATTCTGTCTTAGTCCTGCTAACCTTCATTCCTCTTCTCTCTAGAACATATCTCCACCTCTCCAGGGTCTCCCCCACCTGTTCCCTACTCTCACTACAGATCACAATGTCATCTGCAAACATCACAGTCCACGGGGACTCCTGTCTGATCTCGTCTGTCAACCTGTTCACCACCATTGCAAATAAGAAAGGGCTCAGAGCTGATCCTTGATGTTATCCCACCTCCACCTTAAATGCATCCGTCACTCCCACCGCAGACCTCATCGCTGTCACACTACCCTTGTACATATCCTGTACCATTCTTACATCCTTCTCTGACACTCCCGACTTCCTCATACAATACCACAACTCCTCTCTAGGCACCCTGTCATATGCTTTCTCTAAATCCACAAAGACACGATGCAACTCCTTCTGACCTTCTCTGTACTTCTCCATCAACACTCTCAGAGCAAATATCACATCTGTAGTGCTCTTTCCTGGCATGAAACCATACTGCTGATCATTAATCATCACCTCCCTTCTTAACCTAGCTTCCACTACTCTTTCCCATAACTTCATCCTGTGACTGATCAGTTTAATCCCTCTGTAGTTACTACAGCTCTGCACATCACCCTTAATCTTAAAAATCGGTACCAAAACACTTTTTCTCCATTCCTCAGGCATCCTCTCACTTTCCAAGATTTCCTTAAACAATCTAGTTAAAAACTTCACCGCCATTTCACCTAAACACCTCCATGCTTCCACAGGTATGTCATCTGGACCAACAGCCTTTCTGTTCTTCATCCTCTTCATAGCTATCCTTACTTCCTCCTTGTTAATCCACTGCACTTCATGATTTACTATCCGCACATCATCCAACTTCTCTCCCTTTCATTCTCTTCATTCATCAACCCCTCAAAGTACTCTTTCCATCTGCTCAACACACTCTCCTCACTTGTGAGTACGTTTCCCTCATTATCCTTTATCACCCTTACCTGCTGCAAATCTTTACTAGCTCATTGACTATTGTGGGGAATTCATGAAATGTGTTACATTGCAGTTTTATTACATATAAATAAATTTTCATTGTGATCCCATTTGCGCACTGATGCACTATGATTTTACTTTGCATTAGTGTGGGCATGACATTAAATGTTCTTTTTTTATATGTTGTGCAAGTTTTTTTATGCCAATGGCTATATATTTAGCCAATGGCATATATTAACATTATAATATGTGAGTTTGGTCCGCTGTCATGGCTCCGATTTTATGTTTGAAAAAATGTAAACCGTTTTTTTTTCAGTTTACATTTCTGCACGCTTACACTATGCCTGCACCACTTTCTGAATCACTATATACCTTCATTTGCATGCTACGCTGCTGTACATGGGGTAATTAGCATACATGTGCCGGGAGCTGTGCAATCGTGGCATACACAGGTAGTGCATGTGGAAACAGCTCGTACCTGAATCGCTCGGCGGCCATATTTGGTGTTAGATCGCTGACGCTACACCTGTGCCTGGTGCAAGCTTCTTGAATCCTGGGGAATATTGCAACTATGTAGCAGTTTCACCAGTTTACCATAAATATCATTCTGCACTTTACAGTGTATGTTTAACTTACAGAAACAGAATATACACTAGCAGCAGTGTAACTAGTTGGAATGTACTATTACCAGACAATATTGCAACAATGTAGCAGTTTCACCAGTTTACCATACATATCATTCAGCACTTAAAAAAGAAAGAATATTTCTACCTTAGCACTATCATTTAGAGTAACTCTGAATCAGGTTTACTGAAATTGGGAGCAAGCAAAAGCAAAAACAAAAACATGAGCTTCTAATATCCAAATATAAACTATACCAGCAAAAATAAAAAAAATAACTGGAAAGCTACCTTAGAGAGAAATTACTGTACTACTCTATGCAGGGACAGTGAGTTTACAGTGTGGAATACAACACTGAAAAAAAGAAAAATAATACTATCACTTATAGAGATGCTACACCTGGAGGGCTTTCAGCTGCAATTAGAGCAAATATGGCATCCAGGGTTTTTAAAACCTTTGGTGTGTTGTACCCGAGCAATCACTTGGGGGGTGGGGGAAGGGAGGGAAACCTTCAATTGAAATTTATAGTAGCAGGGGAGAATCCAAGGGACTCTGCAAAACCTAGCTAATTATCAAGGACAGCCAAGGAAATAAGGTAAACATACATGCACCCTTGTTCAAGGACTGGAAGGCTTCTCCAAGAAAATCTATGTGTAGGAATACACCACAGGTGGAAGTTGTATGCTGCCTACTAGTCTGCAATGGCAGATTTTATTCTGTTTTATATTTGTATTCCCCTTTGCTCATTGTTTGCTGCACACAATGTAGCTAAAGATAAAAGCAGCTGGAGACTTTGCACCTCTGTTTGGTGTTTAGTGAAGAACAAGTATTGAGCGGGAGGGACTGAAGACTATGACTATTGAGAGGGGATAAATACCTTCACATATAACAAATTATCAACAGTGAAATGGAATGAAAGGGGTGGAGGTGGGCTAAGAGGAAGAAGGTTTGCCGCTATTGCCCCTGGGGTATGCACTCTAGCTGACTGCAACAGATTTTAACAAGGAATAATAGTAGTTACAAAAGCTGGCACCTACACTACACAAGCAGCAACAACAAGGTTCCTGGAGTTAAACCAGGGGCTGCAGTCTATTTTTGGATGATTGCTGGTTAGAGTTGTCTTTGCTTTTGGCTGGAGTGAGAAGATTCCTTGCTCACACAAGTGGGGGGGGGGAAGCAATCAGGTCCTCAGTGGCTACTACACAAGCAGCAACAACAAGGTTCCTAGAGTTAAACCAGGGGCTGCAGTCTATTTTTGGATGATTGCTGGTTAGAGTTTTCTTTGCTTTTAGCTGGAGTGAGAGGATTCCTTGCTCACACAAGTGGGGGGGACCCAAAGTGATCAGGTCCTCAGTGGCTACTACACAAGTGGCAACAACAAGGTTCCTGGAGTTAAACCAGGGGCTGCAGTCTATTTTTGGATGATTGCTGGTTAGAGTTTTCTTTGCTTTTAGCTGGAGTGAGAGGATTCCTTGCTCACACAAGTGGGGGGGGGCCCAAAGCGATCAGATCCTCAGTGGCTGCTACACAAGTGGCAACAACAAGGTTCCTGAAGTTAAACCAGAGGCTGCAGTCTATTTTTGGATGATTGCTGGTTAGAGTTTTCTTTGCTTTTGGCTGGAGCGAGAGGATTCCTTGCTCACACAAGTGGAGGGGACCCAAAGCGATCAGGTCCTCAGTGGCTGCTACACAAGCGGCAACAATAAGGTTCCTGGAGTTTAACCAGGGGCTGCAGTCTATTTTTGGTTGATTGCTGGTTAGAGTTGTCTTTACTTTTAGCTGGAGTGAGAGGATTCCTTGCTTACACAAGTGGGGGGGGGGGCCCAAACCGATCAGGTCCTCAGTGGCTACTACACAAGTGGCAACAAGGTTCCTGGAGTTAAACCAGGGGATGCAGTCTATTTTTGGATGATTGCTGGTTAGAGTTTTCTTTGCTTTTAACTGGAGTGAGAGGATTCCTTGCTCACAACAGTGGGGGGGGGGGGGCAAAGTGATCAGGTCCTCAGTGTCTGTGAGATGCTACACCTGGAGGGCTTTCAGCTGCAACTGAATTACAAAGTGAACTGGCACCACATCTGTGTGCCCTATTCAATCACAGCCTCACCTCAGGTTTTGTCCCTACCAAATGACACACTGCTATAGTCATCCCTAACCATAAAGGGGGAGTGACTACAGACCCTGGGAATTACCGCCCCATTAGCCTGATGAGTCTGATTTGTAAGGCTATGGAGTGCATCATCATGGACCTAATTAACAAGGATATAGGGACTCTCCAAACTCTACATCCCACACAATTTGGTTTTGTGAAAGGTAGATCATGCCTGCTCAACCTGGTTGAATTCTTTGAGTCTGTTACCAGAGCTGTGGATGAGAGAAAGGCAGTTCATGCAACCTACCTCAATCTGGCCAAGGCCTTTGATACCATTCCTCACTTAGGAATTATTGATAAACTCACCAAACTAAGCATCAACCCCTATATCACTAGATGGGTTGCAAAATGTCTCACAAATAGAACTCAGAGTGTGAAAGTACTGGACTCCAAGTCAGACTGCCGAGCAGTCATGAGTGGAATCCCACAGGAATCAGTCCTGGGTCCTATCCTTTTTGGCATCTACTTCTCAGAAGTCCAGGCCAACATGGAGGGGCTCTGGCTGACCAAGTTCACAGATGACTGCAAGCTGAGAGCCATTATTAACTCCCCAAGTGATGTAGACATCCTACAGAAAGGCCTCACTGAGACCAATGATTGGTGTTGAAACCATGGCCTTAAGTTTAATGCCAAAAAATGTGTCATCATCCCATTTGGGAAAAACTCAGTTCCCACTAATTACCACATCAGTGGGAGCTCAATGAACCAATGAAGACGTTATAAGAGATCTGGGGACACAGGTTGACAGCAACCTCTCCTTCGACCAACACATTGCCACTGTGGTCAGAAAGTCCTTCTATGTGGCACATCTCATTACCAAGGGTTTTACATCCAGGAAGAAAGAGGTCATCATCTCTCTCTACTCTTTCCTCATTAGGTCAATCAATGAGTATAATGCCCCATTTGGCATGTACCTCACTAGACACCTGCAACAGCTGGAAAGGCCACAAAAGTACCTCATGAAGAGAATCATAGGCCTTACACACATGTCCTACATAGACAGACTCAAAAAACTCCAGCTATTCTCTGTCTCATATCATCTACTAAGAGGCGATATCTGCTTGACTTACAAAGCCATGACTGGCCCAGCTCTGTTAGAAATGCTACATCTAAAGAAATCCAAATCCCTCCACACCACATGCTCCAGAAACCTCACTCTCATTACCACAATCAACAGAAGGGACAGGTTCATAACCCAGAGACTGCCCATGCTCTGGAATAGACTTCCCATACATGTCAAGCAGAGCACCACATTGGCCCTCTTCAAGAGAAATCTTGATGAGTGGATGGAAAATATAAAGTTCACCCTGAGGATCACTGCAGTGGCTCTACTTGATAGAGGCTCTGGGAACTAATCTTGGGCAGCACAATGCCAGGGCACTTCTATGGGCTAGGCTTATAAAGGCTCCAGAGCCATTAGCCTAGTACACACCTATGCAGGGGTGTAGCTAGGATTTTCAAATTTGTACTGACAGCTCTCAAACTGCTACCCCCCTCCACAGCCAAGCTACGGCCATTCTCGTAATTCACGGTTCGCTCTTTTAGTGTCGATGAAGAGGCATTTGCTGTAATGCCTCTTCAGTAATATAATATTCAAACTCGGTTCCTTGAATTGAAAATTAACCTGAAATGTCAGTTCTTTGAAAAATGCAGCATGGTAGTTGGGGTAGAGACTTTATGCTTTTGTTTTCTGTAACTAAGGTACAGGTTTTGAGCTCGAGTAAATTACTAACCACCTGCTACCACTAACTAGGATGTTTCATTCACACACACACACACACACACACACACACACACACACACACACACACACACACACACACACACACACCCCTACCTACCTCTTAGTGCAAGAAATATGGACAAAGCCTAAAATAAACAGGGACATATATTAAATAATGTTCTCGTGAACTTAGAAAGTTGCTAGAACAGGATTTGTGCTAGTATGAATTTTTCTAAAGGACATGAAGTCTGAAGCTCAAATGTCTGTCATTTAGCAACTTCAGCCTTCAATAATTTTCTAGAAAATCACAAAATTTATGAGGAACAGACAAAAAATATGGGGCAAAAATCTGGACATTCTTCAAAATGTGGACAGTTGAGAGGTATGCTACCTACCACACACACACACACACACACACACACACACACACACAACCTCTTACAGCAACAAACTCATAAAACTGAGGCAAAGGCCCAAAAATAAGGACATTTTTTTTAAATATTGCTCTTATAAACTTAGAAAGATAATAGAATAGTAGTAGGTCTACATGCATTTCTGAAATAAAAGTAATGTATAACTCTGATTACAGTTATTTATAAAAGTAAAGTAAACCCTCTGTTTTCTTCCAAAATTGCTATTTTGTGGAGGGATCATTAGGGGAAGAGCAACATTTTGAGCCAAAATCAGGGACAGTTGAGGTTTGGCTATGCCTAATTCTATAAAGCAATTTGCATGTACCTCTCAACCTGTTAATGCAATAAATCTGGACAAGGCCAAATATATTGAGGGAACATATAAACAGTACTAAAAATTGCTCTTGTATAAACTGGGACAGTTGATTTTAGCATGCATTTTTCTGAAGGTTATAAAGTCTGAAACTAGTGTCATTTAGTGACTTAATTCCTAAATCATTTGCCAGAAAACCACAAATTGAGTAACAAGCCAAAAATAAGAAGCAAAAAATCTATTCATTCTTTGAAAATCTGGACAGTTGGGAGGTATAGTTCAGCTGGGGCTGTCTAAGTTTGCCGCCCTTTCCCCTCACAAAACCATGGTCGAATGGAGCCTCCCCCTGCATCCATTCCAATGATCCATTACTTTGCTATTTCACTCCATTTACCATAAACACTAATGTACATACTGATTTACTTCTATGATGATTTGAACTTCATTTGAAAGTTTTATTTTGCATTTTACAGCACAAACACTAAGACATCTGCTAAACAAACTTGGCATTAAAACTTCTGCCCTTGAAACTCACATTCATTGAAACAACATTAAAACCCACATTCAAAGAAAAATACATTTTACCCGTGGCAGATAAAAATTAATTCTGGGCTGCTTTTAAATCATAGGCCCCTTGCATATGAAACATACATGTGCTCTTTGATACACCTTCCTATTGCTTTGAACATTTTTCCAGTAAACAATGAAACAAAACTGCCCAATTCAGAACATTTCCATCATAAAAAAGTCTAGTCAAACTTTTACAGTCCACCATTATCAGTAAATAATATGCACAATCTCTGAAGTAGTAAAAAAAAGTCATCTAAATAATTCCACGTTAAATAAATCTAACTAATGAAGAGGTTGCTGCTAGCAATCACCTTTATATTTCATGACGTCACCGAAAAATAAAGTGTCTGATGCCCCTGAGGAATAAACTGCCTAAATTACATTAATAATAAGCTAGTAATATTGCAATAGGAAATGGATGGCAAACTGATAACAGGCTCATAGTTAGTGTCTTAACTTTCAGTACAGCAGCATTCACCCCTTATGGGAGTAGAACCAACAACCTTCTGTATTAAAAGCAAGTACACAACATTTTGTGCTACTAGCAATGTGAGCTGACTTAGCATAATCAGCACTAAACTTCTCTTCCCCTGCAGCTCTCAGCTCCTTGTAAAATCTACACAATACTCAACTACACAGCACAAGAAGTCTGGAAAAAGCCAAATTTATTGGGGTGGGTCAAAAGGGGCAAAAAACAGGAACACATTAAACATTGCTTGTATAATCTTGGAAAGCTGCTAGAATAAAATGCTGTGTTACCATCATACATTTTACTGCCAAGGTCACTGTGCAAAATAATCAGAACAACATACCACTATGCCAAATCACCTGCTTTGTGAAAGAGGAAGACTGAAACTTAAATGGCTATCATTTAATGAATTCAGTTCTCACCATAGCTGTCAACCTCTTGGCACAAAAGAGTGCAGTAAAATAAAAGTACACTTGTAAAGTTTTGACAATAAGGAACATATGCTTAGAAAACTGACAAGCAGTAATAGCATCAGTTCTAATTGAGAGCCTCATCTAGCTTTTATAGCAGCACATTGTTACAACTCACTTTTTGCCTTTCAGCTCTGGCAGTTTACCAGTCAGCACAGCTGCAAGACCAACAGCTCCTTCTGCATCCACAGTAGCTCTTTCATACTCCAAGAATCATAGCATGGCAAGCAGGAGCTCCTCATCCCAGGCTGGGGACAGACAGAAATTTAAACGCATAACAAAGGCACAGTGCAGACATTAGAACAATTCACTGCTGCATGCAGTCTTCAAATCAGGACGATTGAAATATTATGTTAATGGTCATTCATTTTATTGACAATGCCAATCACATTTATTTACTTCTGTTGTTGGGGTCCACCTATATCCATTATTGCTGTGTTCTTTTTTATGTTCAGCTATCACTAACCCACCAGGGATGCTCTTTAAATATTATTCTAATTTACTTAAAAGTTAGTAGAACAGGTTTTGTATCACAAAGCATTTTCTGAAGAAAAAGTAGTATGAAACTATAATGTCTGACATTGCTGACTGACTATAATCATCCATGATTTAAAATGGACAGGACAAATGTAAGAAAAAAAACAGGGACAGTTGTGAATCATGGAGGTGTATGGGCACGTGTGTGTGTTTTATTAAGTATGTATTTATTTATTCTATAAATATAAATATATACACTGCTGCTCCACAGAAATCATCAATGGCTTGATACAGGCTATGCTGCCAAGTCAAACAATTATTTAAAAAAAAAAAAAAATCCACCATTGTAACTTCAGCATTTCTGTAGCAGAGCAGCTCAACTGCATGCAATTGTAATACATCAGTCTGAAACCGCGGTTAAATGATGAATGTTGTGGTTGTGCACGTGTGTGGAAGAGGGAATACGTGGAGTGCAGAACATCCTAGTCTTAACTTTAAAATAGTATTTTCACATTCCTTTATGTGCAACCAAACTTCCTTGCTCAAAACATCTAAATGCTGCACATGTCATATGGCATAGAAATATATTTGTTTAGCAGGTTAAAGCACTGATCTCAATGTGACCATTTTTTGAAGAAGGACACCAATCTCGACTAGCCATAACTTTGCATAATGTCCCTGTACCCTGACTTTGCTTCCCGTTTTTGCCCTGTCTTGTCTGTTTTTTTTTTTTTTGGGGGGGGGCAAGTTGTTAAGGATTATCCATCAATAACACCAGCCAGTCTTTCACTTTTAGTTGTTCAGACCTTAAAGTTTGGCACTAAACCCTTTTTATCACATTGCCTTCATATTTTTGTATTTGTACATTGCTGAGGATTACTGCAAGCTACCTAAAGACTAAATCCCGATAACTTGCCTTCTGATGATGTAATGCAAGTCGTCTACGTTTCGTACACACACACACACACACACACGTGCAGCAGGTACTAAATAATACAGGAAAGCCTGCTACTAGGAAATATTATGTTTCGAAATGGAAAGTATTTACTAGTGGTGCCACACTAATAACTAGCAACAAAAAGCCTATATTTGAGAATTTGCTGAGAGATCTTGATGTGACAAACAATTAGAAAAAACGTATAATATGCTTTTTTCAAGGGTCAACAAATACCACACGCTAGTTTATCACTAGAGAGAGATTGAGCCGCAGGGACTGCACTCTGTTTCACATGCCCCAAACAAAATGTCCCAAGTACTCCGTCTACATATGAGACAGATATTTTTGGTGTAGCCTCCTTTGGATAACATGTTTAACCTTGTGGCAGAAAAGATGTTTCGCAAAGAATTGTAGTGGGAAGACTGAATGACAACTTCACTCAAGAAAAACATGCAGATTTAATATGATTTCAGTAAAAGTAAAATCACTTATAAATGTCAAAAATCCATAGAGCATGTAAACACAGTACCAGGTTTAAGTTATCTTGTAACTCACATAGTTAATCATTTGAAGCTTTTCTGTTTTATAGGGAGAGATCTGCCTTGTCTTCAAGGCCTCATATGATCCTGTCCACACACACCTTATTACTCACCAACCCTCGGTTCTCGAAGTGAGACCAACAAATCCTCCCGCTGAGCCCGCTTGTGTACATCCACCATAACGCTCCGCTCCTCCTGCTTCGATCAACAAAATGAAGTGAGACCAACAAATTCTCCCGCTCGTGTACATCCAAGTCCAACATAACGCTCCTCCCGCATTTGAACTGATGCGCGCGGTGAGCTCTATTCCGATTGGCTGCCCTGATGAGCTGACGTCATCGTGCACTAGTAAAGCGCGAAAAAGAAAATGTAAACGCTACCCCCCTTCCAAATAAGTTGTACTGAAATCAGTACAGTGCGTATGCCTCCCGACGTCCCTGCACCTATGAACCTATAAACCTATGAATGAACAATAAACTGTGAAGCATGTGTTTTTGAAATGTAATGGGGAAAACTATGCAAAGAAGATTTGTTTGAAGATATAAAAGAAGTACATAAAATAATCATGGATATGATTAAATATATATATGATTAAAATATATAAGAATAGAAGTAAACATATGTTAAAAGAATAGATAAAAAGTTATTTTATGGTCATATATGTTATATGGAATGAAAGAAAAAAATGAAATTATTTTTTAATGGTAAACAGAGTTTTGCAAAAATATTAAAATCAGATGGTGGTTATGGAAAAAGGAGGGGACTCTAATAGGGATGAAAATTTAGTATGATTGCAAAGGAAATTATGAATATGTGTAAATATATTTGTATATCTATATATTTGTATATTTTTAAATATTTGTAAATATGTAAATAAGAGTTATTTTTGTATATAAAGGACTCTTGCTCTTTTCAATGGTTGATGTGGGGATCTTTAAATCCACTTGAGCAACCACCCAATCAAGCAGATGGGGCCTTGGTTTAACATCCCATCTAAAGGACAATACACTGAGGTCCACAACACCCACCTTATGTTGCATTGCAGTGTCAGCAGTCAAGTTCCTGGTATGGAAATATAACCCAAAGACTTCCACATCAAAGGTGAGGATGCTACCTGTTGTGCCCTGACACTGCAACTGACTTCCATTTTGTTTTACCATTTGCCACAGGGCATCTTACAAGGTAAATGTGACTGCTACCAGTTCAAGGCATAGAATTCCTGTGTGGTGTATGAAAGAAATGAATGTGATTCTGTCTGGATGATACTTAAATGTAGTTTTGCATGCAAAATATTTGTCTCTCTACAGTACTTGATGCATTCACTTCAATGCCGTAATGTTGAAGAAAGGTAATTTTGGTAGGATTAATGTTTTTCCTATAAGAAACTCTTACTCCAGTATACCACAAGCTGTACAAACTTTCATTGTCCATATGCTAAAGGTTATGTTACCTTCTTATTCTCTCATAGTTGCAAATATGTTTATGTTCATTCCTCCAGCTGTTTTATACCCCGCTTTCAGCTTTGTGTCATAGTGCTTTCATAAACTTACCTTAAAGTGTCCATCATATCCCCTTTAGTATCCGCATGCAGGTCCCTGTGGGCATTTCATTGTAACGCTTGAGAAAGCAGGAAAATGGTATATCTATTTATGGTGTTATCATGCTATAATATTGCAGTCTGCAAATACAAAGCAAATCAGCGATGAGAATAGCTCAGATTCGCGGGAATCTAGAATTTAAGAAGACAGCAAAATTAATTTGAAAACAGTAAGAAAAAAAGAAATGGAGTATTTATGTGACATACAAAGAGTAAGCAACATTTTTACGCCATGATTTTCTATAAATTTCAAGACACAAACACTAGAAAGTCTAGTAGTCTCTGGACTTTTGTTTCATTAAATCTACATAGTCCCTTTTGATAACAGGTTGATCAGGTATCAAAGCTTTTGAAACCAAAAAATATTTACTTTAATAAAAAAGGAAATAGACCAGTCATAGATGGGTCTATATTATAACACTGAAGTCTTAAAACTTCGTATGTTATACTATCGAACACTATGTACCGAACATTGAAAATAGCGAAGCTGCAGAATATCGAATACTTTCCTAGGGAAAGTATTCAGTGGACCATTTCTGCAGCTTTGCTATTTCCTCGACTGTGGAGCAAAGGTTACGGACTGGGTTAAGGTAAGTGTGCGAACGAAAGTGAGTGTGCGATAGGGACTTTATGGTTAGGGAGCGGGTAAGGTGAGTGTGTGATAGGGACTTTAGGGTTAAGGAGTGAGTAAGGTGAGTGTGCAATAGTTAGGGACCTTAGGGTTAGGGTTGGGTTAAGGTAAGTGGATAGCTAGTAGTGTATGTATGGTTTAGCGTAGGGTTTTGTGAAGTGTATGTGTGTGGATTATTTATTTTGGTGTGCTTGTGTTGTGTGTATGTTTGTTGGAACAGCGCTATTCTGACTGTTCGATTTAATGGTCTTTCGACCCAATGGGTTCGATATTATAACATTCGATGTTTTAAGACTTTGATGTTATAATATAGACCCGTCATAGATACACATCATTCTTTGTTAGAAGTAATTTTGCGCTGATTGCTTCAGTATCATTATTTCAGAATGTTTCAGGAAGGTAAGTAAGCAAATGGAAAAGCAAACCACCAAAACTAAATATTCAACATTTGTCCCCAGATAAGGAAAACTTCAGAAGAGAATGTAAAATACCTATCAAAGAAGGAAAGAAAATCATTAACATATGCTCAAAGGAAGTACTGACCTTTATTATGGTAGAAATCAAATCTGCTTTGCTTCTTTCAGCATGCAACAGAAAATCTGTTTGGATAATTAGTAACAATGAATAATTCTATACCAGAGCTCTAGAAAACATACTATAGAAACTAGAATATCTGAGGGAGAAGACAAAATGTATTGCCTTCAACTATCTGAATCATGTCTAGAAATATGTAATATAAATGAAAAACTACTTGGCTTGAAAGCAAGAAGCAGAATAAATAATATTTTCATCAGAGGATTCTTAGAAAAAAAGATATGACCAGCTGAACTTAATGACTACAGTTTAAGGAATCTTTCTAGACTTGTTGGATTACATATCTGTTACCCAAAAATAAAAATGTATTTGCATATAGAGCCCTAACAACCTCATAGAATACTATCATGCCTAGACAAATCTACATCAGATAATTTTATCTTTCAAGTCTTCAAAACAAAAAAGACTTTACTGACAAGAACACAAACACAGAATTCCACAGGATATTCATTTGGCATATTAACAACAAATACAGAAATTAGCTGTGTTTTGTGCCTACCTAAGCCATAATAATATAAACTTTCAAAAGTCATTTCCTTCTAGACTCCAATTAACTGTCAAAGGAAATAAATGTCTGCTATCCATTCTACAAGCAGGCTGGCCCCTATTTGATAAACTATTTAAATTAAAAACCTGATTAATGTTTTGTGTCAACTATTTGGTGTTAACTTTTCTCAAAATGATCTAAAATAGCTGTTCTTTGTTAGTTTTAAGATTTCATTTAGCAGATTATTGTCTGCATTATATTGTGTCTATGTCATTTCTAGTAAATGAACAACTAAAATATTTCTAGTAAGTCTCTAGATGTATCAATACAAAATTCCAAGGTTAGTTGCAAGGTAAGAGCTATAATCTACAAATATGTCTTAAGGTATATATATCAGTATAATTCCATGAATATGTCTTCACATTTGAGTATTCAGAATAATATATCTGGATGTTACTGACTTTATAAATTCAGTATAGATAATGAAATGGCTTCATTGCTAAACTTTGCATTCTTGTACATTTGAATGTGATATGTACACTCATAATATCACTATGATAAAATTATCAAGTGATCTCTTGTTGGATTTATTTGGTGTTGCAGCAAACTCATCTTTTCAATGTCATGTTGTAGAGCTGTAGAACTGCCTTCTTATTCTTCTTTTGGCTTTTTCCCGGTTAGGGGTTGCCACAGCGGATCATCTGTCTGTTAATGATTGGCAGTGGAGTTTTTATGGTGTCGAGTTGCCAGCCCGGCGCCTAACCTTCCACAGAAGGCACACACATGCACACACTCACACCTAGATCCAATTTAGAATGTCCAATCCACCTACTGCATGTCTTTAGGATGTGGGAGGAAACCGGAGCACCCGGAGGAAACCCACACGACCATAGGGAGGATATGCAGACTCGGCACAGAAGGCACCCCAGCTGAGAATCAAACTAGAGAACCTCTTGCTGTGAAGCGACAATGCTAACCACTTCACCACCATGGCCGCCCAGCTGTAGAACTGCCTTCATTTTTGAAAATTTACAGCAGTATTTTAGGGGTTCCTGAACTGGTTATATTTGTAGTACAGTACCATTGTTTATACAGAGCCTGGCTACCTTTTAATGGTTAATGTGTAAATGTGGAAGATGGTGGCAAAATCTGTTACAAAATATCAGAAATCGAGATAAGTTCTTTCTAAGCCTGTTTTTAACATCACTGATAACTCTTGCATTTCTATACTACCATGTAGTAATGATAATTTATTATATACTTACCTCCTTTTTGAATATATACACTAGTAATGATAACTACCAAAATGATGATACAAAATAACAGTAAAAGAAGACATGGTAGTGTGTTAAGGCTGAATCCCAAGCAAGATGCTTCCCACAAAAGAAATGACTATTTCCCTTCACTAGCCACTATCTACATGTTCATATCTCTGAATACTTTTCTTCTTTATCACTGATGTACTTATGCTATCAGTGTCAGCAGTTTTCTTGTATCACTGATGTACTTATGCTATCAGTGTCAGCATTTGTTTGAAATGCTTTAACAGTTTAATATCGTCTAACATTTGGTATAGCTGTTGTTCTAACTAAACTTCAAAGAGTGCCATTGCATACTCTTTATAATTTATTTTGGAAATATTTACTTTATATAATAAATAAAAGGTTGATAAATATAACTTCACTTTCCCATCATAGATCTAACAAGTTTTCATGATAAAAACATGGACCTTTTGAGAGCATTTGTCAAATGGTACACATAGATGTAGTATAGATAACCCATTGTATATTAAATATAAGGAAGCAAACTCTGGCATCTGGCACCTTCCAGACCAAAGGTTTGGAGATGTTGTAAAGCAGTGCAAGATATTGTTAATATCATTCAATCCTTAGTGTCCTTACTCCACTGACAGAATTGGATTTCAGTAGATTTCAGCAGTGGTAAATGTTCAAATTAAGTCAAGAGCAATTTGATAGTTTGAGTGAAGGTAAGCAGTGCAAATGTATTGTGCATGCAGGAGTATTAGTGGGTTAGGGTTAGAGTAAGGGACAGCGAAGGGGGATGGAGTTAGTGGACTGTGTGTGTACTTCTGAGGGTGAAGGTACTTGGGTATCTGTGAGTGTTTCTGAGTTACAGATAGAGTGAGGGCATAGATTTAGGAATGTGTGAGTGTGATGGCATATATATATATATATATATATATATATATATATATGTGTGTGTGTGTGTGTGTGTGTGTGTGTGTGTGTGTGTGTGTGTGTGTGTGTATGTGTCTGTGTGTTTGTGTGTTGGCATATCTGAAGTGTGTGTGTGTGTGCGCGTGTGTGCGTGTGTGCGTGTGTGTGTGTGTGTGTGTGTGTGTGTGTGTGTGTTGGCATATCTGAAGTGTGTGTGTGTGTGTGTGTGTGTGTGTGTGTGTGTGTGTGTGTGTGTGTGTGTGTGTGTGTGTGTGTGTGTGTGTGTGTGCGTGTGTGTGTGTGTATATCTGGTGTGTGTGTGTGTGTGTGTGTGTGTGTGTGTGTGTGTGTGTGTGTGTGTGTGTGTGTGATGGCATATCTGAAGTGTGTGTGTGTGTGTGTGTGTGTGTGTGTGTGTGTGTGTGTGTGTGTGTGTGTGTGTGTGTGTGTGTGTGATTTATGTAGTGGTACTGGTAAGAAAAGCATTTTTGATAAGGAAATATGCAAGACTAGAGAGAGGACAGCTGCAGGGTTAGGGTTAGCACGTAATAATAAGGTGGGTCAAGGATGAAGTCTTTTTTTTATGCAACCTGACTGATCATAAAAGTGGTGCAAGTTGGCCCTTTTTTGATTGTTTTACTCTTGATATGCAGAAATTGATTAAATGTACGTATTTTTTTTGCATACTGGTTTTTTATGTTCAGTGTTTAGGCTGTTAGTTATTATTTTCTGTACCTCTTTTTTAAGTTAACCCTTTCTAATGTTATACCATTTGTTATATAATGATGTAATTATATTATTATTATTATTATTATTATATATGAATGCTATTATCACTAAACTGGCTAATAGTCTTATGTAATGTCTGGTTTTATGATCTAAAAATATGTTTCTTTTCCAGTCACTCTTTCAGCCCTTATTATTTACAACTGTAGCTATAGCTAGTTTAAATCATGACTATATAATTGAGATATATTTGGTTGAATTGTACAATCATTAATTTCAGTTGCACTTTTAACATGTAAAGTAACTTCCTAATACTTTGCTTTTGAAGTTGATACAATGCATCTTGTCCTTCCTTTCACATTATTATTTTCCAAAGTTTCAACTTTTATCTTGTCATATGTTTTATCAGAGGGTATACGATGTGTATAGTATACTGTTCAAGTAAAATGTATTGTTATAAAAATTGGATAAGACATATAAATAATCTTGGATGTATGTGTGTACATAAATGTGTTGCATACAGTGTGGCATTCTCAATAATGTTCAAAGTAGGTATTGTTACATGATTCATAGAATATAGAGGGTATTAAATTCTAGGAAAAAAAATTATACTTGACTCGGACTTTGTCATCTTCTGTGTTATCACAGAGGCCTTTGTTTTATTGTTCCATTTTTCATCACAGGCCTTAGGAAAATGCCATGTATTCAATTCATCTGAAATAAAACAAACACTTAACGGTATCAGTATTTTTTTGGGGGGTCCAATTTACATTGAGCAGTATGTTCAATATTATCACTTTTATCTCTAGTTTTACCAAGTCTTCTTAATATGACATATAAGACATACTATTTTTTTTTTGCACTCTCATAAGGTTTTTACGAGTTAACATTGTATTCTCGTTTGCTGATTTTTTAAGTATTACTCAAACATCACCATTAAATCTATTTTTGTATTCCATTTGTGTATGATTTCCTCATCAAATATCTATCTGTTCATATTTACAGCTGCTTATTTCTGCAACTCTTGTATTTCTTTGATTAAAATGTATAAATAAAAGGCTTTAGTTACTATTTGGTAATTGTAGCTAAGGAGGTAAAAATCTGTGAGAAAAAATAATGGCATTTCCTCCCTGTCATCAACTCTTAAAAATAAATTCCATTAATTGAAAAGGATGGTGATTTTATTCTAATCAATATTTGAAGTAAAGGCATAATCCAGTCATCTTCCCTCTCCACTAAAGCTTTGGTTACCCTTTCCTTAACAGTTTAACTCATTTGCTACATCGTATTTGCTCCGTTTGTGAAATATGGAGTCTCTGTTGTATCCTTAGGAGTTCGGACATCGTCTCTGTTGTATCCTTAGGAGTTCAGACATCTTTCTCAACATTTATCCTATAAAATTTAGATTATTATCACTCTGTGTCACTGCTGATACTACCCAGTGTGCAATCCCATGTACTCATAAATCCTTGCAGTAGATTCAGATATGCAGTTCTTAGTTGGAATCACCACTAACCATTTTGAACCATGTGCACCATAACCAAATCCCACCTGGTCTTCTCTTTAGCTGGATGAATATGTCCTATCTAATCAATTTGTGTCATTGTCCAGTGTCCCCTTGCAGTGTGAAGTCTTTGTTATGCTGGTTTTCATTTGGTATTACTATGCAAGCATATCAATGTTCTACTGGATTGTGTCATTTTTTTCCATAAATCCATTTAAAAATGTTATGCTGCGTTATATCTTGCAACTTTTGTGCTCCAAATATATTCCAGAATTTTGTGATTAAATATCACCGACTGTCTAGCAAAACTCTCTGGTGCATATGACATTTGCATCCCTTTATTTCCTTGTAATTCAGATAATTATTTTCACCTACTTTTTCCTTTTCTAATTTCTTAGCCAGTTCTGCCTCACAGATATATATATCACCAAGATTAGATAAGAAACCCTGTGAGATAACAGGATGTCATAGAAGTACAATAAAAGTTGCTTCCTTGGCAGCTTGTTCACCTGCATTAATACTCTTCATAGGTTAGAGGTTATAGAATGAGAAATGAAAGGAGTAGCACAGGCAGGAGAAGAAGAAGAGTGAGGGAAGATTTCAAATGAACTCAAGATCTGATGTCACTGCTTGGTTGAATGAACATTTGAGTGACTGAGGGCAAGGTGTTTTAGGGCAAGGAGCTTCCTAGTAGAATAATAGAGCTATACATGTAAGTGGACTGGCTAGTCACATATAAGAAGGAAGAGAAGGACTGGAGAAGATGGAATGAGACAGCAAGAAACCATAAGACAGGAATGGTGGAAAAGACGGGTGGGAAAAAGTCAGAGGATAGGAGGACATAGACAGAGGTGTCAGAGGAGTAGAAGCAAGTAGGGTGGCACAGAGAGAGGTAAAGTTGAAATTGAGAAAGGCAGCTTCCAAAAGGATAACAAACAGAATGAAGGCAGGGTGGAAGAGCATATGTAAAGAGTAGTGACCAGTGATAAAAAGCCAACTGAGACAGAAGTAGTCAGACAGGAGACAGTAAATACCAGAGTAGGAGGGACATGGGCACTGATGGATAGACAACCACATGAGAGAGGCAAAGAGCAAAAGAGACAGAGCAATGCAGAGGTCTTGTAGGAAATAGACATGAAGGATGGGGAAGAGATAAAAGGTGGACTACAAGGGAGGGCAACCAGTGCAGACAGTAAGAAGGGATGTTAGTGCTGGAAGTAGAGAAGTGAGGTTTACATACAGGAGTGACAGTAGAATAAAGCAGGAAATAAAGGAGATGAGAGGCAATACAGGACAAAGCAGAGAGTTTAGGTGACTGTAGATTCAGTCATAAAGATAAATAGGCATCTAGGCAAGTATGAAAGGGCAGAGCAGACTACAGTGAAACCCATCTCCAGGATTTGACTCAATCAGATGTGAATGAAAATGACCAAAGTAATTAAAAAGGGAAGAAGAGAAAACAAGCTGTAGTGCATATAGACATCAATGATTCATCAGATGACACAGCTGATACTAAGAAGCATCAGGAAGCTTTAGATGAATGCCATGACAGAGAGCTGGAAACACCATTCTCTGAAGTATTACTTTTACTAGCAAGCAGCATGGATTCAGGTATATAATGATTGACTGTGAGAGTTAACAATGGAGAAAGACTTCAGTCAAAAACAGTATGGAATGGATACGTGTCATACAGAAAGTACAGTTTTGTACCTACCATAAATGTAGATGTTCAAGTGCTAATACAGCTGCAGTCATAACAGATGGGTTCTCCTGCCGTCAGGCGGATCCTCAGTCGGCCGAATTCCAAAGTCTAGGTCCGGCATTGGTTGTCGTCGCTTCTTCCCTGATGTCAGTGCGACAGGGGTATAAAAGAACCAGCTGACACCATTTTCTTCAGTTTTTCTTGCCCCAGATGTCAGGTGCCCCCAGAAGGAAGGCAATACATAAATTTATATAATAAAGCAATGCAATATAATCAAAATACAGTAGTTGCAAGCAAATACACCATAAAAAGAATACCCCTAGAGGAGAAGGAGGGAGGGAAACCTGGACTGCAGCTGTATTAGCACTCGAACATCTACATTTATGGTAGGTGCAAAACTGTACTATGTTCATCGTGCATACAGCTGCAGTCATAACAGATGGGTTGAATCCCAAAGCTAAGGAAGGGGTGGTAGGCACTAGGTGGAACTAGGAGGAGCCAAAATGCCCTGCAAGACTGCAGTGGCAAAGCCTGCTCTAGATTTGGAGTATAATGGTAGGTTGTAGTGCTTGGAGAAGGTATGCACAGAACTCCAAGTGGCTGATTCCAAAATATCCTTGGTAGGAACTCCTCTGAGGAAGGCTGCAGAGGTGGCCGTGGCCCTGGTGGAATGAGTTCTAATGCCTGTAGGTACAGTTTTGCCATGAAAGGAATAGCAAAAGTGTATGCAGTGGGCTATCCATTTTGAGATTGTCTGTTTGGAAATTGGCTTTCCTTGAGCTCCTACCGCATAGGCCACAAAGAGCTGCTCTGATTTTCTGAAAGGCTTTGTTCTGTCCAAATAATAACGCAGTTGTCTGTGGATGTCCAAGGAATGTAATAATCTCTCCCCTTTGTTTTGAGGATTAGGATAAAAAGTAGGTAAATGTATGGCCTGATTTAAAGCTACCCTGGATACCACTTTAGGCATGAAGGATGGGTTGGTTCATAAGGAAACTCTGTCCTGATGGAAGATGATAAATGGCTGGACAGCCATGAGAGCCTGTAGTTCTGAAACTCTACGAGCCGAGGTGATAGCCAGAAGGAAAGCTGTTTTCCAGGACAAATATTGCAAATCTGATGAGGCAGCTGGCTCAAAGGGAGGCAAGGTCAGTTTTTCCAGAATGAAATTAAGATCCCAAGCAGGTATTGGTTGTTTCCTTGGAGGTCTTAAATTCTTAGCCCCTCTGAGGAACTGTCTTAATAGAGGGTGAGAGAATAAAGATGGATCAGTGTTGTATTCTGCAGAAATGGCTAAGGCATGGATTTTGATGGAGGAGAAAGAAAGTCCACTGCTTAGCAGTTCAGCCAAATATTGTAGTATTTGAGGTAAATTCAGTTTTCCAGGGTCCTGGCCCTTTTTCTCATTCCAGACACAAAACCGTTTCCATTTTGCAGAGTAAGCTTTTCTAGTTGATGGCCTTCTGGCCTCCAAAATGACATCCTGTACCTCCTTGGAGAGTAGGGCCTGCTGTGATGCTAAGGAATCTTCCATGCGGCTAGATTGAGTGTTTTTAGCTGACTGTGGAGAGTTTTGAAGCTGTGCTGAGTCAGAAGAAGAGGCATTAGAGGCAGGGTCCATGGTGGTGAATGCGTCAGGCTCCTCAGGAGTGGGTACCAGTGTTGCCTTGGCCAGTCCAGAGCAATGAGGATCATCTTTGGTCTGTCTGCTCTGGTCTTCAGTAGAACTTTGGGCAGCAGAGGAAGAGGTGGGAAGGCATAAACTGTCATCGATGTCCAACTGAAAGAGAGAGCGTCCACTCTCCAGGCCTTTGGATGAAAGATCCTTGAGCAGAATTTTGTCAATTGATGATTTTTGTGGGAGGCAAAAAGATCTATGTCTGGCCTTCCCCATTCTTGGATTATTTCTGTAAAAACTTTTGGATACAACTTCCATTCATGTGGATCTGTCATATTCCTGCTTAGGTTGTCTGCCAGCGTGTTTTCCTTGCCTGGCAAGTACTGTGCTTGTAGTTCCATTTGTAAGTCCATGGCCATGTTCCAAAGAGACATGGCCAGTCTGCATAGGGGGTATGAATGTGTTCCTCCCTGCTTGTTTATGTACCACATAACTGTGGTGTTGTCCGTTCTTATCAGTAGTTCACCTGGTTGTAGAAGGTCCTTGAAAGCTGTAATAGCATTTATTACTGATAGCATTTCTTTTTGATTGATGTGGAGGTGCTTTTCTTTTTGGGACCATTTGCCCTGAATGCACCGATCTGTCATGTGCGCCCCCCAGGCGTAGTCCGAGGCGTCTGTTGTGATGACTTGATTTTCTTGAGGCTTGCTGAATGGAAGACCTGTGTTTGTTTGACATGCTTGAGCCCACCACAGAAATTCCTTTTGCAGACATGGAATTAGTTGTATTATTGTTTCCAAACTGTGGCTGTGTTGTGACCATATATTTTTCAGGTACCATTGTAGTTTCCTCAT
The DNA here is from genome assembly GCF_019279795.1 of Protopterus annectens. Lineage (NCBI taxonomy): Eukaryota > Metazoa > Chordata > Ceratodontiformes > Protopteridae > Protopterus > Protopterus annectens. The sequence goes on from NC_056751.1 coordinate 683,719,445, forward strand.
ATGCAGCTTTGCACATGGGATTAGTAAGATGCAAGATGCCATGAATCCCAGAGCCTGCAGGATTTTCCTTGCAGTCAGCCTGGTGCAATTTGCTAGTGTTCTGAAGTATTGAATTAGTTGCCCCTGCTTCTCTGGCATGAGGTAGGCCACCTGGGTGTTTGTGTCCAAACTGGCACCCAGGAAAATTATCTTCTGAGAGGGTATTAGCCTTGATTTCTTTTTGTTGACTGTGTATCCCAGAGAGTTCAATAACATTATTACATAAGCCAGATGTTTCAGAAGAATGTGCTTGCTGTCTGCTTGGATCAGGCAGTCATCCAAATAGGGATATATTTGTATCCCTTGAAGTCTGCAGTAGGCAAATACTGATGCCAGGCATTTCGTGAATACTCTGGGTGCAGTAGATAAGCCAAAGGGCAATGCAGAGAATTGATAATGAGTTGAACCTGCAGGAAATCTGAGGTATCTTCTGCAATTTTGTCTGATTGGGACATGCAGGTATGCCTCCTTGAGGTCCAATGTTACCAGCCAAGACTCCTTGCCCAGCATGGGAAGAAGCTGCTGTAGAGTGAGCATCTTGAATTTTGGTACAAGTAGAAATGTGTTTAGGATGGATAGATCCAAAATAGGTCTCCAATCATTTCCCTTCCTTGGCACCAGAAATAGCCTGGAATAAAAACCTTGACCTTGTTCATGCGTAGGTACCTCTTGAATAGCTTTCATGTTTATGAGATCTGTAATTTGCCTTTGTGCCTCTGCCCTTTGATTGTGTGGCAGGTTTGGCATGCCTCTCATTTTTGGAAGTGTGTGAAAATGGAATTTGTAGCCTCTGTTTATAATGTCCAGGATCCATTTGTCCTTTGTGACAATATGCCAATTTTTTGAAAATAATGACAGCTTTCCTCTTATGGGGGCTGCCATTTGAGACCTGGTTGGCATGCAAAGGGGAAAGTCATTGGGTTTGCTTTCTGAAAGATTGCGAGTTGTCCTCACCACCTCTTTGTGTAGGAGCTTGCCATTGTCTGCCTCTATACGATCCTTGGGATTGCCCTCTGCCCCTCGGGCGCCTGTATCTGCCTCTTTGGGGTCTGTCTGTGGCAGGAAAGGACCAGTTTTTGAAAGGCCAATTTCTACTAAAATGTGGGGGTTGAACCTGTAGAAATTCTTTCACTGTTTGCATTGATTTAGCCTTTTCCTCCATTTTCCTTAATACCTCCTCAGCATTAGCACCAAATAGTACATCCTTTTGAAGAGGGGCGTCTAGTAATTTAGCTTTGACATGATCAGGCAGGGCTTGTTCCTTGAGCCAGGCATGCCTACGTATGACTGATCCTGTAACAGCAGCTCTACATGAGGCCTCTGGAGCATCAAAACCACATTGTAAGGTATGCATACCCACTTGCTCTGCACTATGCATCAAATCCTGCAACTCCTTCAAGTCTGGTTGTTCAGGCTGTGACATTTTACTTTTCAATTGTGATAACAAAAACTGTTGATATTTTAGCATATGAAACTGACAGTTTAAGGCCCTCATGGATAAGGTAGCCGAGGTATATACCTTTTTTCCCCACCTTTCTAAGGATCTGGAATCTCTCTCGGAAGGCAATGGATTTTTAGCAATGGAGGCCTTAACTCCCTTGGGACCCTGTGAGATGGTTTCTGGGTCAGCAGCATGGCTTTTGTATAGAAATTGGTGTGAGTCAGGGACCCTGTAGTACCTGTCAGGCTTAACTGGAGCTGGAGGTAGAGAGTCTGGGTTAAGGCAGGCCTCCGAGTAAACATCATCTAGGATGTCCAAGACAGGAGGTATAGCCAGAGGCCTGTGCTGAGGAAGCAAGAGAAATTCCCTGAGCCTTTTCTTGGAATCAGAATAATCCTGGCCTTCCCAGTGGAAGTGTTCCCTTAAGGTATGCAAAGTTTCCCCAAATGAGTAATCCTCAGGGGGGGATACAGAAGGGATGGATTCCTCCGCATCAGAGTCTTCAAAAGGGGAGTAAGAATGTTCCTGATCATCAGAGTGCTCTGAAATAATGGAGCCCTGATCAGAGGAGGGGGAATCTTCCTCCACTCTAGGCCTTTTGTCCGGAGGGGGCTGAGAACCTCTGATAAGAGTAATTAAATCCTCAGCCATTTTAAGCATCTGTTTCTTAGGCATGGGGCCTGGAGATGGGCCCTGTGTAGCTGGTCTCTTAGAGTGCATGGTTGCTTTAGACATTGTGAAAGCCTTGATGGAGAAAGAAGAGGAAGGTCTGAAGACACCTTGAGTGGAGGTGGACCTGTCCACATTCTGAGTTTCAATGCCAAGAGTGGCTTCAGTATCTGTAGTCGGGGTGTGGGCCGAGGAGCCTGCGACCTTGGGCACAGGAGACACTGTCAAAGACAGGTCATCGGTAGGCAGGGGCTGCGTAGGCACCTCACTGAGAACCAGACCACATGTAGTCGGCTTTGGCGTGGTGTCGGTAGAGGCCGTGGACCTCACGTGCCGGTCCTTGTCTTTGCGTTTTTTAGACAAAACCGGAGTCGGAGTATCTGACGACATAGTATAGTTAAATGCTTTTCCAAAATAATGCTGGGCGAACTCCGCCCGACGCTTAATAGTGCGTTTGTTGAATGTAGCACAAAAGTGACAGGCCGAAACTTCGTGGTCTGGGCCTAAACAAGGTATACAGAGGGAATGGAAATCCTTATGCGGTATTTGCTTCCCACAAGAAATACAATTATTAACTTTGTCTGACATCGGTCTGAGGCAAGAAAAGGTTCCCCAATGGGGTACTTAGCTTTTAAGAAGACTTCGGTTTCCAAATTTTCGTAATCTCAGGAGCTGGCCGACCAGCACTTGCGAACTGCTTCTGCTTCAGGCACCGCGCGGCAAGAAAGACTGAAGAAAATGGCGTTGGCTGGTTCTTTTATACCCCTGTCACACTGACATCAGGGAAGAAGCGACGACAACTGACGCCGGACCTAGACTTTGGAATTCGGCCAACCGAGGACCCACCTGACGGCAGGAGAACCCATCTGTTATGACTGCAGCTGTATGCATGATGAACATCAAGATGGTGCAGTGATTCTGTAATACACTGTGTTGAAAAAAAGTTTAAGTACTTTATGTTCTTCAACCCTGAGATGTGCAATCTTGATAGTTCTTCCCATGGAAACTGCCAGTATATGCTCATTGTGATAATAATCACAATTTATTAGTCTTTGATATACAGCATGGAACATGACTGCTGGGACAAAAAAAAAACACTGCTATATAAATATTGAAATCAGTGAATGATGAATGATATCTTTAAAAAAAATCACAAACTTGATTTATAAACATACATTGTTTAGCAACATATTGGCTGATTGTCAAATACTGCAGATAAAGCTACAAAATGACCAGACTATTTACTTTTTATTTCATTCTTCCTGTTGGATAAGTATTCCTTTCTACTTGCACCATAAATGTGCAATAGGCAAGCACACCCATTGATGGTACATGCTAGATTAGAGGTGCTGTTTCTTAACATTCAGCTATGTTGTTTCCCTAATGGGCATGGTACCACAGTGCATACTGATATTATTAAAATTATCACTGAAACAGGTTATAATCTCTAACCTTATATACACTGGTGAGTTACATCTGTACGGTACATTACAAGATTATCCACTATGCAAGGAACAGGCTTCAATGTAACCCAGAAGGGCCAAACATAGTATCCACTATGCAAGGAACAGGCTACAATGTAGCCCAGCAGGGCCAGATATTTGTAATAGGTTAGAAAACTAGTTAACAATCATATGCTTAAAGAAGATAGATGAGGGGTGGTAGTGTGATGATAATATTACAAATGTAGATGTTTAGGCTATAGATGCAAAGTAAAAAAGAAATGTAGAGTAGAAAAGAGAAACAAACAAGATTTCTTAGTTTGTGGCTGGGTAGAATTACTCTGCAGTGTTAAGAATTCTGGGTAGGAAGGTAAGAAGCTGCAAGCAGTGTTGCAGGAGGGGAATATTGTAGATATCACAGAAATATAAGCCAGTGGTAGATATCACAGAGACATATGCCCATGACAAGCGGTATAAATACATGAAGCCGTATGGGTGCAGATTACTCAGGAATACCACAGAAGATAGAGATGAAAGTGGACCTATGATCTTCATAATAAAGGGCACTGGATGTGTGCTCAGAGAAGAATAACACCAATTCAAAAACAGGCAAGGGACCAGCAAGGATCAGTACTTAGGTTAAATACATTGGCAGTTAAGGAAGAGGAAAGAGAGAGATGTTGCACTGTATGGCCAAAATACATCAAGGAAGGAGTATTTGAGAAAATAAAGTAGCGGAGAAGAAAGAAAAGGGTAATTACTCATGAGACATCAGAATCTCCCATGATAGACTGGGGGATTCTGAGCTCCAAGGCGTAGAAGGAGCAGGAGCTGACTGAAGTTCTGAGCCATGAGGGGTTTAACCAACTGGTGCAAAACCAGAATGTCTACAGTTCTTGAATGTGGTCCAGGTTAAGGAAACATTAACCAGCAAAGATCATGCAATTGTGTAGTTTAGAGTAGAGGGAAGGGTAAGAATATAAAAATACATTGGTGTATGATTTTAGAACTTGGATTAAGCTGTGCTGGGCAGATAGCGAAGGGAAGGATAGGAGAGTGACAGCACACTAAGACAGTGAGCAATCTGCGTGAACGGGTCATGGATAGAGGAGTCAGGCTTATAGACAAGATGGAATGAAGAAGTAATGAGGAAGAAGAGGGTGACTATAATGATGTAGAAATATGAGGATAGCAATTACAGCAAAAGGTAGGACCTAAAAGATGTGGTTAGGAGTGGGTGGGAAGGTGAAAGAGACACAATATATGGAGACGAGCAGAAAGATGATGATGATGATGATGGACAGAGGAGCAAAAAAATAATAAAATAAAGAAGTGGGGTTCAAGAAGGAAAGCAAGGGAACTTTGGGGTACACAACAGAAACAGGGAAAGTAAGGACAGAACTGGTCAGGCTGAGTAAAGATGGAAGGGTGATCACAGGACACTGGAAGAATTCAGAGGTGCTGAATTTATACTTCTGGTCTTCAGAAAGGGTAGCTAAAGGAAGGTGTCATATTATGATAGAGGCAGAACAGAATGAAAAGACAGTGGACACATTCCAGAATGGAGATGGAGGTAGTAGGGAGTGAGATGAGTGCCCCCATGGAAAATAAAGGAAAAAGCAGATGTGCTATCCCCTGCAATGCTGAGAAATGTGGTCACTGTCTCAACAGATCTGCTAATGGGAAAGTCCAACAGATAACTGACTAGAGCAAAATTGCCAGAGTACTAGAGGACGGTATGCTCAGTACCCTTGCTTGTAGAAGATGAGGCAGGACAATTCAAGGAATTACAGTCCTTTTAACTTATCAGCAGTGGCTGGTTGAGCTATGGAAAGAGTCTTGAAAGGAGAGCTGTTAGCATTTCTAGAGGACATCAGTCTCCAGGAACAGCTACTATGGGTTCATGGCCATAAGAAACTGTCAGTTAAAGTTGATCCAGTGTTATGACTGGGTTACACATGAACTTGACAGATAAGTAACAGAAGGTCTGATCTACCTGGACTTCAGCAAGACCATTAACTTGGTCCCACACAAACAACTACTGATAGCAAAACTGCAGAGATCAGAGGGCAGTACCAAGACTGAGGAAGTGGAGAGCTGACTGTTTAACTGGAAAGAATCAGATGATATCAGGATTTGGAAAGTGACTAGTGGAGTACTGCAGGGGGCTGATCTGGTTCTAGTAGTTATCAGTGTGTTTGTTGAAGATGTATCTGTAAGAATTGAGAAAAAGCTCAGTGTGTTCACAAATGATAGAAAGATAAGAGAAGAGTATTAAGATGAATTTAGAAATGCCAAACAACTGAGAAGGAAAATAATAATTGTGACTCAGTGCCACAAAACCTTTGGGGCAAAGTATTAGCTGGGGAGTGTGAAACTAATACAACAGGACAAGAGAAGGATCTGGGTGTGTTGATTACACCTTGATTGGACCACCAGGATGGAATGAGATTGCAAATGGCAGAAATAAAAAACTGAATCGTGTCAGGAAAATGTGAGATGATCCTGAATTGGAAGGATGGATAAGGAAGGAGGGGCCCGTGGGCAGTAGAATGTAGGGACTAAGTACTCCCTGGATTGACAAAGGTCTTTTTAAAGGCATGTAAACTTGTGGAATGAACCACCAGAAGGAATAGCACTGACAGACTCCATAAAATAATTCAGGTGGACATGGGACAGCTAGAAAGCGTAAGAGGATGGGAAGGCTGATGGGAGAGAGAATGTTAATTGCCCTTAAAAGTGCAGATAATGTAGGCTTATTGCCTCCTCCTACAATCAAGCAAATGCAGTGTGTTGTAATGTAATGTAATATAATACAATGTAGGAGGTGCTTTGTAATGTAATGTAATACAGTGTAACAGGTACTAGAGATGCATTTTCTCTTGATTGTTTGAGAGGGGTGATAGAAATGTGATGGAAAGGAAACAGATAAAAATGACTGGTGGGTCATTTTTATACAAGGCTACAGTAATGGCTATCTTTTACAGCAGAGGCACATATTTATCTTTGACTGAATAGTAGATTATCAGCCTGAGGATATGGCTACTACCGGATGAGCTGTGCATTATGAGATTCTTAGGATTTCAGCCTGATTTCTTTAAGTAGTTATTTCTATCTATCTCATCTATTTGTTTTTCAATAAAGGAATTTTGTTTCTAAACAAGTTATAATTGCCTAATTACTCTGAAGTCTTAGCTGAGCTTGTTGTCTACAGTGCAGGTTCTTTTTTCCTGATTCTTTAAGAATCTCAGCCAGCAGCTTTGTTCCTTACAAGTATCACTTTCCCCTGTGGTCTATTGTTTTTCCTTATGGGAAGGAGATGCCTTAGCCCCTAAGGCTGGAACTATTGTGCCTCAACACACACACGCACATATATAGCTATAGACATATATATATATATATATATATATATATATATATATATATATATATATATATATATATGGTTTACTATCAAATGGTCGATTGCCACTCCATCGAACGTCGGATGGTCGACTTCGGAAGGTCGGATATATCGAATGTCGAAGTCGAAATATCAATCTAGGAACGGTATTACCATGGGTTGAGGTAGGAGTACGTATTAGTCGTACCTACGAACTTCTCCCCTACCTCGACCCATGGTGGAACCCATTTAGAGATTGTTTTCGATAAAACGGTTATATATATCGACCATCCGACATTATATATATATATATGGGCGGCCACAGTGGTACAGTGGTTAGCATTGCTGCCTCACAGCAAGAGGTTCTCTGGTTCGATCCTTGGCTGGGGTGCCTTCTGTGCGGAGTCTGCATGTCCTCCCTGTGGTCGCGTGGGTTTCCTCCGGGTGCTCCGGTTTCCTCCCACATCCCAAAGACATGCTGCAGGTGGATTGGACACTCTAAATTGGTCCTAGGTGTGCATGTGAGTGTGCCTTCTGTGGAAGGTTGGGCGCCGGGCTGGCAACTCGACACTGTAAAACTCCACTGCCATTCAATGTGCGGACAAGGTGATCCGCTGTGGCGACCCCTAACCGGGAAAAGCCGAAAGAAGAAGAAGAAGATATACATATATATATATATATATATATATATATATATATATATATATATATATATGGTTTCATATGAAACCATCGAAAGTTCATTCCATTGAAAGTTCATTCCATTGAAAGTTCATTACATCGAAAAGCATTTTAGGTGGGGGGCTTCGCCCCCCACCTAACTATATATATCAACTCCAGGGTCGCACAACATTGGGGAAGGGGGCAAATGCTTTTCGATGTAATGAACTTTAAATGAATGAACTTTCAATGGAATTAACTTCCGATGGTTTTATATATAAATGGTTCACCTGCATTTTGTCAAAATGTACGTTTTGTTGAAAAGTGTAGGGAATGTTGTTCATTGATTGCTGAAGGTATAAATAGGGAAGTGGTGCAAATGTTGACGGTATTTTTTTTTTCGAGCCAGGAGAGTGGTGTTGGAGGGGTGGCAGTGTTTGTGCGTGTGTTTGTGAGTTAGGTTTATTGCCAGGAAGAGGTGATGGATAGGTGTTGTATGTTTGTGTGTGAGTACATAGATTTTATGGTTAGGGTCAAGGGTAGGTAAGGGTCAGAAGTAGAGCTTTTAGTGTGTATATATATGTGCATGTTTCTGTGTGTGTGTGAGTGTGTTATGTGCAGTGGCAGTGTTATGGGAAGGTTTTTATGAAGGTAAGGTGTAGGGTTAGGGTTGGAAGGAGGGGCAGCATAAGGGTTATGGTTAGCACCTGTTAGGTGGGCCAGCCCCCTTACCTCCCTTCACAAACTATCTCACATCCACCTATAAATGTTTGTCCTACTTACTCATGAATTACAGCCACTGTCTACCTTCCCCTCTCTCCTTCACAAGTTCACTACACTTCAACTCCATATAAAGCCAACAACAAAAAAGCCAACACTAAACCAAAAACAAATATCTAAATGGATGTTCTTCTATAGCCATAAACCCCCCAACTTAACAAATTATGGTGACATCCACCCAAATCTCTATTCCTCCACAACTCCCCCACTTCAGCATACTCACCCAAACCCACCAGCCATCAAGCTCTTCCTCTATCTACATTATCCACCTAAACATTAGACAATATTCATAACAGAATTGCAAAAGTAAATGCTTAAATGTCTCAATACTGAGCATAAATTATTGTTCTGGCTGAGATCTTGCTAAAACCTGAAGAGAAAGACAATAAAATCATATCACCTAGTTATAACATTGTGAAGGAAATGAAACAACAAAAAAATCTGGTGGAGTTGCAACAGTCTAGAAAAACACCATCCATCCTCAGCAACATAGAATAAGCCCCCCCCATCTGCATAACTGATATATATAAATATATATATATATATATATATATATATATATATATATATATATATATATATATATATATATATATATATCTGTGTGTGTGTGTGTGTGTGTGTGTGTGTGTGTGTGTGTGTGTGTGTCGATTCTCAGCTGGGTTTCCTTCTGAGTGGAGACTGCATGTCCTCCCTTGCACTCCTGTGGGTTTCCTCTGTGTGCTCCAGTTTCCTCCCACATTACAAAGACATGCATCTGGAGCATTTATCCCTGGGCCTCTGTTGAAAACTGTCTCATTCTAAGTCAGACTTTCCCAGTAAACAAATGTTAAATAAATAAGTAAAATATACATATATACAAATATACATGAATACTACAGAAGATTTTCTCTGCTGGATTTCCTCAAACATTAAGCAAGCAAAAATATTTCTTATTGTAACATTTGTTAATGTCTGTTATGTACTTCACAGATAAAGATTCTAGTTGTCTACTGAGGTACTATATTCTTCATCTTTAAATATGTTGTAAGTAATTGCTATGTAAATTGTTAATCGCTATGTAATCCAATGTAACTACTGTCTGTTTGTTTTAACTGTGGAGCTTTTCTCCCCGGGCCTCTGCTGAAAATGGACCTATGTCTAGTCGGACACTCCCGGTCAACAAATATAAATAAACAAATATAAATAAAATAAATAATAAATAAATAATTTCTAGGGACTTTAACATCAGTTGTCTCTCTAAATCCATAAATTCCTGTGGTCTTAGTCAACTAATTACTTCTTCCACACACTTCAACAAAAATTCCAAACAGAACCTCTGTCATTGAGTGGATTCTCACCTGCTCCCACAACAAAAATCTTCTCGTCAGAAACCTTAACAAGCCTCATATGCAGCCAGCTCCCATTTTCATCACAAGACGGTGGAGTAATATCCACAAACAGCAGCTTCAGAAACAAAGCGGTAATCTCATTAACGTCAGCATAGACACCTTCATCTCCAGCTTAAAAAATACAAATGATCCCCTCTTAAATCAGTCCTACTCAATGACACAGTGTCCAAGTTAAGCCATACCTTCCTGTCCATACTAAATGAGCTGACCCCACTCAAAAAAATGCATAAAACCAATCACAGCTCCCAGGTTATCTAAAATGACTGATAACTTATACAAACATTAATAATACCTGGCAAATCTGGACAAAAGACAAATTTTACCCAAATTACCAAAAATATAAACACCTTAGGAACCAAGCTAAGCATCAAACCATGGATGATATGAAAGCTTATTTCACTAATGGTGAACTCCAAAATTACAAAACACCCAAACTTTTCTGGACACACATAAACAACCTCCAAAACCCCAGTCTTACTTCCCAGTCACCACGATCTCTTCCCACTCCTCACAACTCAGAAGACGTCACCACTGTAACCAACTCTCAGTCTATACAATCTGTACAATCTCTACACAATAACAACACCAGCACCAACCCACCTCAGCTCCCAAACCATGCAGTCCCACACAAATATTCTTGTTTCAACCAATCTCTACCTCTGCTATACAAAGGCACCTTCTCAAACTAAACACAGCAACCCCAGATCCTGACAAGCTGCCAGCTGATTGTCTTACACTAGCTGATGAAGGTCTAGCTTACCTTGTATCAGTCCATATAAATCTCTTTATCACAGAGTCCCATGTTCTCCTTCCTTGGAAAACAAATCCCACATTCTTCCCCCCTTAAAAGAGGTAACTCTACAGACTTCAGTGACTATTGTCCAACAGCTAGTCTAACTCCTCTATCAGAAATTCTGAAGAAATGTGCACAATCTCAGCTAGTCTCCTACCTCTTTCAATTTTCTCTCCCCTTTCCATCAGAGCACACTTTCTGCCCACACCACAGCACTTCTACAGATCTCCGCAGCTTCATCAATACTGTTAACCTACATAGAAGCACAGACAATCATATCTCAGCCTTATTCCTGGATCTCTACAAAGCCTCCCTCACAATCTCCCACCCCATCCTACTACAAAGACTGTCTAAGCTAGGCCTCGATATGTCATACCTGTCATGGTTCCACAGCTATCTATCCTACAGATCTCGAGCTGTCAGATGGCAGAACTCCTTCTCATGTCTACCAGTTTCATTTGGTGTTACTCAAGGATCCATCCTGAGTCTCATTCACTTTCCACAGCAAGTGAGAGTGCCAGTATAATTCATCATGCAGATGACTATGCACTTATCTGCTCCTTCAAATATCTAACAGAATTACAAACAATACCCCAAGAATCATCCTCTTCAGTTAAAAACTAGCTTCATAATGCACAGCTATTTCTCAAACCAAAAATATCAAAACTTCTCTTCTTTACCCCAGATCAATGCAATAGTAAAAAAAAACCTCATTTACCATTGTATCCTCTGATAACACAAAGACAGAACTTATCCAACATGCTAAATTATTGGGAGCACATTTTAATGACAGATCTTAAATTTGACTACCATATCCAAAATACTGTAAAATGAACACATTAAAAACTAGGTTCCCTGTATTGGATGAAGCCCTTTCTAACAGACTCATCTAGAACTTGTATTGCTATATCCCTTCTATGGCCTACCCTCCATGCATCACCCATTTCTTCAAAACCGCAATCTACCCAACTAAACAAGCTCTAATAGCACTACAGAAAAATTATAAATTTCACTGCCTTCTCTCAAACAGAACCAAACATTTTCTCTCACTCAGTAAACTGCAGTGGTTAGAACTATCCCACTAACTGTTATTCTCCAAACTTCTTACCACCCATAACCTCATCCATAAGCCCACTCACTACCCCTCTCTATCCACCTTGCCATGTCCTAACTAGGTCATTACATTCCTACAATTAACTCTTGCTACATCAAGAAAAATTAAACAACACAGCTGGAGCCTACATAAATGCTCCATATGTAGCTACAATGTAGAACAATATGCCCTTGTCACTAAAAGAAAAAAAAATCCTACCTCCTTTAAAATTATGCTAAAAGCCCACTTAAACGACCCCTGACTCTGCCTGTGCCCCACCATAGGATGCTGATTTTCCATCACTTCCTACTCCCCCTCAGCTCTGCTTTCATCTCTCTCCACCTACCACTCTGTTTTATTGCCTCTTCCATAGATCACTAGCTACTACTCCATTTTCTCCCCTCTTCTATAGATCACCACATACTACTCTGCTTTATCCCCTCTTCTACAGATCAGCTACCTACTATGTTTTATCCCCTTCTTCTATAAATCACCAGCTACTACTCTGTTTTACCCCCTCTTCTATAGATTACCACCTACCAGTACGTTTTATCCCCTTTTCTGTTGATCACCCACTACTACTCTGATTTATCCCCTCTTCTGTGGATCGCCCACCTATACACTATACTTCTACTACCGTTCTTCCTCTCAAACATTCTTCTCACCATCTTTCTCTGTCCAGTCTATCTTAACTTATATCAATACCTCCTGCCTTACTCTTTCCACCTTTTTATTTTCTTTCTTTTTCTTCCACAGATTGCTGTAGATATATAATTCAAAATGTCCAAATCCAATTTTATCCAGAACAATATGAATAATTATTTGTCACCTACTGTATTCATAATTGACTCTAAACTATTATTTCACTGTATTCAGATATCTGTAACCACATCCTTTGTAACTTGCATGATGTATTATTATTTGGAGCTTTTCTCCAGGCCTCTACTGAAATAGGGCTTTTCACCCAAGCAGTCTATTCTGGTCAAGGAAAGCAATATATATGGCTTGTCGGCAAAGGGGTGAGATTGAAAGGAACAAAAACTGCCCCAGCATCCAAATAGATGTATACATGTTTCTAACTTCCTCCTTCTGGCAAGCAGGTTTCATGCATGTCACCTAGTTTAATGTCTGTGACTTTTAGTTTTATTTCAAGTATGTCTAGCTTATTGTGTAAAGCATTTCCCTGTGCATGCCTAGCAACAGTATCTCTGATAGCAAAACAGGAATATGATTCCATATACCTAATTACATACCACACATATTATGACTCATTGTTGCAAATAAAAAAATTATAAGAAACTGAACAGAACAGCATCAACTGTATAACATGTTCACTTCCCTGATCTTTCTTAATCTCAAATAAATAAAATAAATAAATAAAACAAATAGCAATCCTTGAGTAGTTCCTTGTATGTACATCATATACTGGAAGAGCAAGTCAGCAGAATTTGTCCAGGTCTTGCCATCATAAAATCACTGGGTTTTCTACAGGATCCAAAATGTACAATGTCGACACGCACTTTTTATTTGCATAGCTTGCAGAATGAGACACGTGTCAGGCTCCACACAAAAAAATGTTACATTTCTTTCCAGAAAAGCTCTATTGAGTTGTGGATCTCACAGAACTCTAAAACAAGTCAGAACAAAAATGATTAAAAACTCAGCATATCAGAGTATTCATAATTTACATTTCAGCAGATAAAGAATTTATTCCAGCTAAGCACGATTTCTTTTAACTGCAATGCATCACAAAGAAATATCTCATAGCATTGTTAAATGTCAGCAATTGGAAAAATGCATAAAATGCATTTTGAACATAAAACTACTGCTTTAGAGCCACATATGACACACTACAGAATTATACTTATTGCACTTTTAAACTTGGTGGCATTTTTTACTACCAAACCTTACTATAAATGTTACTTTGGGCCCTACTCCCAATCTCATCTCATCTGCTCATTCTGCTAGGCACTGATTTATCAACAGGGAATGGCCTCTCCTTAGATTCTTAAAGCCTGAGCCATCTTCTAGTTCGTACCATTCCAGTCAATTCATACTGTAAAATTCAGAGTATTAATCCTTTTTTTACTCTTAAAATCTACAATGTCTGGGGCTAGTTTATCAACCACTTGTGAGCCTAGGAACTGCTTCTCAGGAATCAGTTTGGAATTGTTGCTTCTGTTTTGTTCCCAGTGACAGAAGGAGAAGAGAGACATTATTCCCTAGCCTCCTAGAGAGTGCCAATAAATGGAAAGCCTTAGAACTGCTTACTGGGAGTCATCTTGGGGTTAATGCTGCTGCTTCACTCCTGGTGAGAGAAGGATCAGTGAGACAGCATTTCCTGCTGGTCTCTGATAGGGCAGTGTGTATGGGACTTCACTGTGTTGTCTGATTGCAGTATTGTTGAGCACCTCTTCATGGCCTTTGTGTAGCTTGTGTTTCTGTTGTATCCAACTGCTGTTGGTTCTGTCCAAAGCATCTTACAAGAGAATACAATAGCAAGTGTACAGAACACATAAACATCTGGGTTTAAGACTGCTTTTCAAGAAACAAGAAGCAAAATGCACTTTAAAACATTTTAGAGTGCTTGTGGTTTTTGTCGCATTCTGCACTCCTGCCTGCTTTAGGTGTTTGCAGTCTGAATTACTGTGTAACTGGATTTTTTACATTTCCAGGCTCTTATATTGATCTTAAGTCACAGTTGTTATGCCTGCACTGTAGTGGCAGTGGAGAGTAGCCTGTTCTCATTCTGTGCTGAAAAATCAATGAGGAAACCTTAGAGCGTCCTTATAGCGATTGGCCCGAGTACTATTGTGCTTGTTTACTGATCTTCTGAGCCTGAATAAACATGTCACATTTGGGTGAGGCTTGGCCTTGGCCCACAGTGGTTAGCAGTGCCTTGTATTAACACAGGCACTTAGAACTTAAAACTATCTCTGAAATTTCCTCAATACTTAGTTGTGCAAAGATCGCCTCATTTGCACATTGAGGAGCATCACCCAATGAGGTTCATCTTAGAGAGTCTTGATTGTTGTCCACTTTTTCAACACCTAAGTTAGCCAGTTGAAAACCCCTTTTATACCAACCCTTGCAGATAAAGTAATAAGGAGCTGTAACCATGAATATGCACTATCCGACTTCCTCTGCTGCTAGGTTGGTAGATGTGGGCATCTCATTGCAAATCAATTGTCTGACTAATTTTTTAACAAACTAATACAATGTGTGAGAGACATAGTTACACAATGTCACTGGAAGCAAGGTTCTCATATATAAACACTTATAATATGAAACGGGTTGACAGAAACACACAGACTGCACCCACCACATACAGTACAGACCCGATACACAGATACTCATATTTAGACTCTTAAATGTAATCTCCCAAACCCCAAAGGTCTCCCAGATGTTGCACTTCTAGAAACACCCTCAGCAACCTCAAAAACACTCTTCCACAACAACACCAACCACAACACAAACAACCACATCTCAAATGTCATATCTTCTAGGCCTATAAAGCAAACTACCACACAACCAAATATTTGGTCTTTGAAGATTCCATTGTGAGACACACAGATGTCCTACTCATCAGGGTGAGTAAGGACAGAGTCACGGTCAGTTGCCTATCAGGTGTCAGGATCTGTCAGATCACACACGCACTTGTGTTGATGAACCACAAGTACCAGTGTGACTCATAGTCCATGTGGGTGTAAATGACCTGAGGCCTACCTCCATGGACTATATGAAAAAAGACGTGTCGCAAGCTGATATAAGCCTAGCATCAAGCAACACTCAACCTTCTCCAAGGATGATGCCACACTATGAAGAGAATCTAATTGACTTTATTAATTGTTTGAGTTGTGTGCCATTCAAAAGGGATACAATATTTGTCAGCTTAGCAAGATATCTTTGACAGACCACATTGCTTTGTCAGGGGTGGTCCACACCTGTCCCCATAAGGATTTCAAATATACAGGATTAAAACCTTATCCACTCCCACAGTGCCTTTTTTAGGCATTGCTAACCTGATAAACCTTCTGACATAGCAAAACCAAGCCAAGAAAATCTAAAGATACTACTGCTTAATGCCAGGAGTCTCTAACAAAAAACTGTACCCCCTGAAAGCTATCCTCACTTTGGAGAATATAGATGTATGTGCCATCATTGAGGCTGTTTAAAACCACAAACAGAACATGGGGCAGTGCAGAGGTATAATCCCTATATCTTTAGACCAGCTAGTTTACAGGAAGGGGCAAAATTCTGAGGTATCTCAATTTACGTAAAAAAAGAAAAGTCTGTGGTATCCCTCAAAGTTTCAGAAAACCTAGTATGCACCCTATACTGGGTCAAAAACAAACCAAGAAGAAACTTTGCAGTGTGGTGGGTGTGAAGTTCAGTCCTTGAATTATGTTATGCACCTAGTTCACTAATAAAACTTAAACTGTAAAATACATACTACAAAATAATAAAATAGAAAACAGTAGGTAGTCCAATGTTGAGTTAAAATGAAATATGTTTTTGTGTTTCAATAAAAGATATTTCCATCAAGGTAAAATCTCTCTTTTCAATATAAACAAGAATCTCTGATGGCTACTCAAGTCTACCAAAGCCAAAACTGAAGTAAAAATGACCTCCCAGACCAAGGACAATCACAAAACATTCTTCAGATATGTCTGCAATCTCAAAGGCAATACACAACACATCCTGCCAAACTAATTATAAATGGAGCCACCTGTATTGAGTTGCAAGACATAGCAAATGTTCTGGCCAACAAATTTGGCTCCCATTTTGCCTGCCCTCTCCTCACCAGACACCCCTCAGAAAATACCCTCAACCATAACTTCCCCAACTATCACTAGGAAAAAGGTCTTCAATGCACTCTTCAAAGCCAAGAACACTGTGTTGATGGGTCAGTTAATATCTCGTGTTGCCTTCTGAATTGCTATCCAGGTCATTAAAATCACTATTTAAATGTACAGTTCGGACAGGCTTCATGCCAAGTGAATGGAGGACTGCATCTGTCATCTCTCTGCACAAGGACAGGCCATCTATAGATCCATAAGTCTGACTAGTTGTGAATGCAAAGCAGTGGAAAGAATTATCATGGAAATGATGAACAAAGACATAGGAAATGTTCAGACACTGGATCCAACCCTGTTTGGTTTCGTTAAGGGCAGGTAATGCCTACTTAGCCTGGATGACTTTTTCAAGAAGGTCAATAAAGCAACAGATGTGGACAAAATGATGCATGCTGCCTACCTTGACTTGGTCAAAGCATTAGGTGCAATACCCCTCATGGACATGGGTATAAACCTCTATGTCATCCATTGGATAGCCATCTGGGTCAAACATAGAACCCAAGAAGATTAGAGAGAGGAGTGTGCCTCCATAAAATGGCCAGTGACTAGCAGAGTCCCTCAAGGCTCAGAGATGAGACCCATCATTTCTGACATCTATTTCACTGTAGTCAAGGCCAACAACAAGGGCTTCTGGCTGACCATGTTTGCAGATGATTGCAAACTATGTGCATTCACAGAATACCCCAAAACCACAAATACCATCCAAGAAGGCCTGGCATGGACTAAAACCTGTTTGCAGAGTCATTGTCTAAAACTCAGTGCCAAGAAATGCATAATAGTATCACCAGAGCTACCAAGAGTTTGGCCAGAGGGTTGGAGTGCTTCAAATGAAAATTACATCAATCTGCTACTGCCTGCTATAAATATAAATATTGATTTTTACTGATCTTCACTTTGTGAACTGTTTTCTGTTTTGCTGCTGCATTTTTACTGTTTTATTTAATCTGCTGAACTTTGGAAGTTGTAACTGCTTTAAACTGCTGCTGCCTACATTCTGTACCTCGTATACACTGTTTCCTTTTGCTTTAGCATAGGCTAGATTCAGATCTGCTGAATCTTGACTTGTTTGTGATCACTTGAGCTCAGAAATCAGACATCTTATATTAAGAGAGCCCCCCACACCTTATGGCAGAAGCATGTAGCCAGGACCTTTCCGAATTGGAGTTCACTGGGAGAAGGCTCTGTGTGATTAGTAGTTGGGTTAATTTTGTTTAAACCCACTGGTATTTAAGCCTCGCATTTCCATGGGCTTGCTTGTCATGCAACATCATGCAGTGGGGGGTAACCATTGCCAGTTACTGAGGCAAAAACTAAAGTAGCCTTATTTTTCCTTAAAGCAACCCTT
Organism: Protopterus annectens; assembly: GCF_019279795.1. Lineage (NCBI taxonomy): Eukaryota > Metazoa > Chordata > Ceratodontiformes > Protopteridae > Protopterus > Protopterus annectens. Next base: position 683,737,336 of record NC_056751.1, read on the forward strand.
GCTCTGACTGAGGAGTCCTTCTAAATTGCATTTAGCTAGTTGAGCAGCACCTCAGCTGGGCCTTTTATAGCACTTGCCACTTGAACAAAACAAACTCCTAATGCCTAATACTCCCAAACAGTCTTGAATCCTTTGACAGTCACAATTGCATAGACCTGCTACTAAGCCCACTGTATAAACACATCAACCCATTACTCTCCCCACTCTAGTAGTAGATTTATATCTGACATTATGGACAGTCAGTTTCCCTCCAGTTCACCTGATAGCCTGATTGACATGGGTATCCTGAGGTAGTGTAGCAATTGCCTCATGTACACTGACAACCCACTACTCCTAAATCAGTCAAGTTCAATTTGTGAGAAATACATTTACACTAAGAATTTAGAATCTTTGCTCTCTTGTTCACAGGACAGTGACACTGAACAGGTTGTCAGCCCACAGACTACACCTCCTGCACAAACCACTCCCTCACCACATAGACCATCTTATGTGGAGGTAATTACCAGAAATTTACCTAAACACCATGGGTCTATATTACGGCAATGAAATGGCTAAACACCGAACACCGTTTCAGGGATACATAAAGTGCGAACTACAAGTTACGCGAATGGTCAGATCACCAGTTTTTTTCCTAGGGAAAAAAATCAGAAGGCCAACCAGACACGACACACCAGCTCAAACATTATGAAAGTGGGGCCTTGCCCTCCACATCCCTCCAATGTTGGGCCGGTGCCCCCTACACCTCCCTAACTAAATATACCAACTCTGAGATTGCACTACACTGGGGAAAAGGACAAATTCACGGCAACGGCCAAGTATTTTTTTCCCCTAGGAAAAAAGTCAGTGATCTGGCCATTCCCGTAACTTGTAGTCACTCTTTATGTGTCACTGAAATAGCGTTCAGTGTTTGGCCATTTCGGCATCATAATATAGACCCAACACCACAGACATCCGAAACACAAACATGCCACACCTAATACAGTACATACTACACCCCATATACATAAAACCACAAGCACAAGTGTCTCACCTAACACACCCCTAAGGTATAACACATCTAAACCAAATCTTTAGTCATAGGTGACTCCATAGTGAGACACACAGATAACCCGCTCACGAAGATGGACAAGGAAAAGATTTTGGTCAGCTGTTTTTCAGGTGCCAGGATCCACCAGATCACACATGAACTCAAGTCTCTTAACAACAAGTACTGTTATGACTCCATCATAGTTCATGTGGGTATGAATGACTTGAGATATACCTCACTGGACTATATGAAGAGAGACATGACTGAGCTGTCTGAATATGTGTCTCAGGCAGGTATGTCCCTAGCCTTGAGCAGCATACTACCTTCAACTAAGATGGTACCACAATATAAACATAAAAATGATTGACTTCAACAATTGGTTTAGCTTCTAGTGTCATTCTAAGGGGAACCAGTACCTGACCGCCTGGGATGACATGGTACACAGACCTTGCTGCTTTGCCAAAGATGGTCTTCACCTGTCACCCCTGGGATTTTAGTTACTGGCTAAGGCACTTGCATCCTCTATAGTGCCTTTTTTAGGCAATATCACAAGAACAAAATTCCCGAACCCTCAGTGTAATGTTACTGAACGCTAGGAGTCTAAACTTGAAACTGCATTCACTGGAAGCAGCTCTCACCTTAGAAAATGCTAACATCTGTGCAGTCACAGAGACTTGATTTAAGGCCACGGAAAGCACTCCAGCCATATTGGGTTATAATGCCTTCCATACTTTCAGACCACAAACTGAAAGTGAGGGAAATAAAGTAGGTGGAGTATCAATAGTCATCAAAGATAAATATGCCTCTAGATTGGTCAAATGGACTTATTCCCTTGAACTACTCCAGGTGCAATTGACTGTAGGTAAGACCCCTCTTCAAGTCATTGTCAGCTATAGGACCCCCTCCATGAACCAGGTCACCCACACTGCCATCTTGGATCTACTTGAATCGCTCAAGATACAACCAAACACCTTGGTTATGGGTGACTTTAACTACCCATCCATAGAATGGGCAAACTATAGATGTAATAACACACTTGCCCAAAGGTTCATGGACTTTGTAAACTCCAATCCCCTAGGTCAGTTGATTGACACCCCCACAAGGGGCGCAACATTCTAGATCTAGTGCTCGCTAACATGGGTGATCATTTCTCCACCCCATGTGTGCAGCCCTCCCTGGTGAGATCTGATCATAAATCAGTCTCATTAGAAGTAACAATAGCATATGACCCCCCCATTAGCAGCAACTAAGCTAAAAAAACTTCTCAAAAGCCATTTACAAATTAATATGCAACAGCATTAATAGCTTCATAGCCCCTGCCTCACTGATGGCATGGACACCTATACTGGGAATTACACCAATGCCTTTTATAAGCATCCGTACAAATGTATTGACTCAGCCGTACCTGATAGAATCAAAAAAGATCCTCAAGAAAGAATAAGCCTGCCTGGTGGACATACGCCATCAATCAACAGGGTATACAATAAGAGGAAGAAATTGCTATCCCAGACCAAGAAGAAACAATCTCTGAATTGGAAGAACTCATTCCTCAACTTAAACAAGCAAAAAAGACACCTCTTAAAGTATTCTATAGTCAACTATAAATCCAAATTAGCCTCCTTCACTCAGGATAACCATAAGGCCTTCTTAAGTTACATCCAAGTCCTTAAGGGAGAAAGCCTGATCTGCACAAAAATTGGTTCTTAATGGCACCATATACACTGAACCCATGGATATAGCCAACCTGCTAGTTGACAGGTTCAGTGAACCCCCCCCCCAATCCCTGCCACATATCCATAAAAGCATCCCTGCCACCTGTCCTCCACCTAGTACTTCCAAGGTGCAGGTTTTAAATGCTCTCACCAAAGCCAAACACACAGTATTTATGGGGCCCAATAATATCCCAGGATGCATTCTAAATGGCTTAAGACAGGAACAAGCTGAACTGCTGGGTACTCTTTTTAACCACAACCTAAACACTGGTTTTGTCCCTGCTGAATGAAAAATAGCAGCTGTCATCCAATTACATAAAGGAGGTGCCTCCTCTGACCCTGGAAACTATAGACCCATAAGTCTGTCCAGCCTTATCTGTAAGGCTATGGAGAGAATCATCATGGACCTCATCAACAAAGATATAGGGGACCTCGAAATACTCAACCTGACCCAGTTTGGCTTCATTAAAGGGAGATCCTACCTGTTAAACTTGATTGACTTCTTTGAGACAGTCACCAAAACCCTGGATGAATGTACATCAATGCATATGGCCTACCTAGACTTAGCCAAGGCCTTCGACACTATCCCCCACTCACATAGCTGGCCTTAGGCATAGGCCAACTAGGCAGCTGCCTAGGGTGCTGCTCTAGCAGAGGCACTTTTCCAGTATTTATTTATTTATTTTTTGTAGTAATGAAATGGTTTCTTTAAAACAGGTTGAATGAATACAGGAAAACTGAAGATCAAGGCATACTGGGAGAAAATGAAAAAAAGTAAACTGAATGGTGCAGGTAGGCCAGAATGGGCATTCCAGGTAGTGCTGGGGAGGCACTGTGGAGCCCTTCTGCCTAGGGCACCATTTGAACAAAGGCCAGTCCTGCCTACTCAGGTGTCATTGATAAACTAACCCAGCTGGGGAATGGCCCACCCTGTTGTAGAAGGAAGTAGCAGTCCACAAAAATCACAAAAACTTTTAGGCCAAAGAAGAGCCATAAAGATGATAGAGTGAACTATTGAGGATAAGAAAGAAATTATGCATTCTTACTGTTATGCAAAAAACCCAAAATTTCCAGACACAAGATATACAAAAAGATTGAGAGAAATTACAGGAAAGTAAAATACTTCCACAAGAAAACCTGTCAGAAGCCTCAAATAAAAATTTGTGTTCATTAATACAAGAGATTTGTGAAAACAATATATAGACCAAGAAACTTTGATCTGTTTGGAAACAGGAGCATCTGAGGAAGTGCAAAAATATAAACAACAAAACCTAGAGATTTTTGAAAAGTATAAAAAAGAAATATGGACAATGGAAAGAGAGATTTGATATGGTACAAAATGTATGCAAAGGCAAAAGCCAAATTAATCAATATAAAAAAGGCACCCCCAAACATATTCAAAGAGAAATACAGACAAAGGCATCCAGATATGGAAAATTTCACAATAAAAAAAAATAATATCACAAAGCAAGAATGTAGAAAGGAAGATTAGTAATGTAGTAAAGTAGAAGTTAAAAAAATAGAAGTTGTAGTCATGGAGTGGCTGTAAAGTGAAGGATTTAGTGTTGAAGGTCTAACACAGGTTATATCACAGCATGATGGAATGAGTCCTCAAAGTAAGGAGAAACAGAAAAATCTGAAGAAGAAATATGGACATGGGTAATAAAAAGAGATTCACTAAGGTGTAATATTGCCAGCCTGCCACCCAGTCTTCCACAGAAGGCACACACGTACCTAGGGCCAATACAGAGTGTCCAATCCACCTATAGCATGTCGTTGGGATGTGGGAGGAAACCAGAGCACCCAGAGGAAATCCACACAACCACAGGGAAGACATGCAGATTCCACACCAAAAACACCCAAACCAAGAATCAAACTGGAGAACCTTTTGCTGTGAGGTGGCAATGCTAACCACTGTACCACCACAGCCACCCAGAAAAGTAGATTAGTAATGGAGAAGGTAAAGAAACAGAAACTAAGTTTGTGAAGGACTGAGTGTAGAAAATGTAATTCAGAAAGCACCATAAAAGGATAGAGCAATGGATATCCAAAGTAAAGGGAAACCAGTGGAATGGGAAGCAATTGGTCAGGAGCCATATGACGATATGTTGGAGCCTTCCACAGGATACCAGTATAAATGTTCGCTTGAAGCCGGACAGCAAGGGAAGGAACAGGAAACTGTGGGAACTCTGACGCAGTCAATGTTAAGAAGTGATAGGCTAGTGAGTTCTCATATGACAGAGCAACGGACAGCACAGGATGAAATTGAAGAGGATGTGCCACAGGAAGATGCTATAGAACTTTCTATAGAATGCCCGCAGGAAATGGAACACAAAAAATGTGCCCTCAGTTTAGAAGAAAATGAGCTAAGAGAAGAGTTGCTTGATTTAATAGAGATAGATAGACATATAAAGATCAATGAAAGAAACAGACTGCAGAAGGTCAATAAAACCCAAAAAGTCAGAAGTTTGATAAAACAAATGAACACAGTAATTAGGACTGTCCATAGAGATCCATGCACTATAACAGAAGTAAACAGGGCATATTACTGTGCAGCTAAATTGATAACGAATAAAGTTCTACCACAAGAATTCAGGGTAGTGAGGGAAAGGAAGGGAAGAAATCGAATACCATCATGGAAGTATCGAATACAGAAAACTATAAAGCAATTAAGACAAGAAGTGTCACTGTTAGAAGGGAATAGAAGAGGGAACAGATCAACAAAAATACTTAGAAAGATAGACATGATAAAGGCAATGCACAGTATTGGAACAGATCAGGATCTATCATGCACTATCACAAATAAACGAAAACACTCAGCACAGGCGGAAACACTTAGAAGATATGCAGATAAATATAAAGGAAAAGTGTAAAATAAGCAATTTATTGATGACCCAAAAAAGTTTTATAGAGAACTGGGAAACAAGCTAAAAGGAATTGAAAGAACACAAAAAAGAAGAAATAGATATATTTTGGAGATGGGGTCTATATTGGTTCGCCAGAATGATATTCCGGTGAACACTTATTCATCGACCTCTAATCCGCAAGATTGCATCAGCAATTCACCGAATTTACTAAGGACAATGAAATAGTTGCCGAGAAGCACAATGGACCAACTTTTAGTTGACTCAAACCCACCCAAGTGGGCGGCTTTGCCCCCCACACCCCCCTAACTCTATAAACCAACTCCGAGATCGCACTACAGTGGAGAAAAGAGCAAAGTTCTGTAGTCGTCCGTTGTGCTTCAGGCAACTATTTCATTGCCCTTAGTGAATTCACTGAATTGCTGAAGTGAGTTTCGCTGATTACAGGTCGCTGAATAGGTGTTTGCCAGCATAGCATTTCAGCGACCTAATATAGACCCTGGAGAAGTATTTATGAAGATCCTATGGAACATAACAAAGATGTTAAATGGATAGAAGAAGTAAAAGAAAGAATAAGAAGTTTAAAGGTACAGGATATTAAATAAGATGACGTAACAGCTAGAGAGATTGAAACAAAGTTAACAAAAGCCTGTAAATGGAAAAACCCAGGCCCATATGCAGTACCTAACTTCTGGTTAGAAGTACATCTTTGCATGAAGATTTAGCCATGAGTAAGAACTATTTATATGCACACCACGAACAGACACCAACCTAGCTAACAACAGGAAAAACAATGCAACCACTTAAAAGTGAACCTGCAAGCTACCCTAAAAATTATAGACCAATACCTTGCCTTCAGGCAACATATAAACTATACACTGGAATTGATGCCAACAAAGTTTTTAGTCATTTAGAAGAAAACTCAATTATGGCAATAGAACAAAAGAGGTAATAAAAGAAAGTCACATGGAACAAAGGATCATTTGTTGTAAAATAAAGTCATAGTGGGGAACTGTAAAAAGAGGAAGAATCTAAGTATGACATGGATTGACTACAAAAATCATTTGCTAGTATCCCACATTCATGGATAAAAGAGAGCTTAAAAATGTGTAAGATACACCCTAGACTGATCGAGTATATTACAGTAACCATGAAACAGTGGCAGACCACTTTGCAATTAAGCCATGATAAAGGACAAATTATTATCCCAGGGATAAAAATTCAAAGGGGGATATTCCAGGGTGACTATCTGCCACTGCTGCTGTTCTGTATTGCCCTTAACTTATTAAGCTGTCTACTTAACAGCTTAGGTCATGGCTATAATTTGGCTTCTAGAAAACAACAAAGTGCAAAGACTTCTCATCTTCTCTTTGTCGATAATTTAAAAGTGTATAGCTCATCAGATGAGGAACTGAAAGCACAACTGTAAGTTATCAAAACTTTTTCAGATGATATAAGAATGTCATTTGGTCTTGATAAATGTGCAAAAGCAACCTTTAAAGCAGGAAAACTGCAGCACCAAAAAAACATCAGTTTGGGACAAAAATGTGATTGAGCAGGAGGAAGTGTTTAAATATTTGGGAATTAATGAAGGATCAACAATAAAATATGAACAAATGTGAATAAAACTTAGTAAGAAATACTTTAGAAGACTTAAATTAATCCTGAAAACAGCAGTGACTTCTAGGAACAAAATTTCAGCTATAAACCAATTTGCTCTTCCTGTCCTAACTTACAGTTTTGGAGTGATTGACTGGCCCCAAAATGTGTTGGCTAGATCAGACAGGGAAACAAGAAGGATGCTTCATGCTCACCAAATGATTTATAAAAAACACTGTATACCAAGATTATATATTCCCCATTCCGAAGGAGGAATGGGCCTCCTTGAAATTGATTACATGTATAGATCTGCAGTCATGGGACTTTATACATCTGCTGACCTCACAATACCCAAACATAGTGAAAGTTTTGAAACATGAGGAGAATAAATCCAAGATGACTTCTCTGCTTAGTCTAGCAGATGCATATCGGCATCAAGCAGGAATGGAAATCAAACCAGAAGTAGATATATCAGGCAACAACTGAATGTGCCAAAAAAAACAAAAGAAGCAATATAAGGTGAAGGACCAGATGAGAAGGCAAGAAATGTGGAAAATGCATAAATATAGTTGCAAGTATAGAAAACTTCTGGAAGAACCTCATGTCGATCAGAACTGAATGCAGGAATGGTTAAGGAAAGGCAAATTCAAACCAAGAGATGAAAGGTTAATATTGCAGCCCAAGACAGTAGGCTACATACACATTTGTTTACAAAGTCCATTGAACATGTGGGAGAAACAGACAAATGGAGGTTTTGTAAAACAGAATTGGAAACAGTTGCACACCTCATTGCTGGTTGTAATGTACTAATGGCATAAAGACTATATACTGAAAGGCATAATAATGTAGCAAGACTGTTGCACTGGGGTTTGTGCAAACATTATGGAACTGAAGTGGCTTAAAACTGTAGATAGTATCATATGTTTTCTACTACTCGATTCTAGACTAATAAGTATGAATGGTGGCTCAATGTCTAAGCCACAAATACTGATTGTATATGTTCAATTTCTATAACCTTGTTTTTAATCTGTGGAGCTTTTCTCCCCGGGCCTCCACTGAAAATGGAAATTAATCCAGCTGGACTAGCCCGGTCAACAAATGTAAAATAAAATAAAAAATAAATAAATAAACTGGAAACATGAGCCACAAAGCATCATAGAAAATGATGGCCTACATCACATGGCATCGCCAGTTACCAACAGTTCAAAAGGTAGATGCTAGAAAACCGGATATAGTGGTCCATGAAAAGAAGACAAAAGTAGCATTGATCATTGTAATTGCCACACCCAGTGACTACAGTGTCTTGTGTACAGATAGGCACAAAGTCATAAAATATCAGGATTTTCAGGCAGAAATGAGAGCAATGTGGAAGAAAGATACCCAGACAGTTCCAATAGTAGTTGGAGCAATGGGTCTTATAAAAAAGAATATACAATAGTATTTGGATATGTTACCAATACATGTAACCCCATAAGAATTGCAGAAGGAGTCATTACTGGGCACATTTGCATGTGCCGCAAAGAGCACTTCTGGCTGACATCAAAGATGGAGTATTACTAATTTCATGAATTTCAATTGTACTTTGACTTAGTAATGGGATCCATTCCTGTCACAGTATTAGAAACCCAAATAACTTGGAGAAATAAAAAAACTGGAGAGCAACCCGTATATTGTCAGGTGGATTGCAAACTGACTCAATGATAGAACACACACAGTTAAAATAGGGGATTCAGCCTGCACCAGCAGACCTGTAACCAGTGGCGATCCACAGGGATTTGTGCTGGGATCTCTGCTGTTTAGTATCTACTTCTTGGATGTGTAAGCAAACACAAAGGGTCTATGACTGACAAGGTTTGCTGATGACTGCAAACTATGAGCAGTCATTGAGTCCCCAAATGATATCAACATCCTACAAGAAGGACTTACACAGACAAATGACTGGTGCTAAGTCATGGGCTTAAACTAAATGCAAAAAAATACATCATCATCCCCTTCAGCAAGGGCGATGTTCCTTCAGATTATCACATTAACAACAACACCCTAATCAGTGGTGAGAGATTTGGGCACACAAGTTGACAGCAACCTTTCTTTTGATCACCATGTCTCCATGGTGGTAAGAAAGGCTTTCTGTGTCACCAACCTCATAAGTAAGGGCATTGCATCCAGAACAAAAGAGGTTATAACCCCCCTGTACTCCTCACTCATCAGGCAAATAATACAGTACAATGCTACTTTTGGTATGTACCTTACCAGGCTCCTGCAACAAATAGAGAGACCTCAGAGGTTTCTTACAGAGAAAATTCAGGCTCTCCAGCATATGTCATGTTGGCAGATTGAAATCACTATCACCATACTTTGTGTCGTACAGCCTACTCAGAAGGGACCTGTGCCTTGCATATAACGCAATCACTGATCTTGCTTCAATGGAAATGCTGCACATTTGCAAGTCAAATGACACATGAAGTACTCACTCTAGGGACCTCAACCTACTATGTGACATCAACAGAACTTGCTGGAGAGACCAATATGTCTCACGGAGGTTACCACTCCTCTGGAACAAGCTTCCATTTCAGGTGAAACAGAGCCCCTTGTTGACCCTATTTAAGTGTAATTTGGATGACAGGATGGGAAACTGTAAATTCACCCTGGGAGTTTCACCTGTGTCCCACTTAGATAGGGGCAGTAGTTGTTGACTTAGTTCTACACAATACATTGATATTCAAGGCAACAGGGGTTGTTCTTAGCTAGGCTTGTAAGGTCCTTAGGTCCAGTAGCCTAGTAACCTCCTATGATCCTATGATCCTATGAAAATGGCTACCACTGGAAACTACCACACTGATAATACATTCCTAAGAATAAAACCAGTGGTCAGGGATTTGGGAACAAATGTAGTCTGTAACCTGTCCTTTATCCATAATGTGTCTACAGTAGTAAGGAAATCATTCTATCCTGCACAACTTATAAGCTAGGGTATGGCATCTAGGTCCAAGAATATCATTGCTCCACTGTACTAGGCCCTTATCAGACCAATCATTGAGCATAATGCCCCTTCGATGTGTACCTGTTCAGGCATATGCAATGACTGGAGTGTACACAAAGGTTCCTCACAAAAAGAATATGTGGCATAACATGCCCTACATGGACCACCTCAAAGCTCTATCTCTGTATCTGGTCTCCTACAGACTAATAAGAGGCAATCTATGCCTGGCCTACAAAGCATCCTCTAATCCCTTTCTGATGGACCTGTTGCGCATCCACAAATCTAGGGTTGCTAGCCAATTAATCATCTATGAACCTATACCTCATGTAGTCTTTGCTCATATGATCCAAAAATATTCTTGTATCACTGTAAGGGGCTTTCAGTTATGACATCACTTCCTGGGTTTCTCAAGTGTTTAGGTACATTTTAGAGCCTCAGCAGGAAGCGTACTTGCCTTTGGTGCCTAGAATATCAAAAGGTTGCAGGTTTGTTCTCACATCTGTTTGGAGATTACACTTCCCAACAACACTTTTGTAGTATATAATTTTTGGTGTGGGGTGTTACACTATTGATGTGGAACCCTTCAAATTAAATTTTAAATCGATATCCTGTCTGGTTTGTTGGTGACTACAAACTTTAAACGGTTTTTAACATATTTTACAAAAGTGCGGTCGGTTTCTAACCTTTTTTTCTTTTGCACTTTTGTACTCAGCTGTATTTCTGTAATTTTCAATTCATATGTACAGTTTCAGTCTCTTGCTGTTTTAAAAATGTTTGTATGCTGTTTCAGCTGTAGTTGATATATCACCAATTTACTATGAATTTCTAAGTATGTTCTGTTTTTTTTTCTTGCCATATGAGCCTGGCTGTGGTCAAAAAGGATTCTTTGAACCAGTTCACTTAGATAACAAATGAATAAATGAACGAATGACTCAATAAATGAATGTATAAACACATAAAGAAACAGATAATAGCTTAGGTAGATATTGGATAGAAAATATATATTTTATTCAAATTCTGATAAAAAGACATCAAAACAAAACATAAATAAACACAAACGGAACATTGGTGATTCGCTATACCCTTTATATAAGCAGAACAGGTCTATATCATTTCATTGAAAACTCATTTCATTGAAGCTTAATTCATTGACACATATTCACTGAAAGCTCACTTCACTGAAAACTCAATTCACTCAAAGCTCACATCACTGAAAACCCATTTCATTGAAACCCATTTAGTTGAACGGTATATATGGCCTTTTCTCCACTGTTGTGCGATCCTGGCGTTAGTATACAAAGTAAGGGGGGAGAAGCCCCCCCACATAAATTGGTTATATGTTGTTTTCTGGAAGAATTATTTCATTACACTTGTAAGTATCCATCTATATACTTTAAAATATTTACAATATGTGTGGGGGCTATGCCCCCCATACCCCCTTACTTTATATACTAACTCCAGGATCACACAACAGTGGTGAAAAGGCCATATATACCTTTCAAAGAAATGAGTTTCAATGAAATGGATTTTCAGTGAAGTGAGCTTTCACTGAGTTGAGTTTTCAGTGAAGTGAGCTTTCAGTGAATATGTGTCAATGAATTAAGCTTCAATGAAATGAGTTTTCAATGAAATGATATAGACCCAAGCAGAACCACTATGATCACACATACACTCACTCTCTCTCAAATCTATGCACACACACACACACACATACACACAACATACACACTTGAACACATGCTCATATGCTAATATATATGATCATTTTTTACCCCCACACACCCACTATTAACAAACTCAGTACTTAAACCATCCTGTCCATATTCACCCACTTTCCTTTAAATGCAGTCTAGAAAAAATGTATTCTCCCTTTACATATTTGTACATATATTTTTTTTTCTTTCATAATCTGAAAAAGACAAACAAACTTCCTATACAAACCCAGGGCTCTGTTGTTGCGTATTGTAAAGAGAATGTAACCCATACATGTCGCAAAAGAAACTTGAAAATTATTAACACAACATATAAAGTCTCCTGAATGCTCTCCCATTCTTCTCTCTATGAACTGCATTCTATTCTACATCCTACAATAGTTCTTACCTTTTTATAATCCAGAGCATTCTCCAAACATTCTTGACATACAGTAAACAAAAAATATGTTTGAGTTTTTAAGTCACCCTCACACCCTCATCTATGACAATGACGTTACTTATATGCTTCAGAAATAAGGCATGACAAGATTGTGTTATTGTGTAACATTATTGCTCATTTACAAGTCAAAACATGAGGTGAAGCCTTATGGTGTGAGTTCCCATGTGTGATGAACACACAGTTATGAAATGCATTATTACTCTCACGTGAGGACAGTTGACCAAGATCTTCTTGACAAGTAGCCAATGTTGGACTACCAACAGACTGGGTATACACACTGTCCTCTCTTTCAGAGGAAATATCTTGGACTACAGGAGTTTCACCCTCTGGGCTGAACAAAGTAAACCCAAGTGCAGCATATCATGTGTCACTAACTGCACTGCTTCTCAGCACCACATCATATCCTACTTCAGGATCAGTGTGGAAGACGATGGGGAGGAAGAGAGAAGTGAATGAGCTGTAAACACAGAGACAAAAGCAGACACACACACACGATACACATGATGTGCACATAAGAAGACGACTATCAAAATACATTACAAAACATAACACTCTAATAAAAAGCAATGCAGGTTTTTATATATAGGTGAATACTAGGCTAACTGCCCTGAAGGGCCATTTTAAGCCTAGACAATAACCTGGTGCTAGAATCAAACCTTGTAACTTTTGTCTATAAGGTGATGACCTTAACCATTATGCCAAACCCACACTAAATGTGTCATCATGGCTGTGACCATGCACTCTTTTACGGTCTACTGTGCAGAGCTGTGGTACACATAATGTACAATTACTGTTAATATGTGACATGTGGTCATTCTGTGTAATGTTACCCTTGCACTCTACAACAAGGTAATGCAATACATACGTAATTGTCATGGTTGATGCCGAGCACTGTGTGATGATCCTGTAAACAAGGACAAGTAGATGTAGCATGTCACAAATGTGGAACATATACAAGGTTACTGTACATGCATCAGACATGAGTAGTGTCCACACATGGCACATTGTTTTCTGATATTTCAATGGCATGTGTTTGAAGTTTCCTGTGCTTATCCTGTGATGCCTCATTACTGCTCCAGGAATAATGTGCAGTGTGGCTTAGTGGACAGATGTCTGCCTTCCCACCTATATGGTTGGAAGTTTTATCCTGACCTCTGTCCCTGTAATCTTATATGTAATAAGATCTACTTACTTGCTATCAGTGTTATTTGTATTCATGTCTGGAGCTGCTAACCTAGAACATGAATACAGATCTGTATGTCACTGCTGTCTTGTCCTTCTTGGGTAGGTATTGCTCCACATATCATGCTCTTAGTCATATTTAATCCATTTGTAAGGTGGTATCATCATGGACAACACCGCAGCAATGCAGCTGGATGCATTGGTACATTAGTTTACCTTTGTTTGCTCAGTGAAGCGTGTGTTGGCTGATGCCCTCCCATGTTCTGTTAGCATCCCCTGACTCCTCTTGTACTGCCTGTATGGTTATTGTCTGTCTGTCTGTCACATCCTACTTCTTTTCTGTTTTACACTCTATGCTTTTCTTTTGTGGTGCCTTTATGTTATATTATGTATTTCTTCCCAACCCAATTATCCTCTACTATTTCCAATAACTTACCAATCTTTTATGTTAATAAATAGAGGCAAGTGGGCAGCTTCCACAAAAAACATCCATGCCACTCTGGCCCTCTCTCTCTCTCTCTCTCTCTCTCTCTCTCTCTCTCTCTCTCATTTTTCTTTCCCATCTTCAATGATATGAGTACCCCCCTCTTTATCCTAACCCAACTTATACCACTCTATATCTCCAACCCCTTGCTCCCCCATGTCACAGTCTCCAGATATTGTTTAGATACATAATTGCTGACATGCAAAACATTTGTGATGTTTTAAATGTCCTCAGCTACCTGGCAAAATATGTATTACCTCTATGGCACACCTAACTATACTTTTGCATATTTGCATCCTATTGGTTTGTACTTAGACTGCATGTAATGGACTCGCAATACTCTAAGTAGGTACATAATTCCCTGTATTCACTTCTGTTACACAACCTGCACATATAACTTGTATCCAATATCTGTCATATTAATATTTATGTGCTTTTTCTAGAGTGGCCTAATTTTCATTTGCTTTGATCCTTTTAATATCTTACAAGTTTTTTTTTCATATTTATAGTTGCAAAAACTTTTAACACCTCAACTTTTTGTATCACTGCTCAGCAAACACTGCTCCCATATATACTAATTCCACACTGCATCTCATTTATGTATTATTATGATCGACTTCTTGCACCATAACCAGCATATTCTGCAGGGTTGTGTGATTCATAGGTCCATAGGTTGGTACTAGGCTATCGGCCCTAGGGCCTATGCAAGCCTAGCCATAGCAATTCCCTGGCTATTTCTTCCCAGAGTATTTACTTCCCAGGACCACTGTCTAGCAGGGTGAATGACGTGATTCCTGGGGTGAATTTCCTATCTCCCATCCAATCATCAAGGTTCCTTTTGAACAGGGCCAAAGAGGTGCTCTGCTTGACATGTATGGACAGTCTATTCCAGAGTCTGGGGATTCTCTGGGTCAGGAACCTATCCCTCCAGCATGTTTTGTTCATTGTGATGACAAAGTTTAGATCCTTGGAGTGCGTGTCTCTGAGGGATTGGGATTTCTTTAAGTGTAGCATGTCCAACAGCTCTGGGTTTGACATGGCCTTGTATGTTAAGCAGAGATTGCCTCTGAGTAGACGATATGCGACAGAGTATAGGTGGAGTTTTTTTAGATGGTCAGCATAGGTCATCTCCTTTAGGATTTTGATTCTTTTAGTGAGGTATTTCTGTGGCTTTTCCAGTTGTTGCATATGTCTTGAGAGGTACATACCAAACGGGGCATTGTATTCTATAATGGGTCTAATGAGGGATGAGTACAGTGGGACAATTACCTCCTTTTTTCTGGTTGAAAAGCCCATAGTGATGAGGTGTGCCACATAGAAGGATTTCCTGACTGTGGTGGCAATGTGATCATCGAAGGTGAGACCACTGTCCACCTGTGTCCCTGATATTTTATTGATTCCGGCCCCTGTTACCACTTTTATTTCCTTCTAAGTCCTAACTTGGTTTCCATTACTTCCAGAAAACATTCCATATAATTGTTATACTTTAAGTTTCTCTAAATGCATAACCAATTTCTTTTTGTGACGCTTCTCATTCTGGGACTTCAGTCAAACACTGATATTTAATACGTTTCAGTTTCTCGACTGCTATATTTTTTACATTAGCCCTTACATTTAAATGTACATATTCTGATTTTTTACTCTTTTTTTATACTTTCAGGTATATCAACTGATAATGGTTCAGAAATTATTATACAAATCCCAGTATCTACCACTACTGAGGTTGAGTGAGAACAAAACCCCAATAAACCCATCATTTTCCAAGTTTCCCCAGAAATACTTTACATAACTGCATTCAAACAACAAATGTTATATTGTTTTGTTTTTTTTTTCATCAGTGCCACCCGCCCTAACACAAAACCTTTCCTGAAATATGTTTATATTTCACATTCCCCTTATCTGGCACTTTTTTCAAATAAAAACATCCAGATAACATCCTGTATGTATGCTGGAATCAATTCTTTCTTTACTTATTTTCAAAATATTTTTTTTTGTCATCCTGAAGTATTGCCCAGGATTCTCTTCTAACATAATCTTCCATTATTTTTATTATAGCTTTTCCTCCCACCAGTCAAACATTCCTAAACAAATTTTTTTTCATATTTACTTGCACTAACATGTCATTACAAATAGCTTCACTTTGTTATATTTTCTTCCCCAGTTTCCTGTATCCAGTATTTCCATTATTCCTGATTTTAAAAAGGTTATTCACCTTTCTATAATATTTCAATTTCTTTTACCATGTTTAATAAAACAAAACATCATGTTGTTCAGCATAACCAATCCTCCTGTTTCAACCTGATATATAAAATATTTCATTTTTGAGTTTGACTATTTTTCCACACCTCAGAAAATGCTTAATTACCATACTTTGTCGTGATATACACAAAAAGAAATAACACATTTTACTTTAATTAATGCATATTCTTCTTTTTCCCATCTCAACATTGCCCATCTGTTAACCCTCTCTCTGTTTTTTTCTTCCCGGTTCACTTTACTGTAACCTCTATGTTAAAGGAATGCTTTCTAGACTGAGTTAGTCTACCTTTATACCAGTACATATTTCTAATATCTTATCTTCACCTCCCATTCAAGTTTTAAATTCCAGATGCTCTCCAAATTTCTTTCAGTTTTATCCATATCCTTCATGATTATACATCACTTCCTTATTTAATAATTCTGTTCAGTTTGTAAGGACTCTGCATGCAACCCAACTTCTCCTGTGATGCATCATACATAACATTGTCAAATGATTGTCCTGTTTTAAAGCTGTTATGTATTCATTCATTTTAGAATCATAGGTTCAAACGTTGTAGTAAGCTTATGGTTTATGTGACTTTCAGTACAGTTATGCCACCTGTTTGTAGTGGGAGAATCAAGTTTTTTCCTTTTAAATAGATTTTCCCTATACATAACAGGCAAAAATTTATGCTGAAATATCCACCCATCAAGACAGGTTTTAAAGGTTACCGGGGAAATACTCAATATACAAGCTGGGTCTATTATAAAAACAGGAGGTACATTGCCTTAGGTAGGTTTTGCACCAGCTGGTGTTACTGATGTGGTCATGTAAGTGTAAAGTAAGGGCTAGCTTTTGTCACTGGTCCTACTAAAGTACAGGATCTCAAACAGTGGGAGGTAATTCACGACAGGATAGATAAGTGGAGATCCATGCAGACACTTGTATGACGCAGAGTATTTAATCTTTCAGAATAGCTAATGGTATCCAGTCCTAAGATCCATTTGGAAAGGAACTCTGTGGTCTCTCAGTATGGATAAAGTGCTTAGTAAGGAACATGCCAAAGGGGGACTGTATTCAATGTACTGCACAACATTAGACTTTAGGTTCTTGCAGGGGGGCTGCACCCCCCCACACCCCCTACAACTTATATATTCCAACTCCGAGATGGCACTACAGTGAGGAAAGGGATGAATTACCCTAACCGCACTGTAACATGATCTCTGACAGTACTTCAAGTTCATATCACCAAATGCACAGTGCATTCGCTGATATGAACTTTCGATAAGGAGATGTTCAGCAAGATGGACATTCAAAAATACAACTTTCGAGTGTTCCATCTGCGGGTATCTCAACTCGCAATTTTAATAATAAACTATATATATATATATATATATATATATATATATATATATATATATATATATATATATACACAGCACTAACTGTGCATACTTGATTCTTCTTAAACCTTGGGACATAAAAAGACTAAAAAAATGGCACAAACCTCACCAAACCAGTAAGAAAATGTAGAAATTAGCCGGACTTCAACGTAAATAAAATATTATTATTTTTATTAGTTAAAACACATCATATAAGCGCTTTCATCTCTCATGGAGACTTCTTCAGACGCATATAAGCGCTTTCATCTTTCATGGAGACTTCTTCAGATGCATATAAGTGCTTTCATCTCTCATGGAGACTTCTTCAGATGCATATAAGCACTCTCATCTCTCATGGAGACTTCTTCAGATGCATATAAGCACTTTCATCTCTCATGGAGTCTTCTTCAGATGCATATAAGCGCTTTCATCTCTCATGGAGACTTCTTCAGACATAAAAGGACCTTATCTGGAGATCCCTTAATAACTGTTCTGAATAACCGCTTTGATTCAGCTTCTCAAAGATTTGAATGTATATCAAATCTCTTCCATAATGGCAATGTTCCTTTCAGCATTCTATGGCTTAGCTTAAATGACTGACAGCATTAAGTAGGGATAATGCATGCTGTTAGCAGAAGGAACATTGTTAACAGCTGTATCTTTGGCACAGATAATGCTCAACAATTTTTGTTCTATTACTCCACATAAAGAGACATTCAAATGTCTGACTTGTGTCATATGTATATTCATAGAGAGGGTCAAACCAAATTTATTGACACTCCAGGTGTCAAAAATTGGTTAAATTCCATAGAACTGTACTTGCAAATAAAACAAATTATTAGTGTAATGACCACCAAATGCAACATTATTCCTTAAAAAGGTACACTCTTTAAAAAAAAAAAAAAATATATATATATATATATATATATATATATATATATATATATATATATATATATATATATATATATACACGGGCAGAATAAATCTCTAAGTTCATTGCAAAAGAAAAAAATATTATTGAAAAAATAATCATGAGTCAAACAGAAAAAAGACCAGGCTATTAGCATAACTTGTTTGAGCTTCCTCACCTAAAACATGGGTAACTGCTTTTATACCATGATATAAGATAGAGAGGTCTATAGAGCACCCATAACCAAAGTGTCATTCTAATAATTAGATTGCTAAGTAATTTCTTTCAGCTTAATAACATCTAACCAATATATGACTATTGCTAAACTAACATGTTTTAACAATGCACCCAGAGATACCCCCTCCCCAGAGATAATACCTCTTTTTGCTGAAACAATTAGATGGCCAGGTGGATCTGATATAGATTTGTTGATATTTAAAAGACAGTAATAATAAAGATCTTTCAGATGTGTAGTATTCAGTTTCTCATATTTACATATGTTAAAAACAGGTCTAATACTACTTTATAATGTCATAAATCTCTGAATTGTATTCTGTTCTTGGTAATTCAGTTAAAATTATATAATCTTATGCCTGGAGTAAATTGTAGCATATGTTCAGATAATGATTACATTCTAAAACTGGTGGTTTATTAAAAATTTCACAGCCATGTTTGAAGTAAATTGGACCACATGTTCAGATATTGGTATTTATTAAAAAACATTTCCCCGGATTTACTAAGATTAAGATGAGGATGGCAGCGCGCAATGCATATTAATTAAGGCACACTGCCGGAACTCCTGATGCTACACGGAGCGTGGACGAGTGCAGGGGGCGTGTCTGAGAGCAGAGCTCGCAGAATAAACATGCCCCTGCAAAGTAGAACAGAAGAATGCGTAAATAAATGAACAAGAACGCTCATAGATGTCCGCATATCCCCACCAACAGTCCCCATGTGTTCAATAGCAACAGTACATTTAATTAAAATGCAGAAACCCTTTCATTTATTTTGTTTAAAACCCCGAGTACAGCTAACCGTAGGTGCGTGGGTTTGCCCATCACTTAGCTATGGTTAAAGCAGATGAAAAGGCTGAAGAGGATAACAAGGAATATATATGCAAATGAAGCAGCACAGCAATAGTGTATTGGTTTGAGCATCTGCCTAATGAGCAGGCATTCCTGGTTTGAGTCCCACTGCAGCACATATAATTTTCCATGTGAAATCAATATATGAACATATTTTAACAACTTATTGCCGTATAACCTACATAATAACATTTAAATGTGAATTGGAGTACTGCATGAAATGCACATGTGAAGTGTCAGTGTCATAATGAATAAGGCACTAGTAAGCAGGTATAAGCACAAATAAGCAGTAGTAAGCGTGTCTAAGTGTGTTTGCGTGGGGTTAAGCAATGCCTACACAGATTAAGCAAAGTAGAAGCTAACTGAGTGTAAGAAACTGTAACTGGAGGTTAGCAGTACTTACTGTCACACAAACCCTCTCAAACCCGATTGCAACTGCTTAAAAGTGCCTTAATCACTTTGTATCCAATGGCCCTTGTTCTGCCCAGCAACAAAATAAATGGCCTCAGCAAGGCTCAAACCCAGGACCCTGTAGACCACAGCTAATGCAATTTACCACTAAGCAATGGCATATACTCATAAAGTTGATGTTATCACAAACATATCATCCAGCACAGTCATTCAACAGTATAGGAAATGTAGTTAATTAGGTATATGCATGTGTATTTGTAAATAATGTAATATCTAAACACATGCAACATATTGATATATGTAGATATATATATATATATATATATATATATATATATATATATATATATATATATATGGGTCTATATGACTTGGTCGACAGTTCATATGATTGACTGTTTATTTGGTCAACAGTTCATTTGATCGACAAGCATTTTAGGTGGGGGGCTTCGCCCCCTACACCCCCCAATGTGGGGGGCTGTGCCCCCCACACCCCCCCAACTATATATATCAACCCAGGGTCACACAACATTGGGGAAGGGGCAAATGCTTGTCGATCAAATGAACTGTACCAAATAAACAGTCGATCATATGAACTGTCGAACAAGTCATATAGACCCATATATATATATATATATATATATATATATATATATATATGTGTATATATATATATATATATATATATATATATATATATATATATATATATATATATATATATATGAACATATATACATGCAGATGCCTACATCTACACTCATATTGTTATATATCTCTATATATCTAGCTATATATATATATATATATATATATATATATATATATAGAGCCAGACTGTACTGCATGTTATGTTAGCATTACCAGCCTTATATATATATATATATATATATATATATATATATATATATATATATATATATATATATATATATAAGGCTGGTAATGCTAACATATCATGCAGTACAGTCTGGCTCCCATAGGAAATATAAAATGTGGAAGCCATCAACAGCCCCATGATAAATATACACAGACACATATATGCAGATACAATATAGTTTTATATATATATATATATATATATATATATATATATATATATATATATATATATATACAGTGTACATATAGCTATACATGTGACTATAAATACACAGTCAGAGATATGTACATTAAGATACATATGTAGAAGGTGCACACAATATGGAACAGCAACTATGCCTACAGATAACACCTGAACACCTGGACACTGTATGGGCCACCTATACAAATGACAATTGTCGCCTGCAACATATACCCACAAAGAGGTTATAGGAAAAAAACACCACACACAGGTTTGTATAAATGGAACACCTTTATTTGTGTACGATAACAGTTCTATACGCCATGTCATATAACTGTTCATACACTGACATCCATAGAAACATGGTAATGCAAATGTGAAACAGGTATACTAGTACAGTATTCTGGAAAGGACCACATTTGTTGCTGTTCATGCCAAGCCCTGCAGATGTGACAATAGTAAAGACAGACTGGGCCCCAGCATACCATACAATGAACAGTAAGTAATGCAGGTGTACAGTTCAGCAGCCCATGTACACTCTCTGCAGATTCAGTAGGTGGTAAAGACATCATTTGACCAAATGGGATGTAACTGTTACATAACAAGCCATAACCAACACCATCACAAGCCCACTGACAAACAGAACACTCTGTATGGCAGGAGGTAGTAGGCCTGCATCAACCCACTTAATGTACGTAATGCAAATATAGGTGGAGTGTATGGTACTGTACATCCAGAAACCTTAAGTCAGCTCACCCCTGATACCCACACAAAGCTTGGTATGTAGGTGTAGGACAGAGGCTGGAACACAGGCCCATATCTGGACAACTGTTGCCATGCACTCAGCAAGTTGCTGGTGTTACAGGATAGTCTGCAACATACCCTTAGTCGGGGGATTTATGTTAGAAACTTCAATGGATGTAGCCTTGTACTGATAGCACTCAACACACACACTGCCAGTAAAATATCTGACACAGGACCTGTGCGGTGGACAGACAAAACATGATAGGCACAGCAATGGCCACCAATAGGATAGGCTCACAGTTGAGAGCTATGCAGACAGACTGCATTCCAAGGTAAACTAATATGTACACACACAGCCTGTAACACCAGTACTTTACAAAGGATAACACATTTCTACTCACACTCTGTCTGTAGTTCTGGAAACACCTAAAAATGTGTAACTGGCCTGAGTATGCTGGTTCTCCTGTAAGAGATATTGCTACCTGCCATATGTAACACTGATGCCCACACACAGGAGGATGTCCATCATATAGGAAAAGTAAAGGGACCACGCCCACATGATGTAGGGATATATAGTAGCTGGTTGCCATGACAGTGGTAATTGGAAGTACTACACAGCAAGCTGCATGCAGTTAGCAGGTGGAGGACACTGACTGGTGCAGAGGCCATCACCTGATCATGTGCATCACCTACTAAAGCCAGGATGCAATCTATTCAAAGCAGCTCAATCCATTTACTGGAGATAGAAGGAGAGAGAGAGAGATTACCAGTACCAGTACCAGAACCAGAACCAAAAGCAAAAAAGAAAAGCTCTGCAAACTAAAAGCTTAAATCACAGCCAGCTGTTATTCAACTAGACATCTGTCCAACAAGAGGTATGTGTAGTACATACACATGTAATAGAATGTAGTACTGGTCCATCATAATGGGATAGATAAGTTTGAAATAGCTGTGTGTGCCATCATGTGTTGTTGTGATGATGTTCAACTGAACAACTGTGACAGACAATAGTGTCTGTCCCTGTGGGTAGTGGGCCATAGCCCTTAACTGTGCAGGTCAGCACTGACAGATAGGATGTAAGCCATCATAGTGTGTGTTGTGTAATTGGAAGTATGTATATTACATGGCTAATAGCTGATGGTAGGCATAATGCCATAATATGTGCATAGATTTGTAGGTAGGTACTAGGCTAGTGGCCCTAGGGCCTATAGAAGCCTAGCCTAGTTCAAGTAGAATGCAGCCTGGGATGTTGACAGGTGCCATGGATGTTGTGTTATTGCCTTTGGAGAGTGTGTTCCCCTGTGCAGCCATGAAAACAGGAACTTTGCATTCTTCCAGTATAGAGATGGGCCCCTTAGGGTATGAGAGGGGGGGTAAAGTCACACTGAACCTATCTGCCAGGATGTTAACAATATCAGTGGGTTCTGTATATTTAGTGCAAGTGTGCTATAAGACAGAGCAGATGTGAGTGTTGATGTTGAGAGTGTTGACATAGTTATAGAATGCTTTGTGGTTGTCCTCAGAGTCAGTGGTCATTTTGTTTACATAGCTGGCTTTGGAGGACCCTATGAGGGATCCAAGCTTCTTACTGAGGCTGACCAGGGACTTTCTCCAATCATGAGGTTTTACTCTGTTTTGCAACAGTGTATTTCTTCTGTTGTAGAGTTTGTTTATGGCAGGGGACCACCAGATTGGCATCCATTTCAATGGAGGATAGCATCTTTGTTCTGTTAGGGATTGCATAATCCATGCACTCATGTAAGTGCTTATAAAGTGCATTTGTGTAGGATTCAGCAGTCATACCTCTATTGTCTATCAGCATGGGTGTCGTGAAGTTTCCCACACTTGTCTTACAAAGTGTGAAGTTGGCTTTGGAGAAAGAATTAATGGTGGATTCCCTAATGGGGGTTGGGGGCTTGTGTTCAGATCTGACCAACGAGGAATTGACCTGTGGTGTAGAGCACCGGTTTAGCATGTTAGCAATGACCAGGTCTAGGATATAGCTGCCCCTGGTGTGGGTGTGGCTAAGTTGATCCAAGGCATTGGAATTGATGAATTCCAGAAAATGTTGAGCACAAGGGTTGGTACATGACAACTTTTCACATTTAATGGTGGGGTATTTGAAATCACCCATTATGAGGGTGTTAGGTTGCACCCTAATATTTTCCACTATATCAAGAAATGAGGAGTGGAAATCCTGGGGCATGGCGGGTGATCTGTAGCAAACTACAATTTGGATTGTGGTCTTGCCCAGAGATAGTTGCACTTGGATAATCTCGGATGCATTATGCTGAGCAACTAGCCTGGAGGTGTGGAAATCCTTAATGAATATGGACACACCTCCGCCTTAAGTGTTTTGGTCCAGGTTAGGTGGCCGAAAGGTGTGGTATGAATTATAGCCTGGTAATGCAGGGGTACTCTCTGGATCCTTGAACCAGGTCTCTGTCACTGCACAGATGTCAATGTTCTCCATTTTAAAGAGTGCCTCAAGTGAGTGCATTTTGAGGTGTAGACTACTAGCATTGAGTAGCAATACCCTCAGATTTTGCTTGGTTGTACCTGTTACGGTGGTGAAGTTGCCATTTGAACCCTGCCTAAGAAAGGCACTACAGAGGTGTTGACAGCCTTAGCCAGTACTAGGAATCCCAGGGCGACAGGTGCAAGTCATCTCTGGCAAAGCATTGTGGTTTGTCCATCATGATATTCCAGGCAGACAGATACTGGATCCCCTTAGAATGACACAAGAAGCTTAGCTAATTGTTGACATTAATCTTTTTGTCATTGTACCATGGTATCATTCTGGGTGATGGCAAGATGCTGCACAGGGCTAGTGTCATAACTGCCTGAGCTACAAGATTGGGCAGCTTCTCCATGTCCCTTATCATGTAATCCAGGGAGGTACAGTCTAGGTCATTCACACACACATGGAGAATGACAGAGTCATATTTGCACTTGTGGAGTGACCTGAGTGCATGTGTTATGTGTTGGTTCCTGGCACCATATAGGCAGCTGATAGTAACTTTCTCCTTGTGTAGCCTGGTGAGTGGAACATCAGTGTGCCTGACTATGGAGTCAGCTATGACTAGAGTGTTGGGTTTGTTATTATGCCTTATATGCTGTGGTTGAGTGGCACACTGGCATTGTGGGCTATGTGTCATTTGGGTTGTGTTGTGGGGTGGAGGTTGCTTGCGTTTCTATTTTGGAGGTCCATGTTGCTTGGGCAGGTGTTTACTGAGACCCTACTCAAATGAAGGTGTGTGTTTGAGTTTTTATGTGTGTGTTTTGGTGGTGTAGGTTTTCAGGGACTATGTGGTGATTGTAGTGTGGTGCAAGTGTTTACCTACTCCTCTTGACTGTCTAGTCCAGTCTTAGGTGAAGAAAGCTTTGATTCCAGTTTGGCTATATAACTGCATCTCTCACATGTTGTATTGTTGGGTGGTAGGAGGAGAAAGTTGTCTGTGTACATGAGTCAATTGCTGCATTGCCCCAAGATGGCCAGATTCAGCAGCTAAACAGGAGAAACACTGGAACTTGACCCTTACACACGCCTGGATATGTGCCTATTTATTAAGTGCTAAAAACTGTGTCCATCAAGACAAGTGAGGAAAGTTGAGTGCTGTAGTAATTGGTAGCTTAATTACTGCTTAAATTGAGTCATGAACAACTGCTGAGCTCAAAGAAACAGACCTGAGTATTGCAACTGAAAAACTGGCTAGTTATATGAAACAAATGTAAGCTAGAAGGTGTCCATCCAAGACAGAGAGGCCTGGTCACTCAGAAGCTTACAAACAGTCATATTATGATGGCCATGTGGCAGACACAGGCCATCAGTTGCAGGATATGCAGGTGAATCTGTATAGTAGCATGCCGGGGTGCCATAGGTGTGTAACACACTTATTTGCAATGGGTGTCTACATATACCCCACTAATGTCAGGCCATTTGCATATGTGGCACCTATCTGTGTTGTAGCAAGGCAGAACACTGCAGCTGTGCAGGAAGGTGTGGTGAGATTGTGAAGATGATGTCTGAATGTACCCCACGTAAAGGTATGCATATGTGTACATATGTCACATATGTAATATATAAAGATATATATTTATATCAGCATGTATGTCCAGAAATATATATATACCCATGTGTATACATATATATATATATATATATATATATATATATATATGTATATATATATCACATATATTTACACATATATAGATATATACCTATATGCACATGTCTACATAAATACAAACACACACAGAAAGATATATGTCTGTACAGACATGTCCCCTATATTACTACCACAGTGATACGTGCTATGTGTGAGGCATAAGTACACATAGCAATACACACAGATATCTACAGCTGGCGGTGTGTGCACCATGGAGGGGTATGTCACATGTTATTCCCTTGTTGGCATCACACAGACCCCATCTGTGAAGTATGCAATGGGAATATGGGGAAGTATGGCAGCTACACATGTGGTGGTGGTCAGGAATGGTAGATATAGAGGGCAGTTTACAGGGGTGGTATGTGACACATGTGGTGTTTAAACACTGTGGACAGTGTGTGTGTTCTGTGATGTGAACACCCCATGGGCCCCAAAATAGCCACAATGGGAACAAGCCTCCCACCCAATGCTACTTACAACAGCAGTCCACGTCCTTAAGGTGCCTGGTCTGGAGGCTGAGCAGGACGAGCATGTTGGCCCTGTGAATGTGTACCATGTCCTTCAGACTGATGTAATACATCCCTCATGTGTCTGTGCAGGCCGGTATGGCACAGACCCTAGACCTGGCCAAGTATCATGGACAGATGGTTGTGGAGAGATGGATCTGCTGGCCAATATAACATATGCATGTCATTGTGTCACTGTTATAGAACATATGGAGGTAGTAATAGTCTACACAATCCTGATACATCTCAAACACCATGCACAGATATCCCCAATAACACAGACTGACAGATGTGCAGCAATCACAGATCAGCCATACCACTGGCATACATGTAACCATAGTAGCCCTGACAAAGGCATGCAGGTGAATAGTGTGTAACAGGCCAGCAATGATAGTGTCCACACAGGGGACATTGCTCCAATCACATAGCAGAAGGTGTGGTACAATACAATATCTGTCCCACTGCTAGTTAAGCTGTAGCCATAACTAATGAGTTGTGTGTACAGTCAGTTGAAGCTGATAAGGTGGGGGGGTGGGGTGACAGAGATGTGTATTAAGAACTGTGGTAACCTTGCTGTATGAGTTGCTCAGACCTGTGTACATCTTTATGTCTTACAGACCCTATGGCACATGTACATTTGCCCGTATTTTCAAATTAAGAAAATGAGATATTGTTCACATACATGATCCAGCACTATGCTGTGCTGTTTGGCAGGCATGCACATGAGCTGCAGGAGTGGTCTGTCCTGTGGAATGATATACTCCACAGGGTTAATGATGTCGACCATCACAATCACACATTAGCAGGTCCGGCATCATTGCAGTGACTTGCTTCACCATGTCCGGCGCCGTGCTGCTGAAGTCCGGGGGATCACCGTGCCACAGGGGGGGGCCATGCCGTCCATCCCCCCTGACACGTGTGGAGGAGCTTCTGGCCAGCCTCATGGCACTTGGCCATCCCAACAGTCTGCAACAACTGCCGTACATCACGGAGGTGGGTGTCACCCACACAACGGCCAAGGAGCATGCAGGTAAGGACACAAAGCACATCAGTAGACCACTGTTGTGTAAACATCCCCATTGGTACAGGTAGAACATGCATATCTGACATGTCATAGATATATTTTGTTGCTGCAGTGTAGTGATAAGCAGATGTCCAGATTTGGTAGTATTGTGGGAATGTACCATTGATGTATGGTAATACTGCACCCAGCCTGTAGCACTGCCACAGGTGTAGCCACTTACCTTTCTTCTATCACCCTCTTATGTAGGTCCCTCCAGGATAACAACAAGGCAGCAGCCTGTAGCTGGTGAGTATGTTTTATGTAGATGCTTGCCAACACAACAAGTATGTAATGGTGATGGTATATGCCATGTACACATCTAACACACCTACCCTGAATGCATGCTGTACATGTGCATGTACTGTTGCTGTGAAATGCATGGTCTCACAGGGGAGAGCATGACGGGGGTATTGGAAGGGTATGTCAGACAGCTGCATGCTAACATCCTGTCATTGCGGAATGTGTACACAGGGAGTAACTTACTGGTGGCAGATATGGCCTGCTGTACTGGCATGTTCTGAACAACACCCATATGCAGTGCAACAGCAGTGTATATACCTGTAGGGCAATGGCAACTGCTGCAGAGTTGCACTATGATATAAGGCATTACAGTACTCCACATTACCATTTGGGTCTAGGCAGCAACATGTGGTGTTCAGTGTATGGGACACTGCAAAGTGACACACATGTGTAGGGCTTACTTGTCATGCATCTGCATAAGAGCAAAAGGAGGGGGGGTCACAGCATGACACACCAGTGCACTGCAGCTGGGAAACTAAGGATGGTAGGAATGGCTCTCTCTGTACATAGTCAGGGTCAGGACCTGTAGCAGCCATAACCCTACACACACAGCAATAGTAATGGCAGTGTGTGAACACCATGGGATGTGCACATGAGTAGACCTTGCAATCATGCAGAATAGGGGGACATGTGTAGGGCAGACTGAAAATATACTGGCAAATGCACATAGCCCATGCTGGTATACTCCTGCCAGGAGCAATGACTGCTGTAGTACACACAACAAGAGGTGTGATAAACTATCATGATAGGGCTGTGCACACATATGCCCACATGATGTGTATGCATTGTGGTCAGCAGCTGCACACCTAGCACCATCTGTAGACACTGTATGTGAAAGTACAGGACATATGTGACATACTAGGCTCGTGTACTGCTAAGATATGCAGTGATGTGGTCCCATGGCAGATCATGGTTGTGTGTGTGAAATAAATAAAGGTGTGTACACCCCCATAGCCACGGTATGCACTGATTGTTCTCAGTGTAAGACTATTGCAGTGGTCATACATGGTTTGTTTATGTTGACAGCTGTACATCAGGCATCAGGCATTCATTAATGACAACTGTCCACATATCATCCCAGGTATGTGTTGCTGAAAAACATAGGGACTGTGAGAAGTAAATCTGACATAACTGACACAGTACTACACATTCAACAATGGGTTGTACACCTGTGAGTTGTGGAAAAGAGTACATGGCAGGGTGCAGAACAGATGCACAGCAATACAGTGTGCATGGGTGCAGTGGTATCCAGGAGAAAAGGCATCACCTAGTGACACAGCACAAGCATCACACACATGTATACTGTTTCTAGCATGGATTGACTATAGCTGAACTGCATGCTGTTTTGTACCATATGTTCTGCATGTTGGCAGATGGGTAATAGGGTGACTGTGTGTACGATCGATGTGCACTCACCTGTATGTGTGTGCATTCCTCTTGGTGCTTATTTAGGTTGCATGCAGGGTCACTCTGTTGAAGGCGAGGGAGGTAGACGCATGTAGGATGCATGTGTGCATGTGTGTGTTTGTGTGTGTGGCCACGTATGCACGTGTGATTGTGGTGTGTTCAAGACAGCTGCACCTCCCCTTATGACCATGTAGGACATAGATATAGACTGCCACATTAC
The DNA here is from genome assembly GCF_019279795.1 of Protopterus annectens. Classification (NCBI taxonomy): domain Eukaryota; kingdom Metazoa; phylum Chordata; order Ceratodontiformes; family Protopteridae; genus Protopterus; species Protopterus annectens. The sequence goes on from NC_056751.1 coordinate 683,766,840, forward strand.
ACACCAAGAATAACTCTCATGTGTGTATTCACAGGACAGCAAATAGTATAATATGGTCTGTAGCATGGCACAGGCATCCAGAGAGAAGGTAGACTCCAGGTACACACTTAATATTGCAGTCAGCAGGGAGGTCACCAACAACCCATGTATGCAGCTCTACAGATGCATTGTGGAAGTAGTAGTCAACACCAGGGAGTGTATCCAAATATTACAGTTGTCACATGAAGGGCTGACGGAGCAGCATATCAGGATTGTACTGATCTTTACATACTCATGACAGACCAATGGGAGATATTATGGATGCAACAAAGTACCCCACACATATAGGGGCCATGCACATCATTTCCAGCTATACAGAGAGTGCATACCGAATTACAGCAGTGAGGCCATATAAATCCACCACACACAGGTCAGACAGGTAAAGTAGCAACAGGGCTTGTGTTGTGCCTGCTTGTGTGGCCATTCCTAGGACTGTGATGTTAATGAGTGGTATCAATGTGTGTATGTTAGCAAGTGTGACGCAGGGTGGGATAACACATGGACATACAAGTGGGACTGACTGTAAAGTCACTGACAGGTAGGTATAACACAGGTGTGTGTCTGTGTGTGTGTGTGTGTGTGTGTGTGTGTGTGTGTGTGTGTGTGTGTGTGTGTGTGTGTGTGTGTGTGTGTGTGTGTGTGTACTGTTAGGCAATGATGTACAGGTTTTAAAGTGTGTTTATTGTTCTCCCCCACAGGTGGCGTGGTGGGTCATGTTCCCTCCTGCAGCCGATCTGATGTAGATGTCCATACAGACACCGATGGTGATGATGATGATACTAATGGTAAGCACAGGTTGGATTGTCAGGGGACAACACTGCACATACATTTGACATCCCCTTTTAACTACCATGCCCCTGCATACAGTTTCAGTGCCTATACGCACCCCATCAACAGTGGCCATAGTGGAGGGAAAGCTGGCGTTTAGTGCAAGTGCACAGGAAAGTGTGTTGACCATGTCTGCAGTGTCCAGTCACAGCAGGCACTGCTGGTTGTCCCGCAGGGCACCACATAGGCAGATGTCCCAGGGTGCTCATGGTAGGGCAACTGGACATCATACCCCTGGCAGAGGCAACAAAGGTGCTACCACCAGACACATTTCAGGCTGTCATGGTGGTGCAGGCACGTACAGAATGTTACCACAGACAGGCCCTCAGGCTGCAGAGGGCTGCTCTCACATCATCAAATGACAACACTCGTGAACTTGCTACTGCCATCCGTGGAGTAACTGAGTTCATGGATAGACAGTCTGGTGAGATGATGGCCCTCATTGACCATGGTCTGTCCATGCTAGAACGTGTAGTGGGAGTGGTGTGACATCCGTGTGGACATAGGGCAGCAACACCATCAGCTGGTAGTCAACGTGGACATGGCAGGACACCAAGGGGCTCCCGTAGTGATAGTAGCACTCTTGGCAGTGCGGGGGGTGTGCTGTCCACACCACACCACAGCAGGTCACATGCACGTGGTGCTGACCAGTCCCAGGAGGGGCCTAGTACCAGCGGACAAATGTCATCCACAGGTGAGAGTAGCACATCAAGGGCTGTAGCTGGACGTGCCTGTGGAACACCTGGCAGGTGCAGTCCAAGTGTCCATGGCTGGAGGTATTGAACTGCACACCTTGCCAGGTATGGCATACAGCTGTCCATAAACACCTGTGTAGGGCAGCCACATGGCAGAACTGTATGCATGCATACCCACACCCTCTCAAAAATACACCTAGGGTAACCTCATACCTACACACATCATATCACCTCAGCCAGCTGCCCAGAGAACACCTCTCACCCACACACATGGTGTCAAATGTATGGGTCATTCCTGGCCTCTGGCAAACCAACACCACACCCTGTGCATATGACGATACTGTGCCCCATCCCTGTCATCCATTCCATTGATGCAGGGACAGGCTGATATGGTTCTGATGCACACAGTTACTGTACAGCAGTGTAGCACAGTACTGCAGTGTAACATGTTGTAGATGGTAGGGTGTGAGGCACATTTGTCAGGTAGTGTAGTCGTCAAGCAATGATGCATTACAGCTGTTAGGTACACTGCTTGATTGTGGTCTCTATAATGTTATCCAGTTGTGTTGTAGGTGTACATGTGTCAGCAGTAGGATGTTCTGCAGTCATATTCCACAACAGGGTATGTGATTACACAACCTTAATATGACAGTATAATGACCATCTGATAAACACCATCCTCATATGTACCACTCACACAGTAACCATACATACACTGGTCATGGTGCAGTGAGGTCCGTTGGCTGTCTGTGGTATGGGATACATGTGCCTGGCCCAACAGACATGTGAGCAAATAGGGTAGCATACACTGGGGCAGCATGTAACATCACATAGTACAGGACAAAGAGCAATTGCATCTACAACAATCTGTGCACTACCCAAGCTACGTATGCACAATACAGAGATTGTCTTCAAATTCCTAACTTGGGACTGCAACCTGCAGCTCTGGGGCCACATGCAGCTCTAACAACCTGCTGTAGTGGCTCCCTGTACCTCTGAGGATTAATGGACACTGTAATGCACCACCCACACACAAACACACACAGAGATCAACCAGGGCCAACACAGGAACACAATCATGTGTGGATGTTAGGTATTGCTCTGATACAATCAGTTCTGTCTTATATAGTATAACAATATTTGAAACCTTATATGCAGTGTTATCTTCATATTAGGAGTCAATTAGCTATTGTGGTTCCCAATGACTTTAGTTTGGTGGGTGAGGGGACAGACATGACTCATGGGATACTGAAGGTTGCAGACTCCTGCCCTATGTACACAGACAAGAGTTCTGTACACACAACCACAGACTGTCCAAGTCATGTCCTCATAAAAGCCAATACTATACACAGCATGTCCAGCAGTCAGTTATCTGACTGGCTTGTTATCAGGTATGATGTCAATGAATAATGGTGTACAAAATATATGCACCATATATATGTGGGCTTCATCTGTGCAACACGTGTGCCCCTCTGCAGTGTAGAGGTCAGTGTATGTAACATTGTTATATGCTCCTTTAAGTCAGTCTATGGGGGTGGCAGCACCATAATTAACCTATGGTGTTACAATATGGGAGGTATATTAGTAGTACGCTGGCTTACCATACATTTCACCTTGTGAGCATTGCTGCCCTACTGATTACTGCCATAGAGCCTGTTCTGTTTATCAGTGCAATTGTGATGATTTCAGAGTGTAGTTAGAGGCCGCTAGCCTGTATATGTGCATTACTTACTGTTGATTGATTGTTATCCTGTAGCCCAGTCTGTCATTCCTGTTGTACTACTTGAAGGCCTTGGCCTTGACACCAACGCACTTTATGCTTTCTGATTACTGTAATAAATTATCTGTCTGAGGGTTTCATTCATCTCTTTGTATGTATGTCAACGTCTAACAGCTATATGACATGGCATAAGCAAATGTATTAGTACACAAATAACCCTTTACAATGTATGCAAACCTGTGTGTTGTGTCACATCCTTGTACTCCTCTGTGGGTATATGTTTCAGGCAACAATTGTCTTTTGTATGTGTGACTCATACACTGTCCATCTGATGAGATTGCAACTGTAGGGATACTGGCTGTTCAGTGTAGTGTGCACCCTCCAATAATGCATCAATGCATCTCCCTAGACATACGTGTGTCTGTGTATGTGTAGTTGCATACATGTCTATATATATATATATATATATATATATATATATATATATATATATGTGTGTATCTGCATACCTGTGTCTGTGTATATGTTATCTTAAGAATGTTTTATTGCTTCCACATTGTACATTCACTATAGTAGCCAGACTGTACTGTATATGTTATCGACACCAGCCTCACATCATACAGGTGGCATGGCTTACTGTTAATATGTTGTGGCCATGAAGTGTCAGGTCCTGGCCATGGGATTTGCACCGGTTGGTATTGTATTCCATGACAGACCTGTGTGGCTGGGGGGTAGAATATTGATACGTGTCAGGCGTATGTTGCTTGAGCCCACTCACCCCCATTAATGGTGCCTGTGGTCATATATGCATTTGTTATGTGCTCTATTATATCTATAGATATATATCTGTATATAACTAAGAATGAACTTAGGGACAGGAAAGCATCCAAAAGGAATTAATAGGAAAACAATGGCTACTCATGTATTATCTAGCGCATTTGTCTTATTTAATATCAAGACTTATTCAGAAAGACATGTCATTAATACAAGCAACCATTTAAACATTGTTTACATACCTTATTCTGAGCTGTTTATTTAAATTAGCTACACAGTTCCTGTCCAATGATAAAGCCGGCCCTGTAGTCCTGCAAGTTGCTGTGTGCATCTTCATTATCATTACAAAGGTAAAACAGAGAGAAATGTGTAGTGTCATGTGTATACAGGGGATGTGTCCATCACGTATACCTGGAACCTAACCTGTTATGAGTCACGTGTCAACTGTGGTTGTGTGCACCTCGTATACTTGGAAGACAACAGGAAAACAACAGCTGAGTGCACATCTAAGGGGCATGCAACATGCTAGGAAGGTCAAAGCTGGATCGTTGGTGAAGTGGAACTGGGAAATGAGGCTGGGTAAGGGTGGGAACATATCACTGCTTCTCAGACTGGTGGCCAGATACTACCAGTGGGATGAATACTGTTGACTCACTACATCTACTCATGAAACCAGTACAGGTTCGTCCCAATTGTGAAAACCAACAAATACAAATGGTTTCTCTGGGTTGACTCTTATCTCCAAAGGTGGAGATTGTATGTGTGTAACATGGAGTAGGCTGTATGGAAGCCTGAATGTGCTTGGGCCTAGGTGGGAAGTTTCAAAGCTCCCAATCAAATGGAAAATGATGACCCATCAGCAGAATCCTTTACAAGTGCATTCTATGAACACCTTCAAGAATGCATGGACCGAGCCATCCCAAGTAAAACCAAGACCAACTCCTCAAAAAAGAGGAAGCCAGTCTGGTGGACCCCAGCCATAAATAAACTTTACAACAGAAGGAGGAAACTCCTGCAAGATAGAACAAAATCCCAAAATGAGAAGGCATCTCTGATTAACATCAGTAAAAAACTGCGCTCCCTCATTAAATCATCCAAGGCCAACTTCGAAAGAAAAATAGCCAATGACCCTAAGGATAACCACAAGGCCTTCTTTAACTATGTTAAGAGTCTAGGGGCAAACTCTCAGATATGCTCCAAGCTAGTGCATAATGGCCATAAATACACTGAACCAACTGACATTGCCAACATCCTGGCTGACAAGTTTAGTGCAACCCCCCCCTCCACCAAAGGGGCTAGCACCCATCCCAGAAAAATGTGGCGCTCCAGATATCTCAGACACACAAGTAAAGACAGCCCTTGCAAAGGCCAAAAACACAGCATCAATGGGACCAGATGCTATCCCAGGTTGTGTCTTACACGAGCTTCAAAATGAACTAACCCCCTATCTCAAATCACTATTCAAACTCAGCCTCTCTACAGGCTATGTACCCAAAGAATGGTGCACAGCAACAGTTGTACCACTCCACAAAGGTAGTGCCACAACTGACCCTGGGAACTATCGCCCTATAAGCTTGACTAGCTTGGTCTGCAAAACCATGGAACGCATTATCATGGAGCTCATTAACAGGGACATTGGGAACCTCCAGACACTGGACCCCTCCCAGTTCGGCTTTGTAAAAGGCAGATCTTGCCTCCTGAACTTGGTCAACTTCTTCTAAACAGTCACCAAGGCCATAGATGAAGGGAAGGTGGTCCATACAACATATCTGGACCTCGCTAAGGCGTTCAACACCATCCCACACTCAGGAATCATAGACAAACTCACCAGCTTAAATATCAACCCCTATGTCATGAGATGGGTTGCCAATTGGCTCTCAGACAGATCCCACACGGTAAGAGTGGCAGGCACCATGTCTGACTCTTAACCAGTCACAAGTGGAGTCCCACAGGGCTCAGTCCTGGGACCCCCCCCGTTCAGTATATATTTCTCTGAAGTACAGGCAAAGGTGGTGGGACTGTGGCTAACCAAGTTCGCAGATTACTGTAAATTGGGTGTAATAATTGACTCTCCAGCTGACACAGACATTCTGCAAAAGGGTCTCACAACGACAAACACCTGGTGTCAAAGTTACGGCCTCAAGCTAAATGCCAAAAAATGCATAGTAATCCCATTTGGGAAAAACAAAGTACCTACAAACTACCACATAGATGGAAATCCACTAAGTACAGAAGAAGTAATTAGGGACCTGGGTACCCAAGTAGATAGCATGCTCTCCTTTGATAACCACATAGCCTAAACGGTCAGGAAATCCTTCTATGTGGCACACCTGATCACAAAGGGTTTCTCATCCAGATCCAAGGAGGTTATTGTGCCCCTTTACTCCTCACTCATTAGGCCCATAACAGAGTACAATGCCCCATTTGGGATGTACCTCACTAGACACCTGCAACAACTAGAAAGACCACAGAAGTACCTCACTAAGAGAATTAAGGGCCTTAAACAATTACCCTATGAAGCACGACTAAAAAAGCTCCAGCTGTTCTCAGTCACTTACCGTCTGCTCAGAGGTGATCTATGCCTGACCTATAGGGCCATGTCAAACCCTGAACTAATAGACATGCTTTACCTCAAAAAAATGAGATCCCGCAGAACCACTCATTCTAGAGACTTGAACCTATGTACAACAATAAACAGGACATGCTGGAGGGATAGATTCCTGTCCCAGTGACTCCCCTCACTCTGGAATAGAATCCCAATCCATATTCGACAGAGCTCCTCTCTGACCCTCTTCAAGAGAAATCTTGATGAGTGGATGGGTAATCGTACGTTCTACCCTGGGATCACTTCAGGAACCCTGTTGACAGAGGCCCAGGTTACTAATCTAATGGGGAGGCGAAAGCCATCACTCTGTGGCTAGGCTTATAAATGCCCATGGGCAGATAGCCTAGTACTTACCTATGAACCTATGAACATACATGTTGGGTCCCTAGCACTGGAGAGAGGTCAATGTGTAGAGGTGTGAAGGGTCTGCCCTAGCACCTGGAGGATGGATAGTTAATATGCACATGGGGGTTGGGGTTTGCAGGGAGCAATGGTCATGACATTATGCATCAAGGCGTGTCAGATTTGGATGGACCAGTTGTAATCAGACTGCCTTGTGGAGATAGTTGGGCAATGGGGGGCAGGAGTGGGTAATGGGGAGAGTATGTGGTTGCGTAACAACTAGATGAACATATGGCCAGTGCTGGGGAGGGTGCACTGGGGAAATTAGTAGAGTGGAGGCCGAGGAACATACCTTGGGCTTAGTCAAATTAAATAGGTAATAAAAATAAATTGCTATGCAAAATTTATAGACGTAGTAGGGTCACATATCAATACTGTAGGTGTTAATATGACACACTTCCGATCAGATCCAGTCCCACTACATTTCAATACTTTCAATTATTTTTGTTTCTGTCATACACACACACACACACACACACACACACACACATATATATATATATATATATATATATATATATATATATATATATGCATACATATATTGCTGTATATAGATATATTGACAGATATATATATCTAGATGTATATATGTATAGCTCTATGCATATATATATATATATATATATATATATATATATATATATATATATATATACATATATATATATATATATATATATATATATATATATATATAAAACTACTAAAATTAACCGCACTCAAAAAAAATTGAACGAAGAGAAGAAATTTTAACTAAGAAATGAACTTCGTGACAATAAAAGCATTCAAAAATAGTAAATCACACCAACAACTCTTGTAGAACTTTAGCGCTTTCATCTTATTTATTATCAAGACTTCTTCAGAAAGACATGTTTCATAAGTATGAGCAACCATTTTCACTTCCTTTATATACATTAGTTCTAGCAGGCCATTTAAATTAACAACAGTTCCTTTCCAATAGTAAAGTGTGAACAAGCAGGGTGCTGTGTGCATTTTCATTAACATTACAATCGCAGTTACATAAGGTAAATTAGTCAGACAGTAATAGCCTTATGGTGCCGTGTGCATACTAAAAGGGATTGTGTGCAAAAAGGGATCATGTGCAAAAAAGGGGACTGTGTGCAAAAAGAGATTGTGTGCAAAAAGGGACTGTGTGCAAAAAGGGATTGTGTGCAAAAAAAAAAAAATTTTATGGGGGAACCAGGAAGGATGACAGTCATGCTGTGATGATTCTAATATAAACACGTAACTTATGAGTCTTTGCCTCCAAAGGTAAGTAAAGAAGGGAACGGAGGAAGGTGGAGGAGTCAGGTAGATAGTCCTACTATGCTTTGGTATCGGTGTGTGTGTAGAGAAATGTGTGGGAATGCCACCTGATGGGGGAGTGGGAGGAATGCGGTGTGGACTTGAGGAGGGGCTGGTAGGGGGCCGCCCATGACAAGGAGCATATGAATGACAGAGTGTCCCAGAAGATTGTCAGTGCGGATGGTACCATCTGTGGGCTGGTTTGGATGGTATCACCCCTTGAATGGCTGCGTGAAATAGTGAGACCGGGGGGTATAGTTGGTGCGGTCAGCGGGGTCTAGCCTGGTGATTGGGAGCATGTGTGTAGGGGGTATGGGGGAGTCAAAAGTCAGAGAGAGAGAGAGGAAACACATTATATTCACTTGCACAGTTGTAAATCCATAAACACATTAAATATACTTGCACAATTCTTCAAACCCTCTTGCACAGTTCTTCAAACCCTATCACATTTCAATCTCTATACCATTTAAGTGCACATTTAATGTTCAGTGTCTTGTTGAGACCTGGATAGACATCAGCTCTCAGTTCTATCTGCCATTTTAATTCCCGGACTTGCAGGAATGTGTCCATGTCCCCTACAAATTCTGTTATTTTTTCCAGCACTGTGAATTTGAATCCTGTGAAGTTTGGGCAAATAGCACTGTGTTTAGCCAAGGCATTCAAACTGTCCTGTTTGTGTATTGGTGCAGTGTGTTCTTTAATACGGCTACTCAGCTTCCTGTTCGTTTTGCCGATATAGAAATTCCCACAGTGTTCGCAGAAAGCACAGTAGCCTACATTTTTTGTGTTGCAGTCATAGTGGTCATGTAGACTGACAGTTCTGTTGCAGTGTGGGAAGGTGACATTGTTTTTTCGTATGTGTACACAGGCAACACACTTGCTGCAATCAGACATTCCAGGTTCTGTCGATACTTTGCTCTGTGGGGATGGGCTTTTATTCCTCTCGAACGCACCACCAAAAGAAGAGGTTCATTTGAAACAGAAGTTTGGGATGTCCCAAGTAACTTTGTCAGACCTTTTTCTCCTCCCAAGATGTCCCAATTGTTGGTGAGGACCCCTCTGATTCCAAACATATCGGTGGAAATTGGAAGGGGGAAACTTGACACCCAGTCCTTTTTGTTCGGTCCATTCTGTGCCCTTGCTGTGAATCCCTTTTCCAGGATTGGTGGGTACCTGGAGTGTCTGTGCTGTATGATCTCTTGGAACAGGTTGTCCACTAGATACTCTGGGTATTTTCTTTCTAGGAACAAGTTTCTGAGGTAAAAACCTTCCTTGATGAAAACCTTGTCCCTAAAAATGAGTCTGGATAACCGGATGAATTGTCCTTTTACAATATTTTTTTTCATGAAATGGGGTTGCTGGCTGCTGAACTCTAGATAGTTATTCCGGAAAGTGGGCTTGCGTTTTTTTTTTTTTTTTTTTGCACACAATCTCTTTTTGCACACAATCCTCTTTTTTGCACACGATCCCTTTTTGCACACAATCCCTTTTAGTATGCACACGGCACCACAAGGCTATTACTGTCTGACCAATTTACCTTATGTAACTGCGATTGTAATGTTAATGAAAATGCACACAGCACCCTGCTTGTTCACACTTTACTATTGGAAAGGAACTTTTGTTAATTTAAATGGCCTGCTAGAACTAATGTATATAAAGGAAGTGAAAATGGTTGCTCATACTTATGAAACATGTCTTTCTGAAGAAGTCTTGATAATAAATAAGACAAAAGCGCTAAAGTTCTACAAGAGTTGTTGGTGTGATTTACTATTTTTGAATGCTTTTATTGTCACGAAGTTCATTTCTTAGTTTATATATATATATATATATATATATATATATATATGGGTTTACTATTAGAATGTTGAAGCGAACTCCGTCGAATACACTGTTGTCGAACACGGAAGTTCGAAAACGGTAATATCGAAGACCAAACACCAACCTAGGAATGGTTTTAACATGCGTCGAGATAGGTGTTCAGTGTTATTCTGAACTACAAACCTCTCCCCTATCTCGACCCATGTTAAAACCCATTCCTAGGTTGGTTTTTGGTCTTTGATATTACCATTTTCGAACTTCCGTGTTCGACAACAGTACAGTCGACGGAGTTTGCTTCGACATTCTAATAGTAAACCTATATATATATATATATATATATATATATATATATATATACACACACACACACACACACACACACACACACACACATATGTAGATATTTATATAGATAGATAGATATCATAGCGGGAGAAGTATATATCTATTAAATGTACATGTATATGTACATACCCTGTACTGTTGACGTCTTTTGCTGTATGCTATATTTGTGATAACGTCTGATGTATGTATATCTGCCATGGCTTAGTGATAAATCACATTTGCTGTGGTGAGCAGGGTCCTGGGTCTGAGCCCTGCTGAGGCCTTTTATTTTTTTGTTGGGCAGAAAAAGGGCCATTGGATACGGAGTGATTAAGGCACTTTTAAGCAGTTGTGAGCGGGTTCACACGATGGTAAGCACTGCTAACATTCGGTTACAGTTTCTTACACTCAGTTAGCTGCTAAATTGCTTAATCTGTGTAGACAGTGCTTACCCTCGCGCAAACAGGCTGAAACCCGCTTACTGCCGCTTAAAAGTGCTTAATACTACACAAACCCACGCAAACATGCTTACAGCTGCTTTAAAGTGCCTTAATTACTTTGTATCCAGTGGGCCGTGTTCTGCCCAGCAACAAAAAAAAAACAGCTCTAGCAAGGCTCAAACCAAGGACCCTGCACACCATAGACAAAGTGATTTCCCACTAAGCCATGAACGATACAAAGAGATTTGATGCTTTCAGACACATACAATCCAGTCCAGTATGTATATATATATATATATATATATATATATATATATATATATATATATATATATATATAATATAAAATCTTACTTTCTAAAACTATATGCATATCTATCAATATATATGCACATATATACATGCATATATATGTCCACATATACACAAGCATGTTACATATGTGTACATGGTTTTATATATATATATATATATATATATATATATATATATATATATATATATATATATATATTAGCAGATATATTAATCTATATTGGTATATATGGCCATACATCTGTAGATAGCAATGGCAGATTAACAAATACACATATGTCCACATGCACCGTCAATGGGGTTGAGAGGCCCCACACACTATACGTCTTGTACGAATAGGCATCCCCCACAGCCAAACACCTGGTTGGCTTGATGTCACATGTATTGGTATGGCTTTGCACCCCAGCCTCTTGGCTAATTTACATCTGTTATTCCTGTATGATTGACATTGTGATATATAGTAGGGCCACTATAAAAGATGTAAGCAAAACCCCTCCACATTGCCCACAGGTGTCACACACTCCCCACCACTTCTACACAGAATTCAAGTTACACACACACACACCTGTCATGTCCAGGAGTTGAACCCCTACCTAATTAGTTTATTACACTACAGCACTATGCTGTTATAGTACGTGCCATGGACATCACTGAAGTACTTCTTCCCCAAAGGTGTATTTCACATTGAATAACATCAGCAGGATTACCAAAGAAGGCCATTTCAACTATACTGCGAGTGATTAGCCTAAAATGCTTTGCTCCCTCCTCAGTGAGATACACACAAAACATCCACAACCTACATGTGTGGGTATTGAACCCCTGACCAAGGCCTATATCACACTTCAGCATGGAGCAGTTATAGGTCACACCACAGGGATTACTACAGACCTTGTTCCATAAGGTTGTATTTCAAAATGAATGACGTCAGCGGAATTGCCAAAGTAGGGCATTTGAAATGTACTGCGAGTGAGTAGCTTATGATGCATTCCTCCATACACAGATGCTGGAACACACACAAAACATCCAGAACTGCCATGGGTGGAGATGGAACCCTCCCACAGTTCTAAGTCACACTACAGCAGTTACAGGATGTGCTACAGAGATTACTGGGCTTTGATTTCCCCAGAGGTGTATTTCTAGGTGAGTGACATCAGCAGCCTTGCCAAAGTTGAGTATATGTATTGCACTGGGTGTGAGTGGGTTAAAAAGCATTCACTCTACTCAGTCAGACACACACACACACACACACACACACACACACACACACACACACACACACACACACACACACACACACACACACACACCTGCACACACATGCACACACAGTTGACAAGTTTGGGGTTAGAACACCTACCTAACTATTTTATCACACTACAACAGTATGCAGTTACAGGATGTGCTACACAGATTACTGGGCTATGGTTTCCCTCAGAGGTGTATTTCTAGGTGAGTGATATCAGCAGCCTTGCCAAAGTTGTGTATATGAACTGTACGGAGTGTGAGTAGCCTACAAAGCATTTCTCTCTACACAGTCAGAGACCAAGACACATGCACACAAACGCACACTCACACAGTTGCCATGTCTGGGGTTAGGACTACTACCTAACTAGTTTATCAGTACAGCAGTATACAGTTATGGGACACGCCATGTAGATGACTGAGCTTCAGCTCTCCCACAGGTGTATTTCATATTAGATGACCTCAGCAGGCTTGTCATGATACTGCTATGGGGAGGGCAGTGTGTGTATGGGTTGTAACCCATTCATGTAGGGGTTGACATGCACATGCAGTCATATGCCACAGGTACATGTATACAGCTACTAGGTGACTACTTCCTTGTACAGTCATGTTGCACAGCTGGCATGTGCAACACGCCATCATGCTGACAGATACTGGTGGCTATTATCTGCATTGAGTGACACCTGCACCTCATGTGTTTGGGGCCCTTTGGCTGTATGCTGGGTGGGACAGGCCCAGATGGCTCCTTGTCACGGTCACCCTCTTCAACACATCTATGTCCGTCTACCTTTGGCTTATTATAATGTGTTGTCCTTACATATATGTCTGTATGCCTATCCACTGTGTGTGCAGGGCAGGAGTGGTGCATGCTGACATGTGTCTGCACTAAGAACTGCAACTGCCAGATATGTCTGATCCACTGTTGTTTGCTGACATGGCCTTCTTGTGTTTAAGTGTGTGAGCATGCCCAGTATGGGCTTTCAGTATGTTGTTGACTCACATTGCCTTCATTCCTCTAAGTGTGTGAGCATGTCCAGTATGGCCATCTATATTGCATGTGTGGATCAAGTCCAGGTAGTTTGTACTGCGGTGCTGACCTTTGTGTTGTACACTGACAGGTAGCATGCTGTGTCTGCAGGGTATACATCGGTCATTTGGCATTTACTGTTGCTACATTTCTGCATAGTGGGGGGAGGGGACACCTGACTGTTTCTACATTTCTACACAGGGGTGGGGGGCACACCTGACTGTTACTATAAGTGCACGTAGGATGGTGGGGCACACCTTACACTTTTACACATTTGCTAGGACTGTACTGGTATGTCGGGTACACCATTTCAGTCTGTAGTCTTACCTATCATGCTGGCTAGAGGCATACCAGTGTAATACAGATCTTAGTTTTAACTACCTACACATTAGTTTTTAACTTCCAAGCCTTCAAAACTTACATCCAACTGGCTGACCTGCTGTAGTCTGTCTGTGTAGGCCTGGGGTAGGGGTTACCCATGAGGCTCATTCAAAGGCCAAAGTACAGCATTTGTTTGTGTTTGTCTACACCTATCCTGCTGTCTTTGACTGTTGTTGGGTATGTGACCCCCCAACTGGCATGTGTGGGTCACTTACCTTGTGGGTGTCCCAGGCTTGAGGGTGGTGCTGCAGGGCTGCCTATGTCAGATGCACATAGTACACTCCCTATACATGGTTGAGCACAGGTAGTGTCATGTTTGGCATCCTTTTTACTGTATGTGCAAGTCAGAGAGAGGTGTCATTCTCTGGGTACCTACTGTGTCAGTGCATGTGCTATGCGTTGCCTCTTTGCCAAGGCCAGGGCATACTGGGCATGCCTCCTTCTGCCTACTGGGGCAGGCTCAGGTTGTTCCTCCTCCGAGTCACACTGCGCCTGTGCAGGCCTTGGCACTGGTGGGGGGATGTGTGGCCCTGCCTCATGCTGCTCCTGCTGCAGCTGTTTCCGCAGGATCATATTGTGTAGCATGGCACATACAAGGACAATTTGGGTAAATGTAGTTGGTGAGTACTGCAAGGCTCCACCGGATGTGTCTAGGCACTGGAACCATGACTTGAGCATCCCAAACACACGCTCTATTATGATTCATGTTTGTGCGTGTGCCTCATTATGGCATTCTTGTTCGGGTGTGTGCGCATTTCTGATGGGTGTCATCAGCCATGGCTCCAGTGCGTATCCAGCATCCCCCACTGGGTGACCATGTGGGATGTCCCCACTGGCAAATGACAGGTACAGCTGCGTCAGATGCCAGATGTGGGAATCATGGTAACTTCCAGGGCAGCCAGCACATACATTCATTATTATGCCTTGGGCATCGCACACGACCTGGCAGTTGATGGAGGTGAAGCCTTTGCGGTTAATGTAGACCCTACCCTGCTCAACTGGTGGTGCTTTAATGCATATGTGCATGCAGTCTATTGCACCCACTACCTCAGGGAATTCTGCTTTTTGGTGGAAGAGACGCATATTACTGGCCAACGCCTCACTGGTGATGGGGAAATATACGTGCTCACCAACATGTGCTGACATGGCATCCAGGAACTGGTGAAGTACCCTGGATGCTGATGCCTGTGTAATCCCCATTATATCCCCAGTTGGCCTTTGGAAGGTACCTGTAGCTAGAATTCTTAGGCCTACACATACCTTGGTATCCACTGGGATAGGTTCCCCCCTCTGTTAGTTCTGTGTGTGAGGCGTGGCCGGCACAGCTCAACAATTTGCTGTAGGAGGTCCCTGTCCACCCTATAGCGCACCACTATCTCCAGCTCATGTAGCCCTTGGTAGGTTACCCTGGGTCTGTACACTCTTCTCCGTCTCCTCACTGTGGGCTGCTCAACAGCATTCACATCTTCATCACCCTCCACCTCTTGCACATGCTGGTTTATGATAGCAAAAGCAGCCCTTAACATTTTTTTTCTTGCTTTCGTTTTGTAAAATTTCCCCGTCTGTATACACCGGTGGTGCAGAGTTTTTGGGAAAACCAAGGGGGAAAGGTGTTTGCATAGTTTATAGTGGTGTGCTGGGTTGGGCTGGTCTGCTGCCTGTGTAATTGGCTGATTCTGATACATTTCACCTGTCAGCTACACTAGTTCTCCTTGATTACCTTCCTACTGCTGTTTTCCCTTCCCATTACCTCCCTCTTTAAGCCTGTGTGCACGCCGCGCAAACGGTGTGCTCATATGTGCTCAGAGCTGCTATTTCCTAGTCTAACTTCTTGTTCTTCCTGTAAAACCCAGTGCATGGCACACACACCCACTTACACTTTGTAAAGAGTGCTGGGCAGGTTTAGACACACCCCTAGCTTAGCTGTGCTAACCTAGGAGCAATCTCGAGCCACAGGTCTCCAATCCGCTTACAGTATGCCTGACACCCCCCCCATGATGTCACCTATATCCTAGTCTTGTACCCAGCTATTTATACTCCTACACTCTTGGGACCTGCCTCACACCCTGAGAAGATCTGGGAATCACTAACCTTTCCCTCATTTGTATAGGATTGCCTACTAATGCATAGTTACATGTCCCACACTGAGCCTCCCCCCTTAGCAACCACTACTCACTGGCCAAGTTGTCTTTTGCCTGCCATTGACTTGCATGGCAGAATACTGATTTTTGTTAGAATGCTCATTTTCGGTTTATTTTATTATTTTCCCCCGATCCCGTTTGTGCAACGCTGCCCTATGCTTACACAGCCAAGATCGGCGAAAAAAAATAAAAGTTGTTTTATTTTTATTTTTTTATGGTTTGCAGCGCCAATGGCCTTCTACTTGGCCATCGGCATGCTTCCTCAATAATATGCAGCCTTTATTTGGAGCTGTCATAGCTCCATTTTGGAATTTGCAGAACTGTACTCGGTTAGTAACTGAGTACATTTCTGCAGATTGCACTTGTCTTGCACGGACTATTGCAAGCTTCCTGGATTGCAATATCACCTTATTTGCATGGATGTCTCCTGCAAATGAGGTGATTTGCATACCAGGGCTTAGTCCGTGCAAGATTAGTGCTGCAGCTCTCGTGCACGCCCCTGCCGGCTGTTCCTGGATCGCATGGCAGACATATTGCCTGCATGAGCTACTGCACTCATCTTGCACCCCGTGCAGGCTTTTGAGAATCCGAGGGATTGTTTTTGCCTTTGTCTGCATGCTTTACAATTTCTGCTTCAGATTTCTTAATGTCTTTATTTCTGATCATCGACTATAAGTAAGACAATTCTCAGGATTTTTCTTTCAAAAACTGATGGTATTTTAATATACTCAAATAAGAGAGCACAGTCTGGGAAGAATTTAATTATATTTTTATATCAATTTGGAATAGCCTAATTCTATAGATTTATGAAAATTGAATAAAACATCAAAATTATAAATACTAATACTGTTAATTTTTTTCAACAAGGACAATATCTTCAAAAATAGTGATATTTGGGTTACTAATGCCATAAGAACTTGGTTTATTAAGTAAAAATTGCCTCAGACATAACTTAAGGGAAAGCCAAAAATCATCCAGTGTTATGTGCTACATACCAGGATGTCATGAATTAAAATAGTTCAAACCCCTTTTAAAAACTGAAAGTAATGTGTTTGAAAATATATAGTCTGATAAATTAATCATCCTTATATCATTGTTAAGTTCTGATATTGACACACCGTGGCCTCTTTGGTCTGTAGTGATATAAAATGTTTACAGTACCAAGAACCTGTGACCTGCTGACTGAATATTGATGAATCTCCTCTGGATTCAAGCCTCCACTTGTAAAAATATGGATGCAGCACCATTATGTGTAGAAGAGCGTTTTCCTGCACAACTGATGTAAAGGAAACTCTATTAGCCGAAAATGTCCATTTGTGCCTCTAGATATTCCTCTTCCCCCTCTCTCTGTCATATGTTTTAAGCTTCTTAAAGATGTTCCCCTATATGAAATTTTCAGTGTCTCACTGTATTTTGTGATTTTTGTGAGACACTGTCTCCTATACCACCATCAATTTTTTATATATTTTCGATATCTGATAATTACAACATTTCACATGAACCATTTTACTTTTTTTTTTTACTGCAAGTTGAAGATGTGTTATGTTAATTTGTTAAGCTTTCTAGAGTCAATGTATGTAAAGTCAATTCTAGAAAGAGAAAAACACAGTGGGCCATAGCATATGGGGACCTTGAGGAGATATCCAGAAGCATAAGTTATGTGAAGTAAAAGAGCATTCTATACACAACAGAGACCTCATGATCAAAGGAGAGTTCCTGATCAACATAAGTCTCCAAGTCTTTGATAACTTAGCCTGATTTAATCAGGGTGTTATTTATATAGTCTGTGGTGGTGATGCTAAATTTACCCAAGTTAATTACACTGCTCTTCCTGGCATTGAGTTTATGCTCATATTTTATTGATCAGGCAGTGGTTTGGTCCAGCCTTTGCTGGTGAGTGTTAGTAGCCAAGTAGAATTTGATACCTGCATAAAATGTATAATCTGGTTAACCACAGCCTTTTTATATAAGCTTTCATGTAAGAAACGTAGATGCAAATGAATATTAGACCTGTTGGACAGCTGGTAACATTATTTAGATTAGATCAGATCCCCCATCTTAACAATAAGGATTCTATCAAATAGTCAGTTTTCAGTCCATTGGATGAAATTCAAGTTAATGTTGAGTTGAGAGCATTTGTAATAATCTTAGTTTTGGAAATGGTGTCAAAGGCCTTGGATAGGCATCCTTGGTAACCCTTTTGAAGAAATCAATTAGATTTGGCAGACATTATCTACACTTTTTAAGTTGAGTTGCTGAGGGTCCAGGATTGAAGGTCTCCTATATCATTATTTGCAAGTTCATCTATTATTTGTTTAACAGCCTTGCAAATAATGTTAGCGAGCCTAATAGGTCTGTAACTCATAAGGTTATTAGAGGGGCAACCTTTATATAATAGCTCTAACATTAAGAAAAATACTTATGAAAATCCTTAAATAATCTACTAAATTCCATTCACTATATGTGTCTCCTAACTATTATTTACTTTGTGTCCAATTTACCAATCTGTTCTTTAGAATTACTTACTATACTCGTCTCACTTTGCACAAATTTGATGTGAAGAATTCACCCATATGCCCACATTGCTTTGATCAGACAGCAGATTTGCTTCACATGTTCTGGAGTTGTAAGTGCATTTATAAATTGTGGAATTCATTAAAATTGCAGTTACAAAAAATGGGTTACCAAAATTCAACACTCTCTTGGAAGTTTATGATTCTTCATATTCCCCCGGAGAATCTAAATAAATCAAAAACGATTGTAATTATGAATATTTGCCTATTAATGAAATTATATATAGCCACAAATTGGTTGAACCCAGCCCAGACATCGTGGGAAAATTTCAGATTGTTGGCAATAAAACACATCTTAGCGCATAAACTGTTAATTAGTGATCACAAGAAAAATATCAACAACATAAAAATCTGGGAGCAAATTTTTAATATTATTTTGGCTTAAGAGGTTACCATCCACTTTTTCTCGGGAACCAGAATATAGTCTAAATCAACCTTAGATTAGATAGAAAATGTACAGAAAAGACAGATTGTTGGCTTGGATTTGTTAATGTTGGATTTTTTATTATTTTCCTTTTGAGTTAGTGCTGTACCTCTGATCAATACATGAGGTTGATATATATGTGAAATTAATCAATGGAAGCATCTTGTATATATTGTATATAATGTGTGAATTTGTAATATGGTTGTGAAAAATAATAAAAAATGATTATTGAAAAAAAAAGAATTACTAGTAATTTGTCAGATATTTCAAACAAATTCATCACTTTCCTGCTCCTCAATGACCTGCCTCCCCACTGCTTTTCAAACATATAATAATCTCTTCATTAAATTATTTTGTTTTCCTTCCCTGATAAAAATGTTTCTAGGTACTTACTCAGTTTCTCTTTAAGCCATTCTGTCATAAACATGTAGCTATTATGGCAAAGCTTCTGTTCTAAAACGTTATTATTTTAGCATGGACTTGTCTATCCTTGCACCCCCTTATACCAAACAACAAGAATACTTCCCCAAAATGTTCTTTTGTTACCTCAGCTTACCCTGTATTATTTTGTGGTCTGCCAACGATTCACATTTTAACAGTCTTAATAATAAAAAAATCATTTCAAGTCTCAAAATTCCCCTTTGGCCAAATTACAGTATGTTTTACTTCTTCAATTTCTAGCTTTAAAGTCATGCCCAAAGACAGTCCTGTGCTGTTATTAAAATATGAAATACCATTTTCATGAGTTGGAATTGTGAAATCCTAACAGTGATTATTAATTGTGATTGCAAATTGCTATTGTGATTCCACTATGATTTTAGTGTAGTTCTGTACAAGCAAAATTAAAACAGATACCAAGCACAGAAAGCCAACTAACACAAAGTAACATTTTTTTCACGTAGTAAATAGAAGAAGAAACATGGCACATGGCAAATTAGTTTAATGGCCTAAATGCCAAAGAAAATCGAAACCTGTGATTTTCTAGAGCTCATGGAATCCAAATTCTAGAATGTTATGGTGTTTTCCTGGAAAAAAATAGAAACTTAATATCACTGGTCATGGCTTCCCTATATTCTTTAGTACCCATATCAGTTCCTGACCCCTACTTTTTTGCTGTCAGCATGGACTTGTTCATCCTCTCATGCTCTTATACTATGCCACCAGGCTCCCTTCACAGCTTCTCTTCTTTCAACCTCTCCTATGGCCTGACAAACCATTCATCAAATCCTGCATTTTAACAGAATGTATAATGCATGAAAAAAACAGTAATGCAAGCTCCCAAATTTTACTTTACAAAAGATACTTTTGTATTTTACTAACCTTTCTCCAAAACTTCCTTCCATGTTACCTCCCATAGCAGATTATTTGCATATATGTTATAGGTTCATAGGTAAGTACTAGGCCAGATGCTTTTGTGGGCTATTTTAACCCTAGCCAGTTTCCTTTTTCGTGCTTGAAATAACGTATCCCATTTGCTTTCAAATTGGTCTTACCTATCATCCCATGGTCAATAGTTATATATATTACCCCTAATGAGAATAACTGGGATTATTCCATAAATAATATAAGGAGACTTGTGCGTGGGATAAAGCATTTAGGAGCTGTTTATGTCCATTAGTAGTATAGAGGGCAGTTCTGGGGTAAATTTTCTGTTGCCCATCCATAGATCGAAGTCATCTGCAAGATATAGCTGTCCTTAAAACTGTTCTATTGATGTTACAGAAGAGATTTAAATCCTGAAACTGGCTATCTTTGATGCCATCAGTAATGGATTGGAGGATGCCCTGTATGATAGAGCTGGTCACCTCTTAGCAGTCTGTAGGATAGCAAGTATAGTGGCAAGACCTTGAGTTGGTCCATGTAGGACATATTGTTTAGACCATGTATCATTTTAGTAAGGTGCCTCTGTGAGCGTTCCAGTTGTTGCATGTGTCTGGACAGAAACATGCTAAAGGGGGTATTATATTCAATAATTGGCCTAATGAGGGCTGAGTACAGGAAGACAATAAGATCCCTAAATCTTGACAAAACTCCTTTGTTTATAAGCTGTGCAATATATAAGGACCGTCTAACAATAATGGATACATGTTGGTCCAAATGTAGGTCACTGTCCACATAGATTCCCAAATTTCAAACAACTGGGTTAACTCTTAGGGGCATATTGTCAATGTGGAAGTTCCCTGGCGTAGATGACTTCCCAAAGGATACAATAATGCATTTTTTGGCATTTAGTTTCAGTCTATGATTTTAACAAAAATTAAAAATAAAAACGAACTGACCACAGCTCGGTGAACTCAAATTAAAGACAACTTTAATAAAAAACACAAGAGTAAGCGTTTTCACGATTTACAACTAATCGCTTCATCAGACTCCAATTCATACTAGCAATGCAACTGAATTTAAATCACTTCCATCCAATCAAATACAATGGTTATGTGACATCATTAATTAATAATTAAATGTTTAAAACTTTAAAATGCAATGCTAAAAGGCATTAAGAAAAGACTAAAAAATAATTTATGTAATTTAAAAATCATTAAGGTCAATGCTTTAAAGGTCTAGCTCTTAGAAAGGGTTTTAGTGAAACTCACTGTTTAACCCTGGTGGTCTGTCTGTTTAACCCTGGTGGTCTGTCTGTTTGAAGTTGTAAGATCCATTTTTGCTCTGCTTCTTCCACTCTATTATTTATATTGCCCCCCCAATGTTTCTTCTAGTCTATTATTTATATCGCCCCCCCCAATGTTTTGTTCAATAATCTCTATCACCATGAAATTAAATATATGTTGTGTATTTTCAGCTTGTACATATTTGGCTAAGGCACTGGTGTCTTTCTTATTGGCTATGTCTCTTATATGCTCCAATATACGTTCTGTAAGACACCTGTTGTTTTTTCCTATATAAAAAACAAAACATTTGGTACTGAAACTAAAACAGACTAAGTATTGTGTTTTACAGTCCGCATAGAAATTGATCTCTATGTCAAAATTCATGGTAGGGTGTGAAAAAAACAGACTTACTATACAAGTAACTGCATGCCATGCTATTTCTGCATGGAAATGTACCTATTCTCTGAGAAGTTACTGCGCATTTATTAGTACTAGTTTTATAACAAAGCTGCCTTTTCAAAGATCTTTTATTTATGAAACAAAAATGGGGTGTATCATCAATCACCCTCTCTAATCCATGAATTGACTGTAGAATATTTCAATTCTTCTCAAAGATCGAGCAGAACCTCCTAATATTACTAGAATAAGTCACTGGGAACCTGATCTTGGTTGATTCATTCCTACGTACATTATATTCCATGTTAGTGGTGTCGGAAAAGTAGGGTTTATCTTTGTCCCTCCTTTTATCCGACATATGCTCAATACTTTCCCTAATATCTCTATCACTATACCCTCTATCTTTAAATTCTTTCTTGAGTACTGATAGAGCTGCACCTAGACCTTCACTTCTATTGTGTAAGTGACTAGCTCTCATGAATTGTCCTCTAATAACATTTTTGCATACATGTCCTGGGTGCATATTTGTCTTATGAAGAATGCTATTTCTGTGACTAGGTTTCTTATATACAGAAGTAACAATCTGTTTGTCACATGGTTTGCATAACTTGACATCCAGAAAATCAATGACCTCATAAGAGTACTGGTAACTGAATCTTAAAAAATCAGTAGTATTATGCAAGTACTCAATCAGTTGTTTCAATTCATCAATTGTGCCCCCCCCCACAACAAAAAGGAATCATCTACAAAATGTGTGTAACACAGGACTTTGTCTTGATAAGCATTGCTCTGTAGTAGATAATTCATTTCCCATGCTACTAATACCAGGTTGGCGTAGCTATTTGCACAAGCTGTGCCCATAGCCACATCAACCTTTTGTAGATAGAAATTTTCATTAATGACAAAAACATTGTTTTCCAATATGATCTCGAGGAGATCACAAATCAAATTAATCTTGGCAGTACTGTATACCTTTTTATCGTTCAATAACCCACGTATTCTCTCTATTCCCCAGTTATTGGGTATCACTGTGAACAGAGATGTAATGTCCATGGTGACGAACATATAGTCTCTATTCAGATCTAAGGTCTTATTATACAACAAATTCAAAAAAGCCTTAGTATCCTTAAGCACAGTGTCACATAAATCTGAAACTGGATGTAGGCACTTCTCAACATAAATTGATGCGGCCTCTGCGGCCCATCCTTTGCTTGAGACTATAGGTCTCATAGGTGGACAAGACATGTTCTTATGAACCTTAGGAAGTCCATAAATCATTGGTATCAGTGGGTATTCTATCTGAAAGTAATCAAACAATTCTTCAGTAATCTGCCTTGTTACAAGTAAATTGAAAATGAACACTGAAACTCTATCAATAATAGCCTTTACCTCTCTGCTAGAAATCGGTAAATAAGTATCCTTATCATTCAACAATAACATCATTTGCAGAATATAAAAGGATTTGTTCATCACCACTACACTACCACCTTTATCTGCTGGTCTAATTTTAATGCAGGGCAATGCTTTCAACTGCTTTAATGCCTCAATTTCCATTGCGTCCATATTGTGAAACGTAAGTGAGTTATATCATGCAAATTCTTCTCTAATTTCTTTCTCACAAACTGAAACAAAGGTTTCTATAATGGGGTGTGGTTTGGGTACAAAAACACTAGGTTGCTTAAAAACATTCACATCCCCAGTCCCAGCATCTTTAAAAATTGTTTTTAAAGTCAAAGTACATGAGAAAAGTCTCAATTCTTTAAGCATATCTGTCAATATAGTTCTTTGGGCTGGGATAAAATTTAGCCCTTTGTTTAACAAAGATAACTGTGATTCCATTAAACAATAACCAGATAAATTTATTACCAGGTCTTCTTGCTGCACGTAGTCATTGCATTTGAATAAGTCACTCGCTCCTTCTGTTGTCGAACCCTGCCCTTTTGGCCTCTGCTGTTGGATCTTTCCCTTATGGGTAACGCATTGTTCAACACAAATGATAGAATGGATGCCTGTGTCGTCTCCTTTAGCTCTAAAAAAGGAGAACAAATAGATGGAATCTCGTTGGTCTTATTACTGCTAATAGCAGCATCAGTTTTCTTTTTGACTGAATTAGACAGTAGAATTTCATTGTCTCTATCCCCACACTCCGTTGATGTAGACGCTGCAGATGATGTAGTACAATTCGCGTTAAATGCACGTTCCATAACGTTTCTTAAAGCAACATCATCCTCGGAATTAATTGGATTGAGTGTATTCATTCTATTATCAGGTTTACCACTAGCATTAACTATGCCCGCTGATCTTTTAGGCCATGAAAAGACTTCCTTACATTGGAAGTCATTCAAGTCACATTGTAGTTTCCTGGTTTTAGTACTTTGTAGTCTTTTCTCAGAATTTATTATATTATCAAATAAGTTATCCAGTTTTCTGCCTATAACTTCAACACGGAAGTTATTGGCCAATTCATATTGTAACTTCTCAATGTCATCTGCTAACATTTTCTCTTGGGGCTTAAAATATTCAGTCAGGAGATGCATATAATCATAGCTCAACTGTAAATTTAGACTCTGCCACCTTTGTAGTAAATCCGGATAGGTTTCACCATATGTGGGCATAGTTAGTACCCTCAGTCCTCTGGCTACTATCTTGTATTTTAAAGATGCCTCAAAGTGAAACCTTTGCCATTGCAATCTCTTGAAACTATACAATTTATTTTCCAGGCTCTTAAAAGCCTCTATAAAATTCATGCATGTATCGTGATCAGTCACTTCTATACCTATAGCAGGAAATACTGGGTTTTGCATAAGGGGATTGCATTCCATACTAAGCAACCCTGTAAAACGTTCATACCGATTTCTTCTACTGCCATTAGTATTTTCACCTTCAGCCATGATCCAGTTGGAAAACACTCAGGATAATGTAGGAATAAAGAATCCACAGACTGGACAAACACCCGGTTTGCACCTCAGAGAAAAAATTAAAAATAAAAACGAACTGACCACGGCTCGGTGAACTCAAATTAAAGACAACTTTAATAAAAAACACAAGAGTAAGCGCTTTCACGATTTACAACTAATCGCTTCATAAGACTCCAATTCATACTAGCAATGCAACTGAATTTAAATCACTTCCATCCAATCAAATACAATAGCTATGTGACATCATTAATTAATAATTAAATGTTTAAAACTTTAAAATGCAATGCTAAAAGGCATTAAGAAAAGACTAAAAAATAATTTATGTAATTTAAAAATCATTAAGGTCAATGCTTTAAAGGTCTAGCTCTTAGAAAGGGTTTTAGTGAAGCTCACTGTTTAACCCTGGTGGTCTGTCTGTTTAACCCTGGTGGTCTGTCTGCTTGAGGTTGTAAGATCCATTTTTGCTCTGCTTCTTCCACTCTATTATTTATATCGCCCCCCCCAATGTTTCTTCCACTCTATTATTTATATCGTCCCCCCCCCCATTGTTTTGTTCAATAATGTCTATCGCCATGAAATTAAATATATGTTGTGTATTTTCAGCTTGTACATGTTTGGCTAAGGCACTGGTGTCTTTCTTATTGGCTATGTCTCTTATATGCTCGAATATACGTTCTGTAAGAAACCTGTTGGTTTTTCCTATATAAAAAACAAAACATTTGGTACTGAAACTAAAACAGACTAAGTATTGTGTTTTACAGTCCGCATAGAAATTAATCTCTATCTCAAAATTCATGGTAGGGTGTGAAAAAAACAGACTTACTATACAAGTAACTGCATGCCATGCTATTTCTGCATGGAAATGTACCTATTCTCTGAGAAGTTACTGTGTGTTTATTAGTACTAGTTTTATAAGAAAGCTGCCTTTTCAAAGATTTCTTATTTATGAAACAAAAATGGGGTGTATCATCAATCACCCTCTCTAATTCATGAATTGACCATACAGGGACCGTACAGGGAAGTTATTGGCCAATTCATATTGTAACTTCTCAATGTCATCTGCTAAAATTTTCTCTTGGGGCTTAAAATATACACTCAGGAGGGATTAGGGAAATCATTAGGGAAAATATTGAGCATATGTCGGATAAAAGGAGGGACAAAGGTAAACCCTACTTTTCCGACACCACTAACATGGAATATAATGTACATAGGAATGAATCAACCAAAATCAAGTTCCCCGTGACTTATTCTAGTAATATTAGGAGGCTCTGCTCGATCTTTGATAAGAATTGGAATATTCTACGGTCAATTAATAACAGCCCGGCACCCAACCTTCCACGGAAGGCACACACACACACAGGGCCAATTTAGAGTATCCAATCCACCTATAGTATGTGTTTGGGATGTGGGAGAGAACCGGAGCACCCAGAGGAAACCCACACAACCATAGGGAGGACATGCAGACTCTGCACAGAAGGCACACCCAGCCAAGAATTGAACCAGAGAACCTCTTGCTGTGAGGTGGCAATGCTAACCACTGCACCACCGCGGCTGCCCCATTTGGGGATTCAATGACTGCTCCTAACTTGTAGTCATCTGCAAACTTAGTTAGCCTGAGCCCTTCAGTATTGGCTTTTACTTTAGAAAAGTACATGCCAAACATGAAAGGTCCTAGCACAGAACCCTGGAGGAATTCACTGGTGACTGGTCTCTTTGTGGAGATAACTTCCCCTATTTTGATTATCTGTGCCATTTGGCAATCTATTGGGTGGCATATTGGTTTACTCACAGTTTATTTAGCTTCTTTGCTATGTCAGAGTGGGGAATTGTGTAAAAAGCTTTAGCTAGGTCGAGGTATGTGGTATACGCCATTTTTCCTGTATCTATCACTGTGATGACCTTTTCAAAAAAAAATCCACCAGGTTAAGTAACATGACCTGTCCTTCATGAATCCAGACTGAGAAAGGTCCAGTGTTTGAAGGTTCCCTATGTCCTGATTGCTTAATTCCATGGTAAATCTTTCCACGGCTTTGCGTATGTGGCTGGTCAGACCTTTGGGTCTGTAATTGCCTGAGTCTGTGGAAGGGCCTGGCTCTATATTATAAGATCGACAGTTGAAAACATCAAACAACATATGGTTGACACCATATGGTCAATGTCTTTAAATGTTGACCTTATAAAAAGACAAAAAAAAAAAAGAAAAAAGTACCCTAATGGGTTTAAGCAGGGGGAAAGCCCTCCTGCACCCCCTGCTACTTAAATATACCAACTCTGAGACCACACTACATTGCAGTAAATGGAAATCTCCCCTTACAGAGATTTCCATTTACACGCTCGAGATTCTGAGCATTCGATATTCTCGTGCCAACAATGTCAGATTCGACATTGTCAGCTTTCAAGAATATAATATAGACCCAAAGGCCTCCCTTATGCAGGGGAAAGACTGTAGCTGTTCTCCATTCACTTGGTACAAAAACTCTATGGAGGTTGAAATTGAGCTGTGTTGTTAGGAATATGGCTAAATTGTGCTTCATGCTTTTTTATTATGCATCCAGGGATACTGTCAGGACCTATCAATTCAGTATTTGTAGCTTTTGAGATCACTTTCAGTACCTGATCTAGTGTGAAATGTGGAGACATACCAGTTTCAGGTATATCTTCTGATAGATGGTGGGGAGAAAGTAAAGTTAGAGTTAAATTTGTCAGTTAGTAGGTTCTCTATGCCTTCATCCTCAGTGTAGGTAACATTGCTCACAATCAACTCAGTGCATTGCTGCATTGTTTGTTTGAGATTACGAACATAACTAAAAAATGCGTTGTGAATGTCTTTTGCTTGGGTAGCAATTTTAGCCTCAAACCTGGCTTTGGTG
This sequence comes from Protopterus annectens, assembly GCF_019279795.1. Taxonomy (NCBI): domain Eukaryota; kingdom Metazoa; phylum Chordata; order Ceratodontiformes; family Protopteridae; genus Protopterus; species Protopterus annectens. The sequence goes on from NC_056751.1 coordinate 683,794,686, forward strand.
GATTTTATAAAGCTCCTGAGTTCTTCTTGGGTCTGCCCCATTCTCAGATAATATCAATCAACTTAGTAGCTTCTTACTAAATAAATGTAAGCATAGGGCAACCACCTGTCCCACTTTGTGAGGGACAGTCCCTCTTTGGGCAGTTGTGTCCTGCAAAAAAAATGAAAAAATGGAAATGTCCTGAGATTTTAGGACAATTATTTCCAATATTTTATGTGATAGTTGCATAAAATAGTTATTCTGTATCTGAAACAACTAAATGTTATAAGAAACTGAATAAGCAACTAAAATGCTACAAGAATAAGCTTTTATTTATGCAAAAAAGTGAAGTTCTGTCCTTGGTACTGGTCGTGGTTATGTTTTGTCCTGCAAAATCTGACGTTTGCACCAAAAATGTCCCATTTTGGGCATTTGAAAAAGTGGCAACCCTATGTAAGTAGCAAAAAATTAACAAGGACTAAGACAGCTAAAAATATAAATTTCATTGTAAAGCATAAAAGATAAGCACTTTCGGACAATTCCTTCATGAGATCAAAGAACAAAGTGTGTTTATAGCAAGTTAACCATTTCAGTGCCTGAGCTTGTGTTCGCTTAAAATGAGTTTTAGGGGAAGATATCCATTCAACCCTGGATGTTTATCAGCTTGTAAATCTGCTATCCAACGGGCTTCTGCCACTTCTGTTCAATTGCGTATATCACCCCCTCTTTTATCTGGTTCACATAACTGTAGTACCATGAAAATAAAGTTATATTCAGGTTAATTTAACTTGTGCTGATATAAAGCACTGGTATTTTTACTAAGTCTAATGTCACTTAGGTGCTGCAGTATGCGGTCTTTTAATCTTCTGTTCGTTTTACCCACATAAAACGAAGTACAGGATCCATATTTGGCAAGATTTATCACATTGCAAGAGCAACAACCAGCATGGAGTTTAAGTTGGTATCTTATCCCTGTAATTGGGTGTTTAAAAGTGTTGTTTTTTAGATATTTCTTTACAAGCCTTGCATCGCCGGCAACAATAAGTCCCTTCCCTTTCACTTGCAGGGAAGTTTGTATTGAAGCTGGTAGTTGTTTTGTGTAAAAGTTGCTTAAGACAAGGGAGGTGCAGTTGTTACTCTCGATTATTAGTAGTACACATCAGGAATGGAAGAGATGCTTTGCTGAGTCTCTAGGTATGAAGTGCTAGAAGAAGCCATGGCAAAGGATATAAAAAGACATATAAAGAATACTTTGGAAGATCTCTGTGCTATGCAAATCATTACCAAAAAGCTGCTTCAGTATTTTTTAGTTGAACATCCAGTGATTCCTGTCATTAATGGACTTCCAAAGATACACAAGGATCAACACAATCCCATACTGAGACCAATAGGGGCAGTTAGTGGGTGGTCTACTGAGCCAATGTCAATATGGGTAGAGAAGCAATTGAAACCAGCTCTATGCAAAGCACCAGCTGTGCTTAAAGATACACCTCGATTTTTGAATGTGCTATTTGAGTCTATGTATACAAACAGGGCTACAGCTAGTTTTTTATTTTTAACCCTTGACGTCAAAAACTTGTTTACCATTATTCCTAATGCACTTGGTATACAAGCGATTAAACATTTTTTGAGTAAACACAACACCCATGATGACAGTATGATACATAGAATCTGTCTGCTACTACAACTGGTTCTGGAAAATAACATCTTTATGAGAAGATTTACTGGCAGCAGTGGGGTGTTGCCACGGGAACACCCTGTGCCGATTCTTATGCATAGTACTTGGACTTTAGGAAGAACATATTTTTACTACCAAGAATCTATGCAGAGAGAAGATCATCTTCTACTGCAGGTTTGTGGATGATGTATTTTTTCGTTTGGAAAGGTGATGTAATGGAACTTAGACAGTTTGTCTCATATTTGGAAAGCACCTCCAGTTTACTACGCTTTACCCTGAATTACTCAGATAAAAAGATTGAATTTCTGGATGTTCAGGTTTTTTTTAGAATAGAATGGTGAAATGGGGACCACACTATACAGGAAAACATGTTGGAAGAATACATTGTTTAGTTATGACAGCATGCATCTGTGACATACGTTCTTTAATATAGTAAAAGGACAAGCACTGAGAACATCCAGATTAATCACTGATGACTCGCAACTTCACAGCGAGTTAGAATTGTTATCTGACAACTTTAAACAAAGTGGCTATAATAAACAGTAAGTGACATTGTATGTGATGTCAAAAAGATGAGGAGAACACAAGGCAAAGCGTGGTTTAGTTATAAAGGCATGGCACTGGAAAAAGTGAGCAATGAAAACAAGGAGTTGAATGTTAGAGTGCCAATGAAATACAGCAGTGATATAAAAGGCATCTGCAATATTGTGAGAAATAACTGGAAAATGTTAGCCAAAATGATGAACTTACGCTGATAGTGGGCAATTTGTCTAAGATTTTGTATAAAAGGAATAAAAATTGTAAGCAACTTCTACACAAAACAACTTTCCAGCTTCACTACAAAGTTGCCTGCAAGTGAAAGGGCCAGGACTTATTGTTGCAGGTGATGCAAGGCTTGTAAAGAAATATCTAAAAACAACACTTTCAAATACCCGATTACAGGGGTAAGATACCAACCTAAACTGTATGCTGGCTGTTGCTCTTGCAATGTGATATATCTTGCCAAATATGGATCCTGTACTTCGTTTTATGTGAGTAAAACAAACAGAAGATTAAATGACTGCATACTGCAGCACCTAAGTGACATTAGACTTAGTAAAAATACCAGTGCTTTATATCAGCACAAGTTAAATAAACCTGAAAATAAATTTACTTTCATGGTACTACAGTTATGTGAACCAGATAAAAGAGGGGGTGATATATGCAATCGAACAGAAGTGGCAGAAGCCCGTTGGATAGCAGATTTACAAGCTGATAACCCTCAGGGTTGAATGGATATCTTCCCTTAAAACCCATTTTGAGAGAACACAAGCTCACTGTAGGCATGTAAGCCAAACTATGTGGCATCAGAAGGTATTATTGTTGTCCCCATCCCCACCCAGAGGTGTGAGTGTCCAAACCTACCTCCAAATGCAGTGTATATACACAGCTGTTGCTGGAGAAGAAATGGCCACCTGTAGACCTTCCCGTCAGCCTACCTGCACATCCCTGGACATTCCCCCTACTATCTGCCCCTCTGTGTGCCCCATTAACACCACTTACCTATCGACCCCTGTGTCATTACTACTACTGTTCACAGTCACAGGTAGGTGTCACCCTCTTCTCCAACTATATTGGCAGAATCTGGAACCCCCTACTCACGTGTATTACCTCAGCTTTCCCACACGACACATATAAATAACACATGAAGGAACACCTCAAGCACACTTGGAGCAGCACATGCTCACCACCTGGTGAATCCCCCCCAACTAACACTCCATACCCCTACACCAACTAGTGAAACTGACACCTCCTGTCCAGTCCGCATACAAATCCCAACATCCTGCATACCTTCCCTATTTCTCCAACACCAATCATACCAACGGCCTACTATACAGTTACAATACCCACCCCCCCACCAACCTACCTACTCCTTCACTATTCACTTCTACTCTAACACACAGGTGTGGCATAACTAAACCTAACTTGAATACCTGAGTGTAACCTATCCAGAACCGTTAAACTGGAATCACAGTTCATCTTAAACTGACCTATGTCAACAGTCATACCTGACATGTAAACCTGACCTTTGCATGTATAACACCGACATGTTAATGTGAACTAAGCAGGAAGAATGTGGTACATAGCTATGTTAAGTCTGTTACTCTCTCTGAATGTGTACACCTCAGTACTACATGTAATGTGTAGCTGGGGATTACTGTGGAGCTTCACTCTCCAGGCCACTGCTGACAGTGGAGAAGCATCCTGTCGGATTGTCCCAGACAACAAATGTGAAATAAATACATGAAGTAGCGTGGGCGAATGCTGCAGCAAGTGGGATTACACTTGTTTGGGTGGCTGTAAGCAATGGTTAAGTAATATGGAGGCCAACCAAGTGTAAGATGCCATAACCGGATGTCAGCAGATCTGAACTGATCAGAGCCTTGTGCACACCAGCGCATACCCACCTATACATCCTCTACAGTGCCTTAGGCCCTCTGTAGCCAACAGCTCTTGTTGTGCCCATTAACAAAAGTAATCTGCACTCCTGGGTTCCAACCCCCGCCCCCACCCTGCACACTATAGTCGAAGCGAGTTACCACTAAGGCATGGCAGATGCACATTCAGCTGCTATCACAAACATATCATCCAGCACAGTTATTCAACAATATAGGAAAAGTATGTAGGTATGTAGAAAAATACCAGCAAACATGTGCACATCACTCAATCACAGTATTCTGAGCAGTCTATGTGTATCAATGTACTGTGCCTGTCCAAACATACTGTGAGAACAGTAGTCTTGCATAATACTGAAGAGACAAATGAATAATGGTGCACACCATGGGGGCGTGTGGGCATGCTTCATGCACAGAATGTCACACCCGGGGCATTGGTTCTGCAGAACTGGGTGATGAGCTTGGCCTGGTGTGTGAGCAAACCGCTGCTTCCCGAACCCCTGGCAGGATGCTACTAGTGGGAAAAACAGTGTAGACCAGCTAAGTCTAATCTTGACACAACAACAGGTCAGTCTCTAGCAGGACAAACCAAAAATTGTGAGTAACATCGATATTTGTACCAGTCTCAGAGTACTGTCATGGCAAGGCTTGTATGTACATGGACTACACAGATGAAGAGCCTGCTGAAGCTTGGGACGAGACAGCATAATGGAGGAGTACCGACACGTGCAGAGAGGGAAATGTGTGGAGGTGTGGTATGGCTGGGCTAGCAATTGGGGAATGGATGGAAGCTGTATACGTGGAGCTCAGGGGCCGGGAAAAAGGAGCATGGATATGACATTAAGGTTGAAATATGCAAATTAAGCAGAACTGCAATAGTGTAGTGGGCAGAGCATCCAACCAATGAGCAGGTATTCCTGGTTTGGATCCCACTGCAGCACAGTCTATTTTACACAGCAAAGCATGTTATGAACAATATTTTTGTTGCAAGACCCACGAAATAGCAGAAATATATGAACTGGAGTATCGCAAAATATGCGCATGTGACGTATCAGTGTCAGACAGAATAAGGCACTAGTAGGCAGGTTTAAGCACAGATAAGCAGTAGAAAGCATACATAAGCACTAGTAAGCATGTTTAAGTACATTTGCGTGGGGTAAGCATTACCTACACAGAATAAGCAAAGTAGGAGCTAACTGTTACAAACTGTAACTGGAGGTTAGCAGTGCTTAGCTCTGTGCAAACCTGTGCACACCCGCGTACAACTGCTTTAGTGTGCCGTAATCACTCTGTACCCAGTGGCCCATGTTCTGGCCAGCAACAAATTAAACAGCTCTTGAAGGGCTCAAACCAAGGACCCTGCACACCATAGACAAAGGGATTTACCTCAAAGCCATGACAAATACACATAAAGTCGATGTTGTCAGATACATATCATCCAGTCCAGTCATGCACCAGCACAGAGAATGTACATCTACAGCTAGATGGACATGTGTGTGCAAATATATTACTATCTAAATGGATACAACATATCTATAGTTGTAGTCACATAATTATATATATATATATATATATATATATATATATATATATATATGTGTGTGTGTGTGTGTGTGTGTGTGTGTGTGTATATATATATATATATATATATATATATATATATATATATATATATATATATATATATATATATATATATATATCTGCCCTAGGGCATTTATAAGCCTAGCCAGAGTGTGTTTGGCTTTCGCCACCCATTTTAAATGAATTTTGCTATGCCCTTTTCAAGGTTAGTATACTCTGCCTCTGTCTAACAGTGACACAGAAGTGATACCCGGGGTAAACCTACAATCTCCCATCCACTCATCAAGATTCCTCTTGAAGAGAGTCAATGAGGGACTCTGCCTAACCTGGACTGGGATTTTATTCCAGAGTGAAGGGAGCCTCTGGGTTATGAATCTGTCCCTCCAGCATGTCCTATTTATTTCAGTGCTGAGGTTCAAGTCTCTCGAGTGCGTAGCTCGATGGGATTTGGATTTTCTGAGGTGCAGCATGTCCATTAGTTCTGGGTTGGACATGGCTTTATACGTCAGGCACAGATCGCCTCTGAGCAGGCGGTATGCCACTGAGTAGAGCTGGAGTTTCTTTAACCGGGCAGCATATGGCATCTGTTTGAGCCCTTTGATCCTCTTGGTGAGGTACTTTTGGGGTCTTTCCAATTGCTGCAGGTGTCTGGTAAGGTACATCCCAAAAGGCATTGTACTCAATTATGGGCCTGATGAGGGATGAGTAAAGAGGCACGATGACCTCCCCTGATCTAGATGTGAATCCCTTCATGATTACGTGGGCTATATAAAATGTTTTTCTAACCACTTTGGCCACGTGGTTGTCAAATGAGAGATTGCTATCAACTTGGGTACCAAGGTCCCTAATTACTTCTTCCGTACTTAATGGATTACCACCTATGTGGTAATTTGTGGGCACTTTGTTTTTGCCAAAGGGGATGACTATACACTTTTTGGCGTTTACTTGAGGCCATGGCTCTGGCACCAGTTGTCTGTTTCTATGACGCCGTTTTGTAGGATGCTTGTGTCGGCTGGAGAGTCGATTATGGTGCCAGTTTGCAGTCATCTGCGAACTTGGTCAGCCACAGTCCTTCTGTGTTAGCCTGTACCTCTGAGAAATATATACCGAACAAGAGAGGTCCCAGGACTGAGCCTTGTGGGACACCACTTGTAACTGGTTTGGAGTCTGACATGGCTCCAGCAATTCTAACCATGTGAGTTCTGTCCTTGAGCCAGTTTGCAACCCATCTAGTGGCATAGGGGTTTATATTCAAGCTGGTGAGCTTATCTATAATGCCCAACTGGGGTATTGTATCGAAGGCTTTTGCAATGTCCAGGTAGGCTGTGTGGATCACCTTCCCCTCGTCAATGGCTTTGGTGACTGTTTCAAAGAAATCGACCAGGTTTAAGAGGCAGGATCTGCCCTTAACAAAGCCAAACTGGGTAGGATCCAGTATATATATATATATATATATATATATATATATATATATATATATATATATATATATATATATATATATATATATATATGTGTGTGTGTGTGTATATACATATATATATATATATATATATATATATATATATATATATATATATATATATATATAAAATATCCAGAGATATATTTATTTTATTATTTTTGTTAACCGGTTAGTCCAACTGGATAGTCCATTTCAGTGGAGGCCGAGGAGAAAACTCGAGTTTTCAAACCGAGTAAATTTTACATGTATTTAAAAAAAAAAAGAATAATACAAAAAAAAAAAAGTAGCAAACAAGTTACAAGAACAAGATTTGTAAAAAGTAAAAAAATTACCTGTTACCACAAGAAAGCAATAAGTAAGTAAAAAAAAAAAATAAAGGAGATAGGGGGATATAAGGACAAGACAGACAGGAATTGGAAAACAGGATTGGTGGTTTAGATGGGATGAGTAGAGCTGGACAGAGTAGAATGGTCAGAGAAGAGAGAATATAAGGATGATAGGCTTTTTAAGAGAAAAAAAAGAAAAAGGGAGGAGACATAGGGCAGAAGAGGAAGGAATGAAAAAGCATATATACACAAATATATGCACAGATATACATGCAAATGCCGACAACTACACATATATATGTCAACATCTATATGTCCACATATACACAGCAAGTTACATGTATGTACGCAGATATATGTACTCTGTAGGTATATACGGACTTAGTTAGAAATATGTCAGCAAATATATATACCCACAGAGGTATATACGGCCAGACATCTGTAGATAGCAATGAATGGGCTTGAGAGGCTCCAAACAATATACGTCATGTACGAACTGGCATACCCCCTGCCCAGCCAAACACGTTCACCCTGTAATACACTACCAACCTCATTGTACTGTATGTATGTCATTGAAATAGTGATTTAAATTAGCCCTCTGTAATGTTTCACATGTTGACAGCACATCCCCCTCTCCCCCACCCACTAGGCAGGCCGAGCAGTACAGGCCCATCCAACCAAGGCCATCCCCAACCCATACATTTATTACCCACAGTCCCCCCCCCACCCGCTGCACACATGCAGCCACCATCCCTACCCAGGTTACCGGCCCATAGCTACCACACCTAGCCCCCCTCCACACACCCCCCTCAGGACCCATCCCTAATGTTGTCTTGACCCAAGTATCCTAGGTCAGGCACACGCTGTAGTCCATGCACATAGTCATGAGTAGCTATGTAACTCTGGGTGTAGACAAAAGTTGTATACCCAATGTTAGGGCTGTCCTGCCTGGGACAAATGATTACCTAGTACTAACAATAGATTTTATGTGTTACTCTGTGTACACTAAAGGATTTAGTTGTAGGTGTCATAAAGCATATGTGGCACACAAGGATGGCCGGTATGCACACAAAACACAGTACCCAGCAATAACAGGCAACATTACAGGATATGTAACTAAATATGTAGAGGTATGTGTGTGTGTATATATACCCATAACTACATGGCAATATACCTGTCCCTCTCTGTAGTACAAATGTATACATACATAGACAGACATATATAAATACCCACATATAGATATATAAATATGCAGACACCCATACATCCATATCTCGTTTTATATATATATATATATATATATATATATATATATATATATATATATATATATATATATATATATATATATATATATATATATATATATATATATATATATATATATATATATATATATATATATATATATATATATATATATATATATATATATATATTTATATATATATGTATATATATATATATATATATAAATATATATATATATATATATACAGCAAAATATATATATGAGTACAAATACAGGTGTGTGTATATATATATATAGATATGTGTGTGTAAATATACACATATATATATATATATATATATATAGCTAGGATATGATACAGCAGTTAAGAATTACATATGTACACAGGCCATGCCAATGGGGGGTGAGGGGTTCAGTCAACAAACGTGTAACACGTAGCATCAGTCACCTCCCCTGTCTAGACAGGTGAAACATACAAACAAACAATAAAAGTAAACAAACCACTGCTTCCCAGACTGCAGGCAGGATACTACCAGTGGGAGAGACATGCCAAGTCTAATCTTGAAACAAAGACAAGAATGTCCCTTGTGGAACAACCCAAAAATTCTATGCATATTTGGGTTTCCAGCCATTACACAGATGTCTAACAGCAGGGCACGCATGCTCTCGGCCTACAAGGTTGGGGAAGCCTGATGACCCATGGGGCGAGACAACATACGTGATGGGTCCCGAGAAGTGGGGAGTGGGCAGTGTGTACTGGTGTGGCCAGACCCGACCTGCACCCAGAATAACGAAGAGTGCCGAAGAGGAGGTGCAGGTGGGAAACTATGGGTATGTAATTATGGGCCTAGGCATGCAGGTGTTGGCTGGAGTGGTTCTATGTGGACCGCCCCAGGGATGTAAGCAATAGTGTACATTGGTCAGACCCGACACCTAATGAGCAGCCATGCCCGATACGAGTCCCACAGCAGCAATGTCTAGTTTACAGTGCAATGGGTGGATTAACCAGATGTGTCATTGCAAACCCATTAAATGACACCAAAGAACACATGGTCGCAACACCCCACTGTAGGCATGTAAGCCAAACTAATTGGCATCACAAGGTATTATTGCTGTCCTCACCCCCACCCAGGGGTGTGAGTGTCCAGACCTACTCCCAAATGCAGGGTATATACACAGCTGTCACTGTAGAAGAAATGGCCAGCTGTGGACCTACCCGTCAGCCATCCTGCACATCCCTGGACATGTCCCCTACTATCAGCCCCTCTGTGTGGCCCGATAACACCACTTACCTATCGACCCCTGTTTCATTCATAGTAATGTTTACAGTTACAAGTAGGTGACACCCTCCACACAACTATATTGGCAGAATCTGGAACCCCCATCCTAGGTGTATTACCGCAGCTGTCCCAGACTACACATGTAAATAACACATGAAGGGAAACCTCAAGAACACTTGGATCACCACCTGCTCACCACCTAGCAAAGTCCACCACCCCCAACACTCCATACCCCTACACCAACTACCAACACTGACACCTCCTGTCCGGCCTCGCATATATATCCCAATACCCTGCAAACCTGCACTACTACTCCCCCACCAATCAGTCGAATGGCCTACTATACAGTTAAAATGTCCCCTTTCCACCTACCTGCCTAGACGTTCACTATTCACATCTACTCTAAAACACAGTTATGGCATAACTAAACCTAACCCGAATACCTAAGTGTAATCTATTCAAAAATGCTAAACTGGAATCCCACTTAACCTTACACTGACCTTCGTGAACAGTCATACCTGACATGTACACCTGACTTAAGCATGTATAATACTGACATGTACATGAAGTAGCAAGTCTGAGCCTAGCGCACACAAGCACATACCCGCCTACACTTCCCCACAGTGCCTTAGGCTCATTGTAGCCCACAGCCCTCACCGTGGCCACTAACAACATAATCAGCACTCCCAGGTCACACCCCCCTGCACACTATAGTCCAAGTGAATAACCACGAAGGCATGGCAGGTATACAATCAGCTGCTATCACAAACATATAATCCAGCACAGTCAGTCAGCAGTATAGGAAATGTATGTAAGTATGTACATTAATGCCAGCAAACATGTGCACAGTGCTCAGTCACAGTATTCCGAGCAGTCTGTGAGTAACAATGAACAGTGCCTGTCCACACATACTGTGAGAACAGTAGTCTTGTATAATACTGAAGACAGGAATGGAAAACAGGGCATGCCGTGGGGGCGTGTTTCATCTGTGGAAGCAGGAGATGAGGCTGGTCTGGTGTGTGAGCAAACTGCTGCTTCTCAAAACCCTGGCAGGATGCTACCAGTGGGAGAAAGAGTGTACACCAGCAAAGTCTACTCGTGACACAACAACTGGTCCATCCCTGCCGGGACACACCAGACTTTGTGGTCACAATGATGTTTCCACCAGTATCAGAGGTGGATGAAGGATGAACGTACATGGAATAAATGGATGAACAGCCTGCAGAAGGTTGCATCGAGGCAGTAATATGGAGGAGTACTGACACGTGCAGAGAAAAATGTGTGGGGGTGTGATATGGCAGGGCTAGCAATTGGAGAATGGATGGATGCTATGTACGTGGAGCTCGGGAGCCGGGGATAGGGAGTATGGGTATGACATTAAGGTAGAAATATGCAAAGTATGCAAAACTGTAATTGTGTAGTGAGCAGAGCATCTGCCTATGTACACACATTCTCGGTTCGAGTCCCACTGCAGCACATTCTATTTTCTGTATGAAATCGGTATAACAACATCATTTTGCTGTATAACCTACTAAATGACATTTACACTTGAACAGGAGTACTGAATTACACATAACCCACTCACTATTCAAAGGACATGAGATGACACACAGATATGTATACACAGACAACCTTTAATGGTGTATTTTACAATAACATATGCCATTACAAACAGCACATAGATCTGAACTTATTTAATCAGTGAGGAATGCAAGGCCCACACAGAAAAGTAGATGCAGACAGTGCGAATATATAACATACTATGCTGTCCAGGCCAGGCCCATCAATTCGTACAACTCTGGACAAAGGATTTGCCACCAAGATAGGTAACAATAAACAATAACATGTAGTTCAGCAGCCGCCAGTTACACCCTGTAGTCAAGGCCTAGGGGGATATTTATTACCTGTGTTAATGTCTATGTATCTGTCACATGTATGGACCCTGACCAACAAATGTCATGGGAGTCCACAATATAACTGGGATGACAGCAGGAATGCTAGCAGTATATTATGATAGGCCTAACCGTATCACAGCAGGACAAAGCCAGCCATCTATGTGGAGGACAGAGGCAGGAACACAGGACCATACTCATAATATTGCTGTTACACACCCTGCAAATTGCTGGTGTTACAGGATTCGTTGCAACATACCCTTATGCAGGAATAACACATCATGTACTGATAGCACACAACAGACAGATTGCCAGGGATATATCTAGGACAAAACCTGTAGGGTGCACAGGCAAAAGCAAACAGACAATCCACTGGCCATCATGTGGATAGGCCCACTGTTGACAGCTATGCAGACAGACTGTATTCCATCTAAACTACTATTTACATGCAAACACTGAAAGACAGCAATATACAAAGCACATAACAACACTACTCACTCTGTCTGTAGGTCTAGAACTTCTTCAGATTGTGTAGTTGTCCTGTGTCTGCAAGCCTCGCTGTAATAGGTACTGCAACCTGCCATCTGTAACACCGCTGCCCACATACAGGAAGGATGTCCTTCATACTGGAAAGGTGAAGGGACAACGCCCACATGAGTAAGCAATTTATAGTACTGGGTTGCCAAGACAATGGTTAACAGAATCACTACACAGCAGGCTACACGCAGTCAGCAACTGTTGCACACTAATTGGTGCAGAGCCCATCACCTGATCATGTGCATCACCTACAAATGCCATGCTGAAATCCATTCAAACCAACTCATTCACTCTACTGGAGAGGGAGAGGGAGAGAAAGAGAGAGAAAGAAAGAAAGAAGAAAAAAAAAACGTATAAAACAGAACTCACACAATGGGAAAGAAATAACTACAGGCCACAACCGGGAAGATGTCACACCCATCCAAACAATAAAAGGTATGTATAACATAACCGTATGTAATTTAATGTAGTATGTGGTATAGATTAATAGGATATATGATGCAGAATGTGCGATATGTGCCATCTGTAGTTGTCCCTGTAATGATGTCCTGCTGAACAACTGCTCTGGACAATACTGTCTGTCCCTGTAAGCAGTGGGACATACTCGCCAACTGTGCAGATCAGCAATTAATGACAAAGATGTCAGCTATAATATCTGTGTATGTTATGTTAGTGTGGACAATAGCTATTGGTGGATGTACTGCCATCATGATACACATGGGTGTCATAGCACACCACTTGCAGGACAGTCATGTGAATGTGTAATGTAGCATGCACAAATGCCATAGGTGTGTAATAGGCATACCAGCAATCTCACACCATAGTTACCACCTTAATGTTAGGCTGTGTTCACATGTGGCACCTGCCTGTGTTGCAGCAAGGCAGAAGAGTGCAACTGTAAATGACAGATGGTTACAGAATGTGGACTAGATGTCTGTATGCACTCCACATATCTGTGTGATAAAGAATGTGATGTGTATGTGTACAGATACAGACACTCATATGGACATAGGTATATCAGCAACATGCAACATATATCTACACATATATGTACATAGATGTATATTTATACACATATATGTAGTGGCACTGACAATGGCATGCAGATGAAATAGTCTGTAACAGGCCAGCAAAGATAAGTGTCCCCACAGGGAGCATGGCTACAAACACATAGTGCAAAGCATGGCACATACATATAGCACAAAGCCTGGTACAATACAGCATATGTCCCAATGATAGGTAACACCACTGCCCACATACAGGAAGGATGTCCTTCATACTGGAAAGGTGAAGGGACAACACCCACATGAGTAAGCAATTTATGGTACAAATTGCAGTCTGTGAATGGTTTGTTGTAGCTGATATGGTGGGGGGATACATATAAGTGTATTAAGAACTATGGTGACCCTGCTGTATGGGTGGCTCAGACCTGTTTCCATCCTTATGTCTTCCAGGAAACATGTCGCATAGTCGTCTTCCCATGTACAGCACCACTGAAACAGCGATTATTATCGACCACCTGGTACAGCATTATGTACTGCTTTTTGGCTGGACAGCCCATAACCAGCAGGAGAGGACTGCCCTGTGGAATGAGCTATTCCACAGGGTCAATGATGTTGGACTGCATAACCGCACCTATGAGCAGGTCCAGCATCATTGTAGCGACCTGCATTGCCATGTATGTTGGCGTGCAGCTGTTGTAAGGGGGACCACCTCACAATGGGGCAACCCACCCATCCACCCCTCACCCATGTGGAGGAGCTTTTCAGCAGCCTTGTAGCACCTGTCTGCCTGCAGCATCAACACCTGGCAGGGCACATCTTGGAGGTGGGTACCAATGACACTCCAGCTGAGGAGCGTGCAGGTAAGGCCCCAGGGCACATCGGTACCCCACTTGTGTGCATGCATCTGCATCTGTACAGGTAGATCATGCAAAACTGAGATGTCATATACATAGTCTGCTGCTGTGTAGTAGTAGTAATAAACAGTTGCGTATAAGCTATAATATTGTTTAATTCTACTGTTGATGTAACATAATGCTGCACTCACCTGTTATGAATGACACAGCTGTGGCCACTGATATCAGCTTTCTCTCACTTCTATGTAGGTGCCCTCCAGGATACCACCATGGCAGCAGCCCGTAGCCAGTGAGAATGGTTCATGTTCATGCATGATGATAAACTGGGCATGTAATAGCTATGGGGTATCCTCCATGCACACATCTAACACACCTACCCATACTGCATGCTGTACATGTTCATGTTTTGTTGCTGAGAAATGCACTGCATCACAGTATAGACCATGCTGGGGTATCGGAAGGGTACAACAGACACATGCAAGATAACTAACATCCTGTCAATGTGCAATGTGTCCACAGGGATGTGACATGTGGCAGGACACATGGCCTACAGTAGGGACATGTGTGACTCACCATCATCATGGCTGCAGCTGCACACAATCAGGTTAAGTAAACACTGCAGATGTAACCCTGACCCCACAGCACTCTTGACAGCAGTGTGTGCACTCCAAGGGATGTGCACATGAGTAGACCTTGCAACCATGCAGAGGTCTGGGACACGTGTTGGGCACCCATCACAGCCATGGTAAGGTCCGCCGGTTGTCAGTGTAATAGTCATGTACTGGTCATACATTCACTGCTGATGTTGTGATCTGTAATGCTGACATCAGGCATCATCAACTGATAGCTGTTCGCATATCATCCCAGGTATGTGTTGCTACAACACATAGGGGCGATGAGCATTGGAGCTGACATAACCGACACAGTACTACAGATGCATCAATGGTTTCCACACCTGCAAGTTATGGTGCTCAGTACAAGGCAGGGTGCAGAACAGGTCCACAGTAACATTTTGTACATGGGTGCAGTGTCAACACGGGGAAGGGCCATCACCTACCAACAAAGCCCATGCCTCACACACATGTATACTGCCACTAGCATGATGTCACTATAGTTGCACTGCATGCTGTTGAGCTCCATATGTAATGCATGTTGACAGAAGGCTAATGGGAGGACTGTGTGTATGAATGTTGTGCAACTCCACATGTAGGAGTGTGGGGTGTGTGTTTGTATGTCCATGTATACACAGGCAATAGTGGGATTGACCACATGGTGGTACTTCCCCTTGGAATTGTGCTGTACATGGAGTAAGACATGGGGCACCAGGACAACCTGTCAGGTATGTGAACACAGGACAGCTGATAGCATAACAAGGTCTGTACTTCCCCTTGGAATTGTGCTGTACATGGAGTAAGACATGGGACACCAGGACAACCTGTCAGGTATGTGAACACAGGACAGCTGATAGCATAACAAGGTCTGTAGCATGGAGCATGCATTGGGAGGTGCAGTACATACCAGATATACACATCATATTGCCAGCAGGAGATAATTAACTGGCTACCCACCTTTGCAGCACTACAAATGCAATGGGGAATTACCACAGTACATCAGTGAGTGCATCCAGATAGTACTGTTGTCCGCATGATGGGTCGCTTGTGCAACAGATGTGACACGGACTGAGCAAGACTGTAGTATGAGGCTCTGGTGTGTGACATATGTACTGAATGTAGCAGCCCCAACCATAGAGAGGCCTCATACACCATTACTGCCCATACACAGCGTAATACAGGGTGACAACAGTGAGGCCATGTACAGCCTACTCCACCCAGGTCAGGGAGGCGATGGAATAATAGGTCAAGTGTGGTAACCACATGTGTAGGCATGGAGAAGAATGATATGTTAATGGGCTGTAGTGATGCATGTATATTAGCAAATGCCATGCAGGATGGGGAACATATGTAACTGACTGTGGGACTGTCTGTAAACTCAGGGAAAGTAAGGTAGTAAGGTGGCTGTCAGTGTGAGTGTGTGTGAGTGTGTGTACTTTTATACACTGCTGTACAAGTCTTAACATGTGTATTTGTTTCCCCCACAGGTGTCGAGGTGGGTCAGGGTCCCCCCTGCATGCAAACTGAGGTGGGTGTCCCAACAAACACCAATGATGATGATGAAGGTACAGGTGAGGCACAGGTGGGGTTGTCAGAGGCTGACACTGCTCCAACATGTGTCATCACCCTCCTAGCCACCCCAAGCCCGCACACAGTTATAGTGTCCTTACAAACCCCATCACATGTGGCCATAGCAGAGGGACAGTTGGTGCTTGGTGGCAATGACCAGGAATGTGTGATGTCCATGCCAACCGTGTCGGGTCACAGTCAGCATAGCCAGATGTCCAGAAGGCCACCACATCGGCAGATGTACTGTGGTGCTCGTGGCAGGACCACAGGTCCATCATGCCACTGGCAGAGGCACCACAACTGGTACCACCAGGAGCATGTTTCAGGCCGTAATGGAGACACAGGCACGTATGGAAATGCACTCCAGACATGTCCTAAGGCTGCAGAGGTCTGCTTTTGCAGCTGTAAGTGGCAACCTCCATGAACTCACTGGTGCCTTCCATGAATATACCGAGGTCATGGATAGATGGTGGGATGAGATGGTTGGCCTCCTCGACCGTGATATGTCTCTGCTAGAATGTGTGGTGGGAGTGGTGTGATGGCCGCATGGATGTAGGCCAGAGACACCAGCAGCTGGTGGTCAATGTGGACATGCCAGGATGCACAGACACTCCCCTAGTGACAGTACCAGCCCCAGCACACCACAGAGGCTGCTGTCCACACTACATCACAGCAGGCCTCGTGCATGTGGCCCTGGCCAGGCCCAGGCAGGACATGGTTC
This sequence comes from Protopterus annectens, assembly GCF_019279795.1. NCBI lineage: Eukaryota > Metazoa > Chordata > Ceratodontiformes > Protopteridae > Protopterus > Protopterus annectens. Next base: position 683,811,873 of record NC_056751.1, read on the forward strand.
CAGCGGACATATGTCATCACCAGGGGAGAGAAGCACCTCAAGGTCTGTACCTGTACGTGCCCATGGAACCCCTGGCAGGCACAGTCAGCATGTCCATGGCCAGAGGCATTGAACTGCACACCCTGCCAGGTATGGTTTGCAGCTGTCCAACATTACCCATATAGGCAGCCACATGGCGGAACTGTGTGCATGCATACCCACACACTATGCAACCACACCTACGGTGACCCCATACCGACACACACCACATCACCACACCCCAATCAAGGAACCACACCCCTCACCCACACACATGGTGACACATGTTTGGACCACCCTCAGCCTCTGGCACACCTGCAATGCACCCTGTGTATATGATGATACCTGTGCCACATCCCTGTCATCCATAACATTAATGCAGGGATAGGCTAACATGGTTCTCATGCACATGATGACTGTAATGGAGTGGCACAACGTACCACAGTGTAGAATGTAGTCAGGGGTAATGTGTACTGCATACATGTCTGGTAGTGTAGCCATGCAGCTAAGATGACATTCACACACCCTGTGCATATGATGATACCTGTGCCATATCCCTGCCATCCATAACATCGATGCAGGGACAGGCTAACATGGTTCTGATGCACACCATGACTGTGATAGAGTGCAGCAATGTACTGCAGTGTAGAATGTAGTCAGGGGTAATGTGTACTGAATACATGTTAGGTAGTGTAGTCATGCAGCTATGATGCATCTCAGCTGTTGGTAAAACTACCTGATATACCCTTACTGTCATCCATTTGTACTGTAGGCATACATGAGTCAGCAGGAGGATGGTCCGCAGTCATATTCCACAGGGGTATGTCAGTGTGGTGACACCATGGGCATGACATATGTGGTGTACAGTTGCACACATGCCACAGGTATGTATAATGGTTATTGGCCATGCAAATGTGACCAGTGGCCTGCTGGTACCAGTATAATCTGCACCCTTATGTCAACCCATCCACATACACACATATCCTTACTTGGCAACACTGTGTCTAGATCCCAACCCAGGTATGTAATGCTACTGAACTGTGTGGCTGTCATTGCACACATGCCACCATCTGTAGGGTGAGGTGTGTACCAGCTCATGTGTTACATGCAGACCATCCACAGACATGTACAATATGGTAATGGGGGATGTAATGTTTGTATATGGTGAATATATAGTGCATCATACCATCATATACACATTGACACATAACAGGTAGACACACATCTTAGAGACCTGGTTGTATAGTTGCTTACTAACTAGTCCATGTGTCCAATGTGTTACAGGTAGGCTGCACACAGTGCATGTGTAACTGGGCTATATCCTGTTATCTGTTACCTGTATGGGTGATGGTGACATTGGCCACCTGAGAGTGGTATGTGGGCCATATACCAGGTGTACCATGGTGTAAAGACAGTGTACACAGCACTCACATCCCCCACTGGATATTGTACACACTAGAACCCATCTTGATACTCTGACATACCCACTATCACACATTGGCCACAACGCAAAACCAACCCGTTGCATATTACAACAGTGGTACCACAGGGATATGCATGTGATGCACACACCACAGGCATAGTAGGATGCTGCATTGCATTGCCACACCTATGGGTGACAGCAACAATATCTGTACTACTGTGTGGCAATGTGTATCGTAATAGGAGTATGTGGACTCGGTCTGGTGTGCCCTACACATATGCACACATACACACACGTGGCAGACCTCAATGGGATTCCCATGCCTATCAACCCATTGGTGCACCACTGTTGTGCTGGTACTGCAAGGGACATGTAGCTGTTAGGGAGCGGAGTGTAACAGGCTACATGTTACATTAATGGGGTTGAGAGCCACCGCACACTATATGAGTTGTACAAATAGGCATCCCCCCCAGCCAAACATGTCCGCCCTGCAATACACTACCAAATAAAACCAAGACCCAATCCTCCAAAGGCAGATGACCTGTCTGGTGGACCCCAGCCATAAACAAACTATACAATAGAAGGAGGAAGCTACTACATGATAGAGCAAAATCCCAAAAAGGGAAGGCATCTCTGATCAGTATTAGCAAAAAACTAAGGGCACTCATAAAATCGTCAAAGGCCAGCTTCGAGAGAAAAATTGCACAGGACACTAAAGATAATCACAAGGCTTTCTTTAGTTATGTTAGGAACCTGGGTGGGAATTCCCAGATATGCTCAGAATTAGTCCAAAATGACAAAAAATACACTGATCCCACAGACATTGCCAACATCCTAGCTGACAGGTTCAGCACAAACTTCTCTCCTCCCACCAAAAGGGCAAATATCTATCCCAGCAGAGTGCTGCCCCGACATCTCAGATGCTCAGGTGGGAGCCGCCTCTCAAAGCAAAAACACAGCATCAATGGGAGCAGACGGTGTCCCAGGCTGCGTCCTACATGAACTCCAAGAAGAGCTAAACCCAAACATAAAACTACTGTTCAATCTCAGCCTTACTACAGGATATGTACCCAAAGAGTGGTGTACAGCAACAGTGGTCCCTCTCCACAAAGGTGGTGCCTCAACGGACCCTGGAAACTATTGCCCCATAAGCCTGACTAGCTTGGTCTGCAAAGCTATGGAAAGGATCATCATGGACCTCATAAATAAAGATATTGGGGACCTACAGACACTGGATCCTACCCAGTTTGGCTTTGTTAAGGGCAGATCCTGCCTCTTAAACCTGGTTGATTCTTTGAAACAGTCACCAAGGCCATTGACGAAGGGAAGGTGGTCCACACAGCCTATCTGGACCTCACAAAAGCCTTCGATACAATACCCCACTCAGGCATTATAGATAAGCTCACCAGCTTAAATATAAACCCCTATGTCACTAGATGGGTTGCAAACTGGCTCAAGGACAGAACCCACATGGTTAGAATTGCTGGAGCCATGTCAGACTCCAAACCAGTTACAAGTGGCGTCCCACAAGACTCAGTCCTGGGACCTCTCTTGTTTGGTATATATTTCTCGGAGGTACAAGCCAATACGGAAGGACTGTGGCTGACCAAGTTCGCAGATGACTGCAAACTGGGTGCCATAATCGACTCTCCAGCCGACACAAGCATCCTCCAAAAGGGCCTCATAGAAACAGACAACTGGTGCCAGAGCCATGGCCTCAAGCTAAATGCCAAAAAGTGTATAGTCATCCCCTTTGGCAAAAACAAAGTGCCCACAAATTACCACATAGGTGGTAATCCATTAAGTACAGAAGAAGTCATTAGGGGCCTGGGGATTCAAGTTGATAGCAATCTCTCATTTGACAACCACGTGGCCAAAGTGGTTAGAAAAACATTTTATATAGCCCACCTAATCATGAAGGGATTCACATCTAGATTAGGGGAGGTCATCGTGCCTCTTTACTCATCCCTCATCAGGCCCATAATCGAGTACAATGCCCCTTTTGGGATGTACCTTACCAAACACCTGCAGCAACTGGAAAGACCCCAAAAGTACCTCACCAAGAGGATCAAAGGGCTCAAACAGATGCCATATGCTGCCCGGTTAAAGAAACTCCAGCTCTACTCAGTGGCATACCGCCTGCTCAGAGGTGACCTGTGCCTGACGTATAAGGCCATATCCAACCCGGAATTAAGGGACATGCTTCACCTCAAAAAATCCAAATCCCATCGAGCTAAACACTTGAGAGACTTGAACCTCAGCACTGAAATAAATAGGACATGCTGGAGGGACAGATTCATAACCCAGAGGCTCCCTTCACTATGGAATAAAATCCCAGTCCAGGTTAGGCAGAGTCCCTCATTGACTCTCTTCAAGAGGAATCTTGATGAGTGGATGGGAGATCATAGGTTTACCCCGGGTATCACTTCTGTGTCACTGTTAGACAGAGGCACAGTATACTAACCTCGAAAAAGGGCATAGCAAAATTAATTTAAAATGGGTGGGGAAAGCCAAACATACTCTGGCTAGGCTTATAAATGCCCTAGGGCAGATAGCCTAGTATGAACCTATGAACCTATGAACCTAAGTGCTGGATATACCATAACCAGGGCCAGTGGCAACATGGGCACATGATGTTACCTGTACTACATCCCAGCTGTATGAAATCAGGCTGTTATTGGTAAAAAATCATGCAATACAGACTGGCTCCCGTGGAAGCCATCAATATTACCAGGCTTCAGATACACAGACACAGATATGCAGATACAGGTATACATATTTATATATATATATATATATATATATATATATATATATATATACATGTACATATACATGTGACTACACATACACAGGCAGTTATATGTACAGTACGATATATAAGTGGTAGGTGCACACAATATGGAACAGCCACTATGCCTACAGTTGACCCCTGAACGACTGGACACTGTATGTGCCACCCATACAAATGACAACCATTGCCTGTAACATACACCCACAGAGAGGTCATAGGTGAAACAACACCCACAGGTTTGCAGACATGGAAACCTTTCATCGTGTACTATTACAGTTCTACATGCCATGCCATATAGCTGTTCAGACACTGGCAACTATATCAATGGAGTGATGCTACAGTGGACCAGTTACAATCATACAGTAGGCTGGAAATGTTCACATGTTCAATGTCCAGGCCAAACCATTCACATTGTACAATAGGAAAGACACACTGGACCACAGGATACCTAACAATCGACAGTATGTACTCCAGGTGTGTAGTTCAGCGGCCTCTATCTACACACTGTACAAACACAGTAGGTGGTATAGACATCTTATGACCACATGGGTTGTAACTGCTACATAACATGGCATAACTGACACCATCACGAGCACACCAACACATAGAACAGTTTGTATGGCAGGGGGCAGTAGTCCTGCAGTACCCAAATCCATGTCAGTAATGTGTATATAGGTGAAGTGAATCTCCTTTGATAATCACATTGCCAAAGTGGTTAGAAAATCCTTCTATGTGGCCCACCTAATCACAAAAGGGTTTGCATCCAGATCGAAAGAGGTCATTGTGCCCCTCTACTCATCATTCATCAGACTCATCATAGAGTACAACACCTCATTTGGGATGTACCTTCCAAGACACCTGCAACAGCTGGAAAGACCACAGAAGTACCTCACCAAGAGAATCACTGGCCTCAAACAGATGCCCTATGCAGCTTGACTGAAGAAACTCCAGCTGTACTCGGTTGCATACCACCTGCTCAAAGGTGATCTCTGCCTGACATACAAGGCCATGTCCAACCCAGAATTGATGGACATGCTCCATCTAAATAAAACCTTATCACCTCGAGCAACACGCTCTACATATCTAAACCTTACCACAACAGTAAATAGGACATGCTGGAGGGATAGATTCCTGTCCCAGAGATTTCCCATGCTTTGGAGCAAGATTCCAATCTACATTAGGCATTGCTCCTCTCTAGCACTCTTCAAGAGAAACCTTGATGAGTGGATGGGAAACAGAAAGTTTACCCCATGGATCACTTCAGTGGCTCTGCTGGACAGAGGCACAGGAAACTAATCTAAGGGGGCGGCGAAAGCCAACACATTCTGGCTAGGCTTATAAATGCCTTCGGGCAGATAGCCTAGTACCTACCTATGAACTTGTAAGTATATGGTACTGTATATCCAGATACCTTAAGGCAGCTCAGCCCTGATACCCCCACATTTTGTATCAGCCTAGGTCTTTTCTGGTGCTCCCCCCTAGACTCAATAATACAGGGCCATATACCACTGTTAAATACACTGGACTCTGCAGTGCATGAGGGCACACATGTATTGTGTAGGTGGTGCCCACACATATATGGCCCCAGCCCCACCATATGTGTGGAGGTTACAATGACAGTGGACTGATGGCAGACATGGCAGTGTGTTATACTTCCAGCCCACTATGGATCAACCACTGACATCATGACATATGTGCACAGCTTGGTATGTAGGTGATGGACAGAGGCTGGAAAATAGGCACGTATGTGGACAACTGTTGCCATACACTACGCAAGTTGCAGGTGTTACAGGATAGTCTGTAACATACCCTTAGTCAGGGAATTGCTGGTATGGACGGCCATCTATGTAGCCATGTACTGGTAACACGCAACGCACACATTGCCAGTGTATTATCTGACACAAGACCTGTGTGGTGGACAGATAAGACATGATAGGCACAGCTCCAGCCGGCATGAGGGTAGGCCCACAGTTGTGTGTTATGCAGATGGACTGCATTCCATGGCAAACTAGTATGTACACCCACACCCTGTAACACCAGTATTGTACAAAGCATAACACAACGCTACTCGCAGTCTGTCTGTACTTCCTGATCCTTGTACAAATATGTGGCTGCCCTGAGTGTGCCAGTTCTCCTGTATGGGGTATGGCTACATGCTACCAGTAGCACTGCTGCCCACACACAGGATGGATGCCCGTCACACAAGGAGATGTAATGGGACTGTGCACACATGATGCGGATATCTATAGTGGGTGGTTGCCATTACAGTGTTAATTGGGTGTAGTACACATGTGTAGTCATATATCTGGCTATCTGGATATGTATATGTACAGATATTCCCACCATAGTTCCTGGACATGAGGTGTAGGCCAACCCCAGCCCGTATGTTCCCAATGTCGTAGTTGCAGGGGATGTCAGGTATCTATAGCAGGTATACTAGAAGGCTATTGCTACTGTCATTGGGATTGTCTTCACAGACATGGTGTGTGTGTGGCAGGTCACATCTGCTCATAACATGGGTGCCATTGGTTACTGAACGACATCCAAAGGACATCAGTGTACAGTACCTCTTCTAGCAAGTAATGCCACTGTGGACTGCAGCAGAGATATTGGCCAATATATGTGGAGGTCTGACACAGTCTGTACAGTCCAGAGGTATATGCATAAGCCCTTAGTGCTACACATGTGTACCATGCCTGACAATATGGATGTGGAAGGCCATGTAGACGGGTATGACACATAATGACTGGTATATAATGTCCACCATAGGTTATGCATTCACACACCCCTGCCTGGCCTGTAACGGTATGACCACTGGTACAGGAGTGCTATGGCCACATACTACACAATAAGTATTGACATACATCTGCACTGCATCCCACTGCCCTGTCTGACATACATGACTGTTAGAGGAGGTCCAGGAGTGGGACATCTGGCTAGTATCTGCACATGACATCTCACTGGGTAGGTACACTCAGCTGCTAGACATGTCACACTACACTGTGCAGGCAGGCTGGCTCAACACTGGCGTACACCTCCCAAGGGGGAATGCACATGTACTTGCATATAAAGCAGGCTCCATAGGCATGTCACAGCACAGGGTAAGATACACCTGTGTGACAGTGCATATCCACAACCAATGTGAACACAGCCACAGCCACATATGGTTAGCTAGCATGGTATTACAGTATATATTGCATATCGTCTACTCAGAGGCGATCTCTGCTTAACATACAAGGCCATGTCAAACCCAGAGCTGTTGGACATGCTACACTTAAAGAAATCCCAATCCCTCAGAGCTACACGCTCCAGGGATCTAAACCTTGTCATCACAATAAACAAAACATGCTGGAGGGATATGTTCCTGACCCAGAGACTCCCCAGACTCTGGAATAGATTGCCCATACATGTCAAGCAGAGTGCCTCTTTGGACCTCTTCAAGAGGAACCTTGACGATTGGATGGGAGAAAGGAAATTAACCCTAGGGATCATGTCAGTCGCCCTGCTAGACAGGGGTCCAGGAAAGTAAATAATGTGGGAAGAAATAGCCAGGGAATTGTTATGGCTAGGCTTGTATAGACCCTAGGGCTTATAGCCTAGTACCAACCTATGAACCTATGGACTATGTGCTCGACACGATCCTCATATGTGCCATTCATAGACTGGTCCTACATATACTGGCCTGCTACACAGTTTGGTCTGGTGGCTGTCTGTGGTATGGGACACGTGTGTTTATGGCCCTACAAACATGTATGCCACTACAGTACCATACAGTGGGGCAGCATGTAACATCTGATAGTAGGGGAACTAGAACAATGTCATCTACCACAGTCTGTACACAGGCTATTGTACATATCAACACTACACACAATGTTGACATTCACCATAGGTACACAGACCTCAGTACTGTGCAAACATCCACAGAATGTGCAGGTAATGTAATGTAATGTAACCCCTACTGTACATAGCATATGTAGCAGTCAGATATATCAGTGGCTTGTTCTCAGATATGATGCCACAAAGTATGGTGTACAGCACATATGCACCACTTCATGCACGACATATGTACAAAGGTTGACAGAGGTGTGACTGGGAGCACATACACAGGGCCAATATTGACATATTGCTGTGATGCATTTACTGTTGTTACAGGGTTGTTGCAACATATGTCCTTTGAGGGATATGACATTTGTGACTACCACAGCGTTCTCCATCTACTGATTGCAATCCTCACACTACCTTCAGCAGTCGACAGCTAGATGCTCCGTGGGTGACACATGCAACCATGGACACAATACTGCCCAGGCTGCAGATGACCCTGCAGATGGAGATTTCCCATCAACATGGCACTGACATGGAGGGATTGAGACATGTACAACAGCCATATCCACACAAACACTGTGAAAGCAACATTACTCCAAATGTAGTATAGCGGCACTTACAGTCTATAGTCAGGTCAGACACATCCACCTCCTGTTTGTTGCACTGTTTCCACAGTGTATGTTGTTAGAGGTATACTGCAATCCATCTGAGATGCTGTTTGGCACATGACAGAGCTAGTTCCTACTCACAGTGGGTGAAAAGGGCAAACACCACCATGATGTTCCTAGGTATTGGAATGTGTTTCCATACAATTGGCTATGGGGATGTTACCACAGCTGTTTCACATGCAATCAGCTAGGGGAGGGCTGCGATTCATGCAGAGGCCATCAGCTGATCATGAGCATTACTTACATTACACATGCTGCTGCCTAAGCAAAGCAGGTGTACATCTCCACATCCACCTGAGATGGGGTGGGGGACACAGACAGAGGCTAATACGTGTTAGGGAGGGGTGTCATGGTAAAACTGAAGCATGGTTGTGTCACACCCCTAGCAACACAAGGTATCAAACCCCTGACAACTATGTATTGCTAGCACAGTTCTTTGCAATTATTAGATGTGCCACATGGGTTACCTGTTGTGGAGTACTTAGAACATATATGTGATGGTGAGTGACTTCTGCAACAGGGATACAGTAGCTGTATGGTAGGTATTGGCATGAACTGGTGCCAGCGTTAACACAGCCACACTCACACAAGGACACACACACATTGACACACATTGTAGGGCCAGGTGTACAACTTATCGGTTGTGGGATTGCCACATCACATCACTGTGCAGGTATCCCATGCACCACACAGGTCATACAGGGGCTGTACAGGCGAAGGTTATGGGAAGGTGTCTGACATCAGACAGTATGCTGCAGTATGCCCATGGGGGTCATAGGGAGTGTGAATGTGAACATCTGCAGCATGCAACACACACACAAACACACAGGGTGCCACTACTGACATGCATGGGTGCATGTCTGCACAGGTGTGTGGTGCTCAACTGCACTAGATTGCTGTCCAAGGCTAGCCAATGGGTGTACCTTGGCATCAGGCCACATGACGATGGTCTGCACTGTGGCTCAGGAATGTAGTGTCTGCATTTGCCCACACAGGCAGGTCTTGTACCCCCCATCTGGTCACTTGGGTGACTACTGTGTGTGGGCAATGCTGTGCATCCCTTGCCATGTCTGTGTTCCTTCATCCATGACATGGATGGCATCTGGGATGTACACACCTCCCATATGCATGTACAGTGACATGTGGAACTGTACCTGGGATGTCTGGTCCATGTTGCAAACACAGATTATCATCAGATGTACCAGTCCTGGCAACCTGTGGCGGGAGCTGGTAATGGCCAGCAGCTTTACCCTGCGCCTACATGATGTGCATGCTATCAGCATTCCTTGGTGTCAGTGGCATCTATCCATACGGGCATTTTTTCAGGCATGGTATGTCCATTGTGGGTCACATTTGATGAGAGCACAGGTGGTGCAATTGTCCATTGGGAAACATGGGGGAGGTGCACAGTCTGCAAGTATGTGCATATTGGACAGATGGACTGGGTATCTTGCCCTCTGTGGCCCACTGCTGTCACTCCATAGTTTCTATCAGTGGCCAATATGCAGCATACTACCCACATATTGGCTGTTATCTAGGCATGTGTGTGTGTGTGTGTGTGTGTGTGTGTGTGTGTGTGTGTGTGTGTGTGTGTGTGTGTGTGTGTGTGTGTGTGTGTGTGTGTGTGTGTGTGTGTGTGTGTGTGTGTGTGTGTGTGTGTGTGCGTGTGTGTGTGTGAGACACATGTGGTGAGTGTGTGCTCTGGGTAATACTGGGGTTGCTAACTGTGATTGCCTGGCCTTGATGTCACATGTCTGGGTATGGCTCTGCACACTGGCCTCTCAGCCATATTACATGTGTTATCCCTGTACAGTGGACATTGTGATATATAGTATGGCCACCATATAAGAAATATGCAAAACCCACTCTACATTGGCCACAGGTGTCACACAGTCACAACCACCTCTACACAAGATATGGGTTACAAACACACACACCCACACCTGTCATGTTTGGGAGTAGAACCCCTACCTATCTAGTGTATTACACTACAGCACTACGCAGTTATAGTAAGCGCCATGGATATTATTGGAGTAGCCTTGTGCAAAAAGTGTATTTCACACTGACTGACATCAGCAGGATTGCCAAAGTAAGGCTTTGAAATTACTGCAAGAGATTAACCTAAAATGCATTGCTCCCTACACAGACAGTGACACACACAATACATCCGGAACTGCCATGTGTGGGGATAGAATCCAACCACGCATCTAATTCGCAATACAGCAGTATGCAGTTACAGGATGTGCTTCAGTGATTACTGGTCTACAACCTTCCCAGAGGTGTATTTCTAGGTGCATGACATTGGCAGCCTTGCCAAAGTTGGGTGTGTGAAATGTAAGGGGTGTGAGTACCCTAAAAGCATTGCTCTCTACACAGTCAGACATGCAAGCTTACACACACAGTTGGCAGATCTGGGTCTAGAACTCCCAACCAACTCCTTAACCACACTATGGCCATACGATGTTACAGGATGTGCTGCAGAGATTACTGGGCTATGATTGTCCCAGAAGTGTATTTTAAGTTGCATGACATTAGCAGCCTTGCCAAAGGTGGGTATTTGACTTGTAAGGGGTGTGAGTAGCCTAAAAAGCAGTGTTCTCTACACAGTCAGTGACAGACAGACATGCACACACAGACTCACACACGCACAGTTGCCACGTCTGGGGTTTGACCTCCTACCTAACTACATTATCACACTACAGCAGTATGCAGTTACAGCATGTGCTATGGAGATTACTGGGCTACAGCTTTCCCAGGGGAGTACTTCTTAGTTGGCGACAGCAGCAGCCTTGCCAAAGTTGAGTATGTGAAATGTAAGGGGTGTGAGTACCCTAAAAGCATTGCTCTCTACACAGTCAGTGACAGACAGATACACACACATATGTACACACAGACTCACATCTGGGGTTAGAACTCCTACCTATCTAGTCTATCACACTACAGCAGTACACAGGTATGGGACGCTCCACAGAGATTACTGGCCTACAACTCTCCCAAAGGTGTATTTCACATTGGATAACCTCAGCAGGCTTGTGAGGGTACTGCTATGGGGTGGCCAGTGTGTGCATGGCCCATACATCATTCATGTAGGGGTGACATGCCACAGATGGCCACACATGAGGTCATATCTGACAGGTGTGTGTATAGGGCAACTAGCTATGTCCTTGCACAGCCATGTTGTACAGCTGGCATGCGGACCACATAGTCTGTGCTGCTGACAGGTACTGGTCGCTAGCAACTGCAGTGTGTGACATCTGCACCTGATGTGTTTGGTGCCTTTTGGCTGTATGCTCAGTGAGACAGGCATGGATGGCTCCTTGTCACAGTCACCCTCTTCCACACATCTATATCCATCTACTTTTGGCGTATTATGGTGTGTTTCCCTTACATATATGTCTGTATTCCTATCCACTGTGTGTGCAAGGCATGAGTGGTGCATACTGACATGTGTCTGCAGTAACTATTGCAACCGCTGGATATGTCTGGTCCACTGATGTTTGCATACATGGCCTTCATGCGTTTAAGTGTGTGAGTATGCCCAGTATGACCTTTCTGTATGTTGATGACTGACATTGCCTTCATTTCTCTAAGTGTGTGAGCATGCCCAGTAAGGCCATCTGTTATGCAAGTGTGCATCATGTCTGGTGGTTTATATGGCACAGCTGACCTTTGTGTTGTACAGCAACAGGTAGCATACTGTGTCTGCAGGGTATCCACCAATCATTTGGCGTTGACTGTTGCAACATGTCTGCATAGTGGGGGTACACCTGACTATTTCTATGTTTCTACACAGGATGGGGGGCACACCTGACTGTTGCTATATGTCTATGTGGGGTGGGGGGCACACCTGACAGTTGTACATATTTGCTAGGACTGTACTGGTATGTCCTGTAGTCCATTTCAGTCAGTAGTCTTACCTATCGTGCTGGCTATGCCATACTGGTGCACTTCTGTTCTTATCTTTTGATTGCATACACATTAGTTTCTGACTTCCTATCCAGCACAACTGACATCCCACTACCTGGCCTGCTGTAGTCTGTCTGTGTAGGCCTGGGTGGGGGTAACCATACCCCTCATTCAGAGGCCATAGTACGGCATTTGTTTGTGTTTGTCTACACTTGTCCTGCTGGCTGTGACTGTTTTGGGGTATGTGATCCCCCCTCCTGACTGGCATGTGTGAGTCCCTTATCTTGTGGGTGTCCCAGCATTTCAGGTGGTGCTGCAGAGTTGCCTGTGTCAGATGCAAGTAGTACACTGCCTACGCATGGTTAGGCACAGGTAGTGTAATGTTTGGCATCCCTTTTACTGTATGTGAGAGTCAGAGAGAGGTGCTATTTCCTGGGTCCCTCCTGTGTCAGTGTATGTGCTATGCGTTGCCTCTTTGCCAGGGCCAGGGCATACTGGGCATGCCTCCTTCTGCCTACTGGGACAGGCTAAGGTTGTTCCTCCTCCGAGTCACTCTGTGCCTGTGCAGGCCTTGGCGTTGGAGGGAGGCTATGTGGTCCTGCCCCTTGCTGCTCCTGCTGCTCCTGCTGCAGCTGTTTCCACATGATCATATTGTGTAGCATGGCACATACAAGGACAATTTGGGTACATGTAGTTGGTGAGTACTGCAAGACTCCACCGGATGTGTCCAGGCACTGGAACTGTGACTTGAGCATCCCAAACACACTCTCTATTATGATTTTTGTTTGTGCGTGTGCCTCATTATGGAGTTCTTGTTCGCGTGTCTGTGTGTGTTTCTGATGGGTGTCATCAGCCACGGCTTCAGTGTATATCCAGCATCTCCCACTAGGTGACGGTGTGGGATGTCCCCACTGGCAAATTTCTGGTACAGCTGCGTCAGATGCCAGATGTGGGAATCATGATAACTTCCAGGGCAGCCAGCACTCAAGTTCAGTATTATGCCCTGGGCATTGCAAATGACCTGGCAGTTGATGGAGAGGAAGCCCTTGCAGTTGATGTAGACCCTACCCTACTCACCGGGTGGTGCTTTGATGCGTATGTGCATGCAGTCTATTGTACCCACTACCTCAGGGTATTCTGCTATTTGCTGGAAGAGACGCATACTGCTGGCCAACACCTCATGGGTGATGAGGAAATATACATGCTCACCGACATGTGCTGACATGGCATCCAGGAACTGGTGGAGTACCCTGGATGCTGATGCCTGTGAGATCCCCATCATATCCCCAGTTGGCCTTTGGAAGGTACCTGTAGCTAGTATTCTTAGGCCTATACATACCTTTGTTTCCACTGGGATGGGTTCCCCTCTGTTAGTTCTGTGTGTCAGGCTTGGCCGTCACAGCTCACAATCTGCTGTAGGAGGTCCCTGTCCACCCTATAGTGCTCCAATATCTCCAGCTCATATAGCCCTTGGTAGGTTACCCTGGGTCTGTACACTCTTCTCTGTCTCCTCATTGCGGGTTCTTCGGCAGCATTCCCATCCTCAACACCCTCAGCCTCTTCCACAAGTTGTATGATAGCTATTGCAGCCACTAACATTTGGCTGTTGGGAGTGTTAAAAGTTCCCTGCTTGTTTAACCGGTGGTGTAGGGTGTGGGAAAAACTGGAAGGGTAGGTGTTTGCATAGTTTATAGTGGTGTTCTGGGCTGGGCTGGTCTGCTGCCTGTGTAATTGGCTGGTTCTAATATGTTTCACCTGACAGCGATCCTAGTACCCCATAATTAACTTCCTACTGCTGCTTTTCCTTCCCGTTGCCCTTCTGATTCATCCCAGTGGCATGTCGTGCAATCGGTGTACTGCAATGTGCACACTGCTATTTCCTGGGTTCACTTCCTTTATCTTCCTGTAGATCCCATTGTGAGGCACGCATACCCGCTTGCACTTTGTCATACATGCTGGGCAGGTTTGGACACAACTCCTGTGCTTTGCTGTGCTAAGCTGGATGCAATCCTGAACCACAGGGCTCCAATCCACTGACAGTATGCCTGACACTCCCACACATGATGTCACCTACCTCCTAGTCTTGCACTCAGCTATTCATACTCATACACTGTTGGGACCAGCCTCACACGCTGGGGAAAACCGGGATTCACTATCCTTCCCCTCATTTGCATAGTATTGCCTGCTAATGCATAGTTACATGTTTTACACTGTGCCTCCCCCCTTAGCAACCACTACTCACTGGCAAGGTTGTCTTTTGCCTGCCATTGACTTGCATGGTGGAATACTGATTTTAGTTAGACTGTTTTTTAGGTTTATTTTCTTATTTCCGCACCAGTCCCATTTGCACACCATTGCCCTATGCTTCAACGGCCGTGATCGGTGGACATATCATAAAAGTTGTATGTTGTACATTTGGCATTGTTTGCAATACCAATGGCCTTCTACTTGGCTATTGGCATGCTTCCTCAATGATATGTAGCCTTTATTTGGAGCTCCCATAGCTCTGTTTTGGAGTTTGTAGTACCATACTCGGTTACTAACTGAGTACATTTCTGCATATTACGCTAGTCCTGCACGCCCTGCTTTCTGTTTCCTGGATGGCAGATTTACCTCATTTGCATGGATTTCACCTGAAAATGGGGTGATTTGCATACGGGGTCTGGGGACGTGCAGCACTAGTGCTACAGCACTCGCGCACGTCAGACGTGCATGTACGTGTATCACTCGGCTGCCATATTGGCAAAATTTCCTCTTACACTAATCATGCACACCGTGCAAGCTTTTGAGAACCCAGGGGTTTGTGTCTTTTGGAAAAATGCTTGCTAATCCAACTTTCTAACTATGTAAAAGAAGTATTTTAAATCTGTTCCTGATTGTTATGTCTTATCTCTGATTTTTGAGCTAAGAAGTTGGGAGGGCATGGGATGTTTCTCATGGGATGCACAGTATAAATCTAACACTGCTGAGCTAAATGCACTTCACATCATTATATATGTAAATTTGTTCATTCATTTTATTGCATGTAAAGATCTGAATGTACACAGTTCTGCAAGGGGTTGTAATTGATGGACACATCTGTGTATGTTTTGTATTTGTGTGTGTATCCTGCATCCCAGAGTAGTTATGGTGTAAAGAAAGGAATTGGTTGTAATAAACAGAGGCTTTATCTTATGAGCCATGTTCTTTAGGTATGATCCCTGGTTTCCTTGTTTTGTTGACAGTTGACAGTGTGTTTGTTTGTGAATAAACTCAACAGCATGATGTCTACAAGTGTGGTATTAAAATATTAACTATGAATGCATTTTTTCAGGCATAAGGGTGTAAAATGCACTGTGTTGGATTACAGTACTTTGGTACTTAGTGCAGAATTCAAGCTATGCTTTGTTAATGAATTGTTTCCTGAAGTTCAGCTTTTGAATCCCTTAGCCTTTGTTTGTGCTGTATAAGACAAAGTTGTTTTGCCAGAAAGTGCTCCTTGGCTGCCCAAGAAAGTAGACACTTGAATCCAGTAGACTGTCCAATACTGTTAACAAATTCATTACACTTTTGTTGTTTGAATTCTTGCAGCCATCAGATAGCCCCTTGCTGATGCTTCACAATATGTTACTTGACTATCAATCCCTGCATGTCTGTTATAGTTTAATGAATTGCCAGATGCATTTCAATACATGTGAGTCTAAAAGGAAAATAAGTTTACTGCTGCTTGTGCTGTCTGTTTTCAACGTGAGAGTGTTTTGATTTACTCATCAAACGGCTCTCAGTGTTTTTGCTGTAATTTTTTTAATAAATGTTTTAAATTAAATACAAATTTCAGTGATCATTGTAACAGTAAAGATGACAACATTATGCACATTGATAGGTTTCAACAGCATTTTGTGGTAACTGGGAAATAACAGCCAAGTAATCGAATATTGGTATGGTTGGAGGTGGTGGTGGTGATCCGTTACTCTGCCCCATTTGACCATGATTCAGCTCCGCTCTTTTTGTTCAGAAATGACACAAGTATTTATCATCTTTTAAACCGGTTAAAGGGACAACCTAGGAGCACTATGTGGTAGAAAGAATCAAACCCTGTAGCATTCACAAGAGGAAGCAGCTCAATAAGAGTTTAGAGCCTTAATCCTCTGTGTTTCACTTGTGTCCTCATTTTCTGATAAATCACTGAAGGTTAAAAATCACTAACATTTATAGTCACACAGTAATGCCAGTTATTAGTGTCATAGTTTTTGTTGTTCATATGTTCATAAAATGCATGTTCATGCAAAAACTGTTACGTTAACTTCTTGAGTCAATTAGAGCAATTTACCTCTTGATTATTGTTAGTCAATAATGCCAGTCATTGCAGTTTTTTTTTTTAATTTGTTGTTCCGAAAATGTACTTCCATGCAGCTCTTGCTGTTTGGATACATTGTAAGTGATTTGGAATTGCCTGGTACTTATGGTAACAAACTGTTTCCTGTAAAGCAAAGGATTACAGGGTTTGAATAATTTCACCTCCATTTGCCTGCTTTGTGACATTGAGCAAGTCTTCAAACTAAACAGTGCTCCTGGGTCACCTTTTATCAGGAACACTTTGTACTGATATTTAAAACTGTTCCTTTTTGTCCTCTATTAGTTTTGGCATTGCCCAGAATCCTTGAGCAAAGAAATTGAGAGGTACATTCGTCTGTTGTGTTTACAATCTGGGGCTTCTGGCAAATTGTTTCATAATGTGGTTGCTAAGTGATGATAGGCGTGTGAGTTTCAGATTTTGTATCCTTCGGAAAATGTTTTCTGATAATGCAAAACTTATTATTCTACCAATGTTATAAATATACAAGAGAAATATTTTAAAAGCTGTTACTGATTTTGTACCTTGTTTCTGATTCTTGAGCTAAGAAGTTGAGAGGGAAGAGGGGAGTTACATTATATGATTTTGGTATCAGAAAACTGAGATATACATCTGGACCATTATTTATAAATGTAATCACTTGATCTGCAAAAATGTAAGGTGTTCAGTCATAAAAGTGGCTGTAATTGATGTGTGTGTGTGTGTGTGTGTGTGTGTGTGTGTGTGTGTGTGTGTGTGTGTGTGTGTGTGTGTGTGTGTGTGTGTGTGTGTGTGTGTGTGTGTGTGTGTGTGTGTGTGTATGTGTGTGTGTCCAATATCAAGGCATTAGCAATGCACTGAGTACAATAAAGAAATAATAAAGGAGCTGGAACAAAAGGAAGTTGTCATTGACAATTTGGAATGGAATGCTAAGAAAGAATATGAGAATAATTTGATTATGTTATGTGTATAAGTGGAGGGGGATCCTGGACTTTTTCAACTTACTGTCATGTCTAATGTTTGAAGAACTGGTTATGTGTTAAAACACAATATATTATACAAGTTGAATATTTTTTTTGGCTTATAAATAGTGTAAAAGGAAATTTTTATGTTGTATCCAAATGACTGTCCTGATAAGCAAGGAGATACTTGGAGTATCAAAGAACCTCAGTAAATAGGTTCATAGGATGATACATGTCTATTGGTCTGGTGGCCCTTATAAACCTAGACAAAACTTTTGCCCATCTTCCCTCAAAGTCAGCACCTGTTTTCCCTGTCCAGCAGGGACACAGATGGTATCCCAGGGGTATATATTTTTTGTTTCCCATCCAATTGTCCAGGTTCCTCTTAAAGAAGGCTAAAGAGGTATTCTGCTTGACATGGAGAGGAAGTGAGAGAGTCTATTCCACAGATGGGGGAGTCTTTGAGACACAGCTCTATCCCACCAAGTTCTATTAATGCCACAGACCAGGTTAAGGCCTTGCATGTGGATTGCACGAGTGGAGTTTGTCTTACAGATATGCAGCAATTCCATCAAGGCTTGGTCTGAAATGGCCTTCTGTGCCAGACACAGGTCACCTCTGAGCAGTATGTATGAGACTGAGCAGAGGGACAGGACTTTTAGCTTATCCATACAGGACAGGTATTTGAGACCCTGGATGTTCCTGGTCAGGAACCTCTGTGGTCTCTCCAACTGCTGCATGTGCTTGGCAAGGTACATGCCGAAGGGGACATTGTACTCAATAATGGGAGGAGTACACGGATGTTATGACCTGCTTGTTTCTGGATGAAATACCTTTATTTATGAGGTGAGCCATATAGAAAGCCTTCTGTACAATGGAGGCAATGTGGTGGCCAAAAGTCAGGTTGTTATCAACCTGGGTGCCCAAGTCTCTCACGACATATTGCATGCTTAGTACATTGTTATTGATGTGATAATTAGTGGGGAATGACATTTTCTTCAAAGGGGATAATGATGCATTTCTTGGCATTCAGTTAGAGTCCATGCTTCTGGCACCAGACATCAGTTTGGGTAAGGCCCTCTTGGAGGATGTTCACATTACTAGGGGAATTTAAGACAGCACCCCACTTGTAGTCATCTGCAAATCTGGTCAGCCACAGACCACTGGTTTTGGCTTGCATCTCAGAAAAGTATAAACCAAACAGTAGAGGGCCCAAGACTGATCCTTGGGGTACACTGCTCATTGCGGGTCTACTACTAGAGGTGGTTTCCCCTACTTTGACTGAGTGGGTTCTATCAGTGAGCCAGTTAGCTACCCATCTGGTAACATATGGGTTGATACCTAGCTGGGAGAGTTTATCTATTATGCCGAAGTGGGGAATAGTGTCCAAGGCTTTGGCTAGGTCAAGGTATGTGGTGTGCATCATCTTTCCCTTGTCCGTGGCTTTGGTGACTGTTTCAAAGAAGTCAACCAGGTTTAACAGGCATGATCTCCCTTTGACAAAACCAAACTGTGTGAGGTCAAGCGTTTGGAGGTTGCCACGGTTTTTGTTTATAAGGTCCATGATAATGCATTCCATGGCCTTGCAGATCAGGCTAGTTAGGCTGATGGGCATATAATTGCCTGGGTCAGTGGATGCTCCACCTTTGTGTAGATGGATGACAGTGGTTGTCCTCCATTCAGCTGGGATGAAGCCGGTGCTCAGACTTTGGTTGACTAGGGTGTCTAATGGAGCTGAGAGCTCATGCCTGAGTTCATGTAGGATACAGCCAGGGATGTTATCAGGTCCCATGAAGACTGTATTTTCTGCCTTTGAGAGGGCATTAAGGACCTGCTCCCTGGTGATAAGGGGAGGGGAGGAGGTGCTGGGGGTGTCCTGAATTACTGATGGGGTGGACAGGGGGGTGAAGTTTTCAATGAACCTGTCTGCCAGCAAGTTGGCTATATCTACGGCATTTGTGTATAAGGTGTTATTGACCACCAGTTCAGAGCAGAATGTGTCAAGTTTGACTCATCTGTTGACATTATGAAAGACAGTGTATTATTCCACATTTTGAAAAAGGAAGGATGACCATGGCTGTAGTTTCTTTAATTCTTTTGATTGATGGTGGTATGCATGGCATGGTATTCAGGATGTTGTAAGCCTAATCATCCCTGTATTGCTGGATGGCTTGATGCTGACTGGAGTTGATTTTTTGTTTGGGAGGGGGAGAGGGGGTTGCTTGGCTTGCCCATCTGGGACTTTGGACTTTTGCAATTTGAGTATTTTCACCAACGATCTCTAATGGTTGAAGAACTGGTTATGTGGTAAAACAAGTAATAAGTAACATTTTTAACCATGCGGTAAAGTCCCTCCCTAGTTGTTAGTAAATATTTCACATCTTGATGGTTTGTTCCATCTTATAAGCGGCAGTAGAGGGTTCCATATTTTGAAGATGGAAAGTTGACTATGGCTGCACTTTCTTTGGTGCTATGGATATTATGGTAATGACAGACCATACTACACTGTCTGAAAATTAAGACATTTCAGCTTAAGAATTTAAGGAAATGCACTTTTAGTTATCTCAGTCATTAAAACTACATATTTTTAAGTCTTCTCTGAGACTTGCTCAGACAGTTACAATAACATTCAGAAAATCATAACTGCATCTTATAAAATCTTGTACATCCAACAAGGAAATAAAATCCTGAAAGATGTTATTGTGACCAGTCATTTTCTTTTGAGTGCTATCCATACCGTTCATCTATCACTATGTTTGCAGAAAGTCCCCAATTTTGCTTCAAATATTTGTTATGTCCCACATAACGTTAGTAATTTTCTGGTAAATCACTCATGATTACAGCTACACTTTGATATCCATATCTCTCAAACCATCAAAATGATTCATAGAAAAACGAGTATTTTATACAGACAAAAAAGGTTTCTCACTGATCAGGCATGAGTCACCCTTGCACAAACCCAGCTGCTATCTGCCCTTCTATATGCAGCCCCCATTCTTATCTGCACCAGAAAAAATGACCTTGCAAGATTAGAGTCTTGCTATAATAAAATTGCTAAGTTTGCCAATAACTCCAGTTTCAGAACTCACCATTGCCAGCCCCTAAGGGACCTAAAGTGGATTGAACTCCCCCAACTTCTTCTATATCATCAGCTCATCACTACTTACAATATTATAAAACACGCAGAGAAAAACCCTGCTCTTAGCCATCTTCTGACTCCCTATACTGCAAATCGTCCTCTTCGCTCAAATGAAAAACTGCACTTCCAGAGCCAACAATATTGCAGGGAAACCCTTGCTCTCACATACCATAGCTAAAGCCTGGAACAGCCTTCCACTTTCACCGACAACCATCTCCACTATCAGCCAGTTTAAAGTCTCACTCAAAAATCACATGACTAACACCTGGCTATGCTCCTGCATTTTACTTGCCTAGCTAGATTGACAAATGGCACCTACCCCAGCTGGTATGATTTAATCTGACTAGCCATGTACCTAATTTACTGCTATCCAATGTTATTGCTGAAGTATCATTTAATATTTTTATAAATCCTAATTATGTACAAAGTTTTTGAATGTCTATATTGCTTCTATGCCTATTTGTTAATCATTGTTAATTTTCTATATTTTAGTATAGAAATGTTTACTATTGTGTGTTTGAATGATTTGATGTGGATCTTTTCTCCCCGGGCCTCCACTGTAAATGGACCTGTGTCCAGTTGGAACTTCCCGGTAAACATATGTGAAATAAATAAAATAATAATGAATAATTAGAGTTTTACACTTCTTATTTTTCAAAAAAATATGTATATTGATTCAAAATATGTTATGTTATGTTTTAAATGAATTAGAGTTGTATTTAAAAATTGTTTTTGATTTTATCCCCTCAAATTATTTTTGACTTTGTCCAGAATTCTTAACAAGTTGAAATGTATTGTGTTATCACAAAAGATTCAAATCTTAATTTCTACTGGAAATATAGTACTAGAAAGTAAATGTTGCTGCATTTGCTTGGTACTGTTTTTGCCTTTATCATTGTTTTTTCCTTGTAGGGGGCTGGAAAAAGCAACATGTACTCACGTGCAGTGCCATTAGGTGAACAGGTAGCACACTAGCCATTGGTGCAGAAGGTTGTGGAGTCTGTTCCCAAACCAGGTTCTTGAACAGGTAGCACACTAGCCATTTGTGCAGAAGGTTGTGGGCTCTGTTCACAAACCAGGTCCTTACAGGTAGCACACTAGCCATTGGTGCAGAAGGTTGTGGGCTCTGTTCCCAAACCAGGTCCTTGAACAGGTAGCACACTAGCCATTTCTGCAGAAAGTTGCGGACTCTGTTCCCAAACCATGTCCTTGAATTCATCTTCCAATACAGACACTGTAGTGCAGCACAAGTGGGTGCTACACTCATGGATGTGCCACCCCTTGGATGAGATTTTAAACCAAGGATCCATCTTCCTGAGCTGGTGGTTGCAGAGGTGGATGTAAAATATTCCACTGCACTTATCAAAAATTAGAGGTGCTTTAGTGATAATCATTGCTCATATACATTATTTAAATAACTGATATTATATACATTATTTACAATTATTTACACATTTATACAATATAATGCAATTTTATATTATTAAACACTTCCTCACACTTTTTTTCCAAAGCCAATAACATTTTCTTTAGAATTTCTGCTAATATCCATTTTTCTTTAAATTTGACTTAATTAAGTCTCTCTATCCATATTGTCCATATAATATAAAATATTATTCTGTCAATTTTCTTCACTTCTTTCTGTTTTATCTTCTAGTAATAGCCATATTCCAAAATATCGATGTTTATATGTTCTGCCTTTTCCAAACCTTTCAACATTTTATTTTTACATATTTCTTCCTATAACTTATTTACTCTGACACATTTAAAAAATATATATGTTCTGTTGTTTCAAGTTCTCCACACTGAATACATATACTGTTATGAATATGTGTCAAATGCAGAACAATGTGTACTAGTTCCCATAATTGAGTATAATGCCCCATTCACCATGTACCATACAAAGCACCTACAGCAACTGGAGAGACCTCAGAGGTTTCTAACAAAGAAGATCAAGTGGCTCCAACACGTGCCTTACACACACCGACTTAAATACCTGTCACTTCACTCCGTATCATATAGACTTTTTAGGGGAGACTTATGCCTGGCCTACATAGCAATCCAATACCCAAACCTAATGAACTTGCTGCACATCAATAAATCAAGTGGGACTAGGGCTACTCATTTCAGGGACCTAAGGCCCTATGGCCTGCAACTTAAATAGGACATGCTGGAGGGACAGATTTTTCTCCCAGCAACTGCCATGTCTTTGGAACAGGCTACCAATTCATGTGAAACAGAGCACCTCTATGACACTGTTCATGAGGAACCCAGGCAAGTGGTTGGGCACCATAAATTCTTACTGGGGATAGAGTCACAACCCTCCTGGATATGGGCAGTCATCTCTAAATGCAATTTTGCATATTGACTAGCATTTTCATGGCATTACATTGGGAGGAAATAACTAGGCTTAAAATTACCTGCTGGTCGATAGGCAAATAATCAGGTCTGTATCATTTATTCGCAATACGTATTCATTGGCTACATATTTATCAAACACTAATCAGCAAAACTCATTTCAGCAATCCCTAGACGTTTTACCAGGGTTAGGAATCACTTCCCCACCAACACTCCAGAACAAATGCTGTACTAAATCAAACCCACCCAAGTGAAGGTGAGAAGATAGGTGAAGACTGCCAGCCTAGCCAGATAGAATTTTGTAGATAATTCTGTCATTTGTAAATATTAATATGTCACAGGCTTGTTCTCTTAAATGGAATAAAATGCTGTTAGATGTGGAACTGCAAAAATGTAACAACAGTGCACTCTGCTGTAACAAAGCTGATAAATCAATTCTTTGATGTCAAAACCCAGAGCCGAGATGTCTAGATAAAGGCATTCTGCCTATTGATTTGAGCCCAGAGTTAATGGCTAGAATTTACATATATAATTTATTTTATTGCTCTGGCTTTCTGACCAGCTGCAAGATCAAAACGGCTATTAACATTTGAGTTCTGTTAGCCTGGGAACCAGAAAGAAATTATGTAATCTGAAATGAAGCAGTGGAACTCTGTTATCAATTTAAGGACAGAAAGAATGAGACCATTGAGCATTTGTCTTAAGAACATCCAACTCACCACTCTGCCTGTGTCTGTATGTAAGTAGGATCTTAGACTTTCGTGTTTCTCTTAGAAATAGATAGGAAATAGGAGGATTAGACTAAGTGATTTTCTGTGTTGTCAGAACTATTCTACTGTATTATTTTAAGCATTTTCCTGTGATCTCTAAACTCTTGACTAGCACTGTGTAGTAAGAAGTATTGTCTTGTGTTTTTATTTATTATTAAATAGTTTTAAACGTTTCAACTGTGGCTATTTTGTGTAGAGATAATTTAAGCTGTAGAGTACATCGCATGTATATAGTGATACTGTCCAAGTCACTCCAAATAAGCCTTGACTGTTCAGTTGCACTTACCATTTGGATAATAATATTGCACAGTATAATTGGACACCCTTTCATAAGGACCTTTTGGCAGCTGATAAATGTTAGTGGGTGGTGGCAGTGATTTCTACCGTATAGTCTGTGTAAAAGGGGCACAGCTGGAGAACCTGTGCCAGCCTTTCCCAGGAGTGTGTTGGGTTGTATATAACTCTTATTACAAAGTGTGTGTGTGTGTGTGTGTGTGTGTGTGTGTGTGTGTGTGTGTGTGTGTGTGTGTGTGTGTGTGTGTGTGTGTGTGTGTGTGTGTGTGTGTGTGTGTGTGTGTGTGTGTGTGTGTGTGTGTGTGTGTGTGTGTGTGTGTGTGTGTTTGTGAGCTACTTGAGCAGGGACATGAAGCACTGGTTGGACAGAGATGGTGCTGGAGGTTTTAGGTTGCCCACTAGACTGAGATCTGGATCCTTTAGCTGTGCCAGTGGGGAGTCTTATTGGGGACCTGAAGAGAAAGGGATAAACCAGCCCCAGAATGACTGTGATCTCTGTGTGTTCTTAAGGGAAATTGTACTTTACTGTGTATGTATTTATTATCCTTTCTTTATATGGACGCCCCTCACTGGTGTTAGTGGTGAGGATTGAGGCTCCTTCATTGCTGGGCCAGTGCATGGGTGTCACAAGGGGCATCCCCCCATCCCCCCTAACTCTCTATATATACCAATTCCGAGATTGCACTACAGTGGTGAAAAGGTAAAAGTTGCGGTGATGCCCAAGTGCTTCCTAACCCTGGGAAAAGTCCAGAGTCCACTGAAATGAATTTTGCTGATTAGTGTTCGATGACTATGTATTTGATAAATATGCATTTTGATTAAATGATATCGACTACCTAATAATCTCCTGTGATCCTATGGTATCCTTTCTTATTTTCTTTTATAGGGCATGTTAGCCTTAATAGGTAGTTTAACTATTGGTAATCTCCACAGAAAATCTTTGCATTCATATGTTTTACACCACATGAATCTCATTTTAAAAGCTTTCTTCTTTTTAATTTCTAAATGTTTCCAAGGAAATATAAAATAATGTTCTTTCATAATGTTTAAATACCATTCTTTCCTATTTTTTACTGTACTCACTTTCCATAAGAACATTTTATTTTGATATTCCTTTTTTCTTCATTCATATATTTTTTGATATTTTCTCTGTCTCCATTTTTTTTTTCAAAAACACATATTTATTATAAAAATACATTCTGTTATATTCTTATTCTCTTCTTTATAACGTATTAAGGCTTTATACAGGTTCAATGAACCTGTATGAACAATTGACTTTATTAATTTGTTAACCCCAATCCTCTTTCTTCTTTCTTTACATGCAAAATTCCCCTTCTCACTGGATTCACTCTGGATACCCATATGAATGAAAATATTATAGATGTTATTTTTTTCATAATTAGTCAGTATCATGTACATACTTGCTACATATGCTACCTTACCTAGTAAAATAGAATTTATCAGATACACTTTTTTCTTGTATGCTAGCTTATATGATTTCCAAAATATGCATATATCTGTTATTTCTTGAATAATTTCCTCCCATTGTTTTTTAATATATTCAGATTTTTCAAATAGTATTAATAGTATATCAATAGTTTCTTTGTTAAACTGTATATCTCCTATAATCCCCATGAATCCAAAACCTTTACTTTTTTCTTTATTTATACATAAGCTAATTGTCTTTAACTCTTTCATTAACTTTTTGATTGTCTCATCCATCCCTTCTTTATTTTAAGTGATTAATATTATGTCATTTGCATATGTAAATATTAATGGTAATTGTATTCTTCTGTTATCTTATATCCTGTCATATATAATGTTGTATTTATTTTATTCACAATTACATTCATAACTAAAGCAAATATGATATTGCTTGCTGGACACCCTTGGTTTATTCCACAGCCTATTTTGTTTTCTTCACTTAGCCATCCATTTAGAATTATTCTTATGTTATTTCTTTCAAATACAGACTTAATTACTTTAGCTATCCTTTCACTTATGTTATAAGCCCTTAATATGTCCCATAGAGCTTCTTACTGTATTTTATCAAATGCCTTACTTAGATCTCCTACTATAACTTTAGCTGCTGCCTTTTTATTTACAATATTGTCTATTACTTTTTTTACTATCCACAATAATTCTTGACTTACTTTCCCTTTTCTACCAAAGATTGTTTGTTCAAGCAACAAGATTGTTTGTTATTATTTGTATTATTTAATACTAATGGTTTCTATTTTTTTAATCATATTTATCTCCTTTTTTCCATATGAATGTCATAATTCTCATACATCTCTGTTTATCTACTATACCTTTCCTTAACCATTCATTTAGTACCTCCACAAAAAGGATTTTTGACAATTTTCAATATAATTGTACATATGAGATTCAGTACTATCCCATCCTTTGGCTGTATCTTTATTGATATTTTTTAATGTTTCATTTAGTTATTTACTCTTATATTTTTTTAGGTTCTCATTGCCTTCTTCACTTAGTTTTTTAACTGTCTATTTCTGTTTTACTTGTGCCTCCTTTTTCACAAAATTCTGTTTTATTTGCTTTTTAATCACTTTGCATGTTCTGTCTTGTGTTATTATTTTCCGCTTTATTGTTCTTTAATTCTTTTATTATTCTCTTGTTCTCTTTTACTCATTTTTTTCAAATAGGGTGCTATTTCTTCTTTTCTTCCTTTTAAACAGTATCTTTGTTTATACAACAGTCGTTTAATCTTTTCTTAGTTTATATCCCATTTTGTTTCTTAAAAAGGATTCTCATATCTCTTATTATTTCCTTAAACACTTATTGACTCACTTGTTTATATCTTAATTTCTCTATTCTTCTCTTTTCATTTTGGCATTCCAAAAAGCATTTTTTGTATTTTTCCTTAAAGCTTCTCCACTAACTTGTTCAATTTTTATAAAATATTCTTATACCTGTATGATCTTTCCATAATTTGTTTATTTCTTTTCTATCATCTTTATTTGAGTCTTTTTCATTAAGCCTTTTAACACCGTTGCCTGTTTTTATATATAGGTTCATAGGTTCATAGGTTTATACTAGGCTATCTGCCCTAAGGCGTTTATAAGCCTAGCCCAAATTTTTGTGGCTTACGCCACCCCTTATATGAAAAAATACTGTGCCCATTAGTTTGTTGTGTCTCTGTCCAGCAGTGACACAGAGATGATTCCCAGGGTAAACCTACGATCTCCCATCCACAGGTCAAGATTTCTCTTGAACAGAGCCAGCGAGGTGCTCTGCCTCACATGGACCGGGATTTTATTCCACAGCATAGGGAGTCTCTGAGTGATAAATGTATCCCTCCAGCACGTCCTATTTATATCTGTGCTAAGGTTTAAGTCGCTTGCTCTAGTGGTTTTGGTGGATTTGGATTTTTGAGGTGGAGCATGTCCATTAATTCCGGGTTGGACATGGCCTTGTATGTCAGGCACATGTCACCTCTGAGCAGACGGTATGCGACTGAATAGAGCTGGAGTTTCTTCAATCTGGCAGCATATGACAGATTTTGGAGTCCCTTTATCCTTTTGGTGAGGAACTTTTGGGGTCTCTCCAATTGCTGCAGATGTCAGGTGAGATACATCCCGAATGGGGCATTGTACTCGATCATTGGTCTGATAAGTGAAGAGTACAGGGGAACAATGACCTCACTAGATCTGGATGTGAATCCCTTCATGATCAGGTGGGCAATGTAGAAGGTCTTTCTAACCACTTTAGCAACGTGAGTGTCAAAAGAAAGGCCACTGTCAACCTGGGTCCCCAGGTCCCTGATAACCTCTTCTGTGCTTAGTGGATTGCCACCTATATGGTAGCTTGTATCCTTGTTTCTCATATACCTCTATCCATATAGCTATATGATCTGAAAAAAACTGTACTTGTTATGCATTTTTGTAATATTTTTAAACTTTCCGATACTAAGAAATAAACATTTTTTTAATTTCTCCTCTTCTGTAAGTCCAGTGTTTGTTGTCCCATATGTATAACTTTCTACTTTTCGTTATCTCGTGTATCATTTGAACATCACTGCTATTTTTTCTTTCCTAGTCTTAAATTACAGTTAAAGTTTCCCACTAATATTATATCTATTTTTTAAACATTATTTCTCTTTCTTTCTTTGTAACATATGCATATAACACAATTTCATAAAACTTCATTTTCCATCTTAAGTCTATTATCGTTATTCTTCCTAATTCAACTATTGTGAAATCTAAGATTTTGATGTTTTCTTTACATAATATACCTATTCCTGACCACATGTTTTTTGCCATATTCCAAATAACTGTTTCACCCTACAGAACTTCACTTTATAATCTTTCTTCTTCTGTCAGAATCCTGGTGTCTTTTAATATGTTAGTATACATATCTATTGAAGTACACCATTCTAAAATACCTATTCTTCTTTGAATGCTCTTCATACTATTCACATTTAAAGCTAAAATGTTGAGCTTTTAAATTATATTGCTATTTCGATCTCATCCTTTACCTTTTTTGTTCTCTTTTACAATTACACTTTTAAATTTTCTTTTGCACTCTTTTTACCCTTTTCCCTATGGAATTTTTCTTTCCTCTTACTACTTGCCAATTTACGTATTCTTCACTCTTATCGAGTACCTCTTCTTCCTCTTCTCTTACCCTGGATTTTGCCTTCATTATTATAGCTTTGTTTTTTTCTTGTTTTTCTTGTTCCCTTTCTATATTTTTATCATATACTGAATCCTGTGCACCTTCTTTCTCTACAATTTCTATACGTTCTTCACAATCAATCCATATATGTCTTGTTTTTCCACATTTTTTACGTTTCATTTCACATTTTTTTGCTGCATGCCCTGCTTTGCTGCAAATAAAACATTTTCATTTATCACATTCACTAATCAAGTGATTATTTTTTCCACAAAAAAGCATGTTTTAGGTTGCCCTCAATACTTAACAAATCCTCTGTTACCATTCACATTAATCACACTAGGGATGTGCACAACATTATCACATTCCATTTTCAAAATAATCCCACATTCCCAACCCACAGTCCATAAACCTCTTTCATCATATATTTTTGTTGAATCTATCACATCTTTAGATATTGTCTTTAAATGTTCTTTCAGTTCATCTGTTTCAACTTCTGTTTTGAATTGTATAATAGCTCTTTTTTTATCTCTATGAAATGCCTATACTACATATTCAGTCCAAGGATTACAGTTCTTTTTTTGTTCATATTTTTTCTAAGAAATGTTACATATACTCTCCTTATTCAAAAACTACGTCACAGTACATTTCTTTGTTCATAACAATAAAGGCTCTTACCCCCTTGAATGAAACACCCAGTGGTACAATTATAGTGTCCAATACCTCATACCTGTCCAATCTGCTTTCTTTCTTACTGCTTATTCTTACTATATATTTCTTCATTTCCTTCACCTCTTCACTTCTTCTTTCTCCTTCTTTTACTGTCTGTGTGATGCTTTTCTTTTTGTAGTGTCTACTACAACTTCTTCTTCCTGTATTTTCTCCATATTTTTCCCCAATCACTGCCAGTTGCTGTCCAGTTCACTTTGGCTGATCATTTCTTGTAGGTAAACACCCTGAAACCCTCTGGATTGAAAAGCTGTAAAAATACATCCCTGTCGACTTTCTTCTTCTCCCTCAAACAGCTTCTCCTGGAATATAATCTCCAATTCTGGAATCAGTCTGCCAGTTTTATCTATTGCTCCATTCTTCTCCATTATTACCAACGTCTCCATCTCTTCCATTTCATTTAACTGCATTTCATGTAAAAGCTTAGCCATCTCCACACTCGTTTTTTTCATACTTAAATTGTGGTCACTCAGACTTGCCATACTTCCTTCTGTTTCTCCAGGCTGCCTATGCATCTGGAACGGAAACAGGAAGTAGAACATTCTACCATCAGTAGTCTCCCCATACACTAAGTGGTTGGGGAAGTTCCCCAGTGTCCAGTTTCTACTTTAAAGAGCATTTAATAGACATTTAAACTAATTTGCTATTCACCTTTGTCTACATTGAAAAAATGTATGTTTTATCTTGGATGCTGGCAAAATGTTCTGCATTTGTTTCTAAAACATTTTCCTTACAATGTAGCAGAAAAGATAATAAGTTCAACTCGCTGATCTTGAATTTAGGTTAATAATATTTTTTCTCTTTCTACTGGGACATAAATGTCTTTGTGCATGACATTTTCTCACCCCTGCTGTATTGGTAGCCACATCCCTTGACTTGTTACACTATTGCATACAACAGTTCATCCAAACCATAATCCTTGAGCATGATAAATTATTAGTTTTTCAGTTTAATGAACATTGCCAGGATTTGTAAGATTATGGCATTCACTTATTTTCTGTAGGGAAATGGTCTTTCATTTTTAACAATGGGTTATAGGTGAGTTAGTGCCAAATATCATGTATTTTGTACTTAATTACTATGACATTTTGATATTTTTCCCATTTGTCCCACCAGCTAGCTATTGTGCCCGTTTATGCCCCAGCAAGAAAAGAAACCTGAAGACACTGCTGTGTATGAGTTGCAGAAGTAATAACCTGCGCAAATCCAATACCTTTAAAAATATAGTAATTATTTGATGAGGGTGAAAGACTCATCACTGTCCCAAATATTAAAGCCACCAAGAACTACTAGTTTCATTTGACCTGAATTAGAGTCAACCAAGAAATTGAAGAACTGCTATAGGAAGGTCCTTGTACACCCTTATGGACAGTTGTCATGGAAAAACCTAAACTTTGTACTTTTGTCTAGGATATGTTCAAAGAAGTTGTCTCCCTAGAGTCAACCTATGATCCCAAGCCCAGGACCACTGCAACCTGCAATGCCACCTCCAGTCTTGCTCATCTGTGAACATTGTATCACAAAGAAACAAGGTCAGATGGCTGAAGCTACGGAAGAACCCACATTCTCATTTCTCAAGGTACTGGAGGCAGTATGGGCATGTTTGTATGGGTGTGGCTATATGTATGAGAGTATGCAGAGAGGACTGAGAGGTGTGTGTGTGTGTGTGTGTGTGTGTGTGTGTGTGTGTGTGTGTGTGTGTGTATGTGTGTGTGTGTGTGTGTGTGTGTGTGTACGTGTGTGTGTGTGTGTGTGTGTGTGTGTGTGTGTGTGTGTGTGTGTGTGTGTGTGTGTTTGTGTGTGTACATATGTGAGGGAGACTGACTGGGGGAATGGCTGTTCCAATGCAATGCATGGGTCATCAGTGGTGAGTACCACTGGGAAGTAATGATTTGTACCCATGGTAATTACAGGTGATTCAGCTATGTGTAAATTAGTTGACAATGAGGTCTTTCTTTGTTGTGGCTGTCAAGTCAAAATTGTATTTTTCATTAACACATAAACAGTTCACATTAGCTGCAGCTCTTACAACCACTGTTGTTATTCTTTCAGAATCCCTGGGGATATGTAATTTTAAGACACAAATGCATGAAATTTAAAGCTGTTTATTATGTCTGTAACAACTTTCCTGTACTCAAACATTTTTTGCAAGTGCAACATCAGGGCTGAGCATGAAATTGGTTCAGTTGCATCAGTGCTCTTCTATGGTAAACAAATTATAAATAAATAAAGTTGACTGTAACTCTACTCCTTTTTCAGAACCAGAACTGGACCTACAGTAAGAAATGGAAAAAATGAGACCAGATAAGTTTGCAGATGTTGCACATAAACTTGCAGCTGCACAGAGCAGTAATACACATGGCATATGTACCCCACTACTGACAGATACATTCTTACCTCCTTCGACATCCCCTCACGTTTGTATGATACTCCTCAGCCACTGTAAGTCAATTTAGAAAGAGTTCAATACAGTAATTGCCTTGGGAGAAAAGAAGGAAAAAATATAACATTTACAGTAAAACTCTGTTTTTCTCTCAACCTAACCTGTGCCTCCCCCCCAAGCTAGGTTACCACCTAACAATGCCTGACCTGATCACCATATAGGTAATTCTAGGGCAGGCATATTCTGGTCACCCACATCATGCAATGAGTCATCATATCAGCCCAACATGTGCTCCTCAAAATTCTTATGCAGGTCAAATTAGAAAATCTTGATCTCTCTTAGTCACCAGAGAGGAACCCTGCTGTCTCCACCATCCATGGAAGTCGTGTATATTGAAACTGGTTCACTCAAGGAGCAAAAGGATAGCCCTATGTACATGTGCACAAGGTATGTATTGTAGCTCTACAACAAGGTACTACTAAATATCCATTACTCAGAGCCAAAGAGCTGCGAGGAACACAGGCTCACTGCCCAAACATAGTGTTCACAATTGGTGTGTAACCTCAGGACAGGAATATTAACACCAATAAGTATGCATTACTTAAGGCAATGATTCAGAGTCAGGCATGCTAAATATCCTCACTAGGATAAACCACCACACTATGAGGTTCTTTTAGCTCAATATAGAGCAATGGTGCAATTTTGCTCAAGAATGTTTTAAGATGAGCAACTAAGGAATCAAGACTTACAGACTCTAACTTTGGCTTTGAAGGAGGCATATACAATGAAGACAAGACACCTGTTACTGCACTATACCAACAAATATGGCTGATACCCATATGGGAACATAGCACAATGGCATAACACTTTCATGTCCAGCTATGAGGATGCCAGACCATGAACTACACCTACACATAGGAAAGGACATGCCACACAGGACATAATGGTTTTTGCACGGGATGTGCAAAGTACTACAGGGGAACTTGATACATTAATGCGTGAAGGGGTGTCATGATAAAATGTCCCTTTGCTATGTGTGTACAGAAAAGGGGAGAATGCCCACAGCACTGCAGAGGTAGCTAAATGGTTAACAAATGAGGGAGCAGGCAGTACACAGACATACAGGACATCCACAAAGGCAGTGTGCACATAGACACACTCACTCACACACACACACACACACACACACACACACACACACACACACACACACACACACACACTAACTGATATGTGCAACCCATAGTTATAAAGGTCTTGCCATGAACTCACAATAGAGGTAATATCTGGAAAGTTCCCCACTCAGGAGAATGAGGTGTTACTGTAACAGACAGCATTCATACCTGGCAAAAGTAACATGGTCAAAGTTTATCAGACGCAGGGGTCACAACATCAGTCTTGTGGGAAGTCATAATAGGTCTGTGCATCAGGTGTGGTGAAGGATAACCAATATGATATTGCATGTTAAAAGCAAGGTAAATATGATAATACATGCTCAGACCAATGTATGAGAAATTTCCAAGGAATGTGCACCACAGGAGGTATAACACTAACACAGAAGCAGTATAAAGAGCTTAATTCCTGATATCCATGTCAGGGGAAGGGAAGCAGACCATCATACCCACTGGTGACGATGTGAGAACAGAGCTGGCAACAACCACACGAGTGTCTGTAGAAGAAGTATCAAGTTAGTAATAGCCAGTATATGTGTGTATTGTACAGGGAATTGTATGTGTGGCAGGACTTATTCACCAAAAGTGTTTGTGTATATGTCCTCCAAGTACCTCCAGGCTGTAAATGTAACATTCTGCACAACAAGTAATGCATGCACCCATATGCTACATGAATATTGAAGCAGCTACCAGTGTGCCTCCAATGGTGGGTTTCCATATATTTTAGTTCTGGCTCACTTATCTCATGCTTATGCTTTTACAGGTTTCACTGGTGGAGGATCCAGCACAAAGGAATAGCGTAGGTCTGATGTCAGCCGGCTGCATATGGCTGACAATGGCATTATGTGTATGGTACAGACTAATGATACAGTGGCAATGTCAGCAACATCAACATGGAATGGCTCACTCACATCCCCACATACTAGGCTCTTGTGGAGGTACAGCCCAAGTTCCTAGTTTCCCCGCAGTTTGGTTTGCATCTGGTAACTATGAACCCAGTTACCTTATGCTGGACTCTCCAGACCACACAATATCTCTAACCTACACTGCCTCTGATGTGTGAAAATACCCCATGGGGAGAGGCATAATACATTGCAGTGCTGCCATGACTCCAGTTTGGTCTCTGACCTAGATGCAATAGTTGGCATAAATCAACAGATGTTCACATCAGTGACACAGGCAAAGACAGCTGCCATTCACAGCATTGTGGAGATGGTGAGTAGGCTGAGTGGTCTCTGTAATGACATATAATCCATGCATTACCTTTGTGAAGATGTGCAGCATGTGGACAGTGACACTGGGTACAGGTAGTGGGCTACATGGTACTGTTACTGTCATGACATGCAACACACACATGACCTTTGTGAAGATGTGCAGCACATGAACAGTAACATGGAGTACAGGTACAGGAGCACTGCTCCTGTCATGACATGCAACACATGCATGACCTTTGTGAAGATGTGCAGCATGTGGACAGAGACATGGAGTACAGGTACAGGAACACTGCTCCTGTCATGACATGCAACACACACATAACCTTTGTGAAGATGTGCAGTACGTGGACAGTGACATGGAGTACACATACAGGAGCACATGGTGTTGCTCTTGTCGTGACAAGCAACAAGTGACAGATGCCATACAGTTATTGGCTACTGATTTGTTACACCCCATTAGTGTGCATGTGCATGCTCCATTAGTTCTACAGCATCTCTGCCATGGAACCCATCCAGCACCAAGATGACAGGCTAAAGCAGTGCCCTCTGCCAATGTTCATGAAATGGTAGCTTCACCCACCCACTGGAAGGTCTGAACTCCAACTCCCCACAACCTGCTATCAGAGGCCAGGGCAACTACATCCATCTCCTATGTCACTGGCCCATATGATAGTATTGCTCTCACCTGCCACTTTAGTCCCTTACTGATGCAAGTAATAATGATCATGCCCTGACCATCCCCTTACATGTGTGTGTGTGTGTGTGTGTGTGTGTGTGTGTGTGTGTGTGTGTGTGCGCGCGCAAGTGTGTTTGCAGTGTGTGTGTGTGTGTGTGTGTGTGTGTGTGTGTGTCTGTGTGTCTGTGTGTGTGTCTGTGTGTGTAGCAGTGTCTGATGCACACTGTAACCAGCCCTTTAACTGTTTTGCATAGCCTAGGTATTATAATGTATGCATCACTTTATTCTATATTGCTTATTTTTTGACATATAGGTGTCACCTCTTTATCATTGCTGCAATGTATTGCATCCACTTCTGCCTCAAATGGTGTACCACCACTGCTTGTTCATCCCTTGTCTGTCAACCCTGCTCCTTGAATGCTGCTCTTACAGCTGGGGACGGCTGCTAAGATACTTCCCTCATGTTGTAGCTATTTTTGCATTACCATGTTTAACAACATGCCGCACAAAACTGGATGTATCAAGGTAGTGAAAGCATCTTTTCAGTTAGCCAAAAGCAAATTCCACAATGTTGTTTGTTTCTGCATGGCTGCCCAGTGTTGTATGACATTTCTTCCATTGTCTGGGAGTTATGGAGGTATATGTGTGGGGGGGGTCATCAACCATAGTAACAGCTAATGTCTGGAATCACATGCAATACACAACAGTGCCATCATTATGTGTAGCCTACTACCTGTTTGCATGATAGCTTTAATTACTGGCATCTGCCCCTGCCTATATTTCTACCTACCAATAAGATGATCATATGGGAAGTTGCCCACTGAAGAACTGTTGATATTGGTCAGACATGCATAATAATTGCGAATCATGAGAACTGTCTAGGTGGTAAATAAAAACACTACAGGAGATGCCCAGGTATTAGACACCAACTGGAAGTTGAGGGAGTTACAGCATTTCCAGTTGATGTATACCATACACTGTGGGCCATGTCAATCTTTAATAGCAATGTGTATTTGTGTATGTCACTAATGACTTGAAGGACTTTAAAGAAACAGATTAGGGTGTAAAATGCCAACCAATAGTGGCGGTTCTCTCCTCTGCAGTCTTTAGAAACCATAGCTGCCTTTGCATAAAGTTAAGGAAATGGTGCGTAATGTATCAGGCTGATACTTGGAATATTCCTAGCATGTCTCCAGCAGGTCACTGAAACTTCCCTGCTACTTGAAGGGCTACTGGTACACATATCTCAGTGTGCAAAGGGATGGAAAATCCATACATCCCCTTTGATTATGCTTGTAGGAGACACAGCTCACTAAGCTCTCATACAGTCTCCCTACCCACACAGAAGTGATTTGTGATCTGCTGGTCAGTCAAATGGCACTAAAAAAGGTGTTGACAGTACCATCTCCCTTAGTGTAATAGGCCATGTTGCATGACATCATGGGCACCGGCTCTAACATCAGGCACTAGCCATGCACTGTTCAGATATAGTTGCTGCTACTCCAGTCATTCTCAATTCCCTGTATATCATAAGCCCTCAGTGCTCAGAACAGATCTGGCAATGGTGCTGCACAGTCCTTTTATATGTTTCTGAATCACTCTGAAATATTTCATGTCATGTTTTGCATAATCAGTGTGTCTCACTTGCATATGAAATCTCATTTCAATGTCATTATACTGTCATTTGCACATGCTACATCCCACGATATTTTAACTCTATTACAGCTGACTCACCTCCTCCTTGTATGTTACAGCTACATGCTACTTTGTACAGTGCTGCATGTTGTTTAGGAATACTAAACTAATTATTACTTGCAAGAAATCCCACTAGTGTATTTGAAACTGCATACACTAACACCATTCTCTCACTCCTGTTTTCTCCTTTTCTATTTAAATAAACTGTAAAAAAGTATCTATGAAACCTAGTTTATACATTCCAATGATTTTCTATGCACCATTTCTAAAGTAATAGTATGTATTTATTGTATTGAAATCCTTATTTTAAAATACTTTATCATCCTGTCACTTAGCAACCTGTAACAGAATCAGCTTTAGTTCCATCGGGCCATTATTGCTGATGAGGTAGAATATGGCCTGCTTTCACTTTCATACAAGAATCTGGCAGCTATATGGTATGGCATTTTGGTCTCCATATTTCTGAATGCCTGATCTTGAAAGCTAAGTTGCAAGCGCCTTATCTAGAAATGGTTGGTCTTCATGGCTGTGAGGTTTCCATATTACAGATGCTTCTGTAGGACTATGCAGCCAGTCCTTTCTCATACATGGGACAGCAGAAGCTGAGATACAGTAACAAAAAATGCCATGTGTGATTGATTGTTATTGAACTAAACTAGACTGAACTCCCCAACCAACTTGCCTTTTTTCAGCTGTCCACCTTACACAACCTTTTTTCAAGCCTACTGCCTAACCTGTGCTAACCAATATCAACACCTTACATACCAAATCAATCCCTGTGATCAGAAGACAAAAATCCCTTAACTATCTCAAAACCTACAAGAAAACCAGGTCACTCTCTGTATTCATACTCTGTCTTTATACTTCACTACCTCTAGCTACCAGGTCGATGCCTGGCCTAATGCATTTCAAAGCCTCTTTAAAAAAATCATCTCAAAAATACATGGCCCTGCTCCTGCATAAAGCCTGCCTAATGCTTAGCTCTTCCTCTTCTTCTGCATTAGCCTCATCCTCCTGTTCTGATACATTTCACTCCCTCATAGTTTGCAAGATCCTACGGCTCTCCTAACTCCTCCTTCTGTTTTTATACCATATCCATAAGCTACTGCTCAGACTGTAATGCCTCTATTCTTAACTCTCTCACTGACTTTCTGCATCACTAACTTTCTGGCTATTATTTTCCTAACTGAAACCAACATTCTATTTTTCATGTACTATAACAGTCAATGTCATACATTGCACTACCTACATACTAGTTTTGGACACTATCTACTCATAGGCTATGTATATGGTGAGAGTGACTATTATTGTCTATAATGTTTTAACTCTAATAGAATCATCTAGATGTGTGGTATATATTATAGGGTCTATATTATAACAATGAACGATCAAATGATCGAACGTTGTTATATCAAACTCAAAAGTTCAAATTCACAACACATCGAACTACCAGAACAGCGATTTTTTTTCCCAGAGAAAAATAATCGCTGTTCCCAAAAAAACAAAAAAATAAAACACATTCAAACATTACATAAAGTGGGGGGCTGTGCCCCCCACACACACACCCCTACTTAAATATACCAACTCCGAGATCACACTACAGTGCCAAAAACGGCAAAGTGATGGAAGCGGCCAAGCGACTTCTTTCCCAGGGAAAGAATTCGCTTATATGACACTGCATCATTTTACGTTTTTGACATTTGAAGTTCGACCAAGACGCATTTGACAAAATGCATCTTCAATCTTCTGATAGGAGCTCTATATTATAATATCTTGTAACATAGTTTATGTTCTTTCAACTTATTTGTGTATAGTATTTCTAATGTCATTTCTATTGTATTGGATTTTATTGTGTTTCCATTGTACTGTATGTGGAGCTTTTCTCCCCGGGCTTCTCCTGAAAACAGGTTCTATAGACCCAGTTAGACCACCCCGGTAAACAACTGTCCAATAAAATAAAAATAAATAAGTAAATTATGCAGCTACCTCTTTTAATGACTCAGTATATTGCTACAGAAAAATAACTAAATACAATTTGAGTTACTATAAAAAAAGAGTTTCCACGTGTAACACTGTGTGCCTTTTGTTATGGGATATGTTACTAACCTCGTGCAAATAATAATAAACCTCTACTTCCTTAATGCACATCCTGTACTGTTGCAGCAGGTGAGGTTTTTGTCAGCTGTATTTATTCACTATGTGTGTTTACTAAAACGGTTTATGCTTGATCTTGTAGACACCAAGTTTAAATGCATTGTTTATTTTCATAGTTTTCTGTTACTCTGACGAGATATTTTATTGCTGACTGTATACATTAGCAGATTTTCAAGTTCCTCATGTGATGATCAAAGTTCCGCCAAACTGGCAGACGGTACTGGAATATACTGAGCACCAACATTCAAATGAGAAAAGAGGGTAGCTTATTCATAACTCAGAGTTTATACAGATGAAGAACCAAAGCTAGCTAAAAACTGAAATGCTTCTGAACAAAATTTACATTAATAGCTTTGGTCCTTATGTAACAGTAAAATGCATACTAGGATTATTTCATATTGGAAACTGTCATGCTACAAAGGTTTTCCCTTACATTTTTATCTGTAGTATTTTAATTCTGTGAACATTTGCTCATATAGTCTGACATTTTCTGCTATTCTGCTCAGACAGCTTATCGTGCAAAAGCCACAACCCATTTCATTAAAAAGTATATAAAGCATAACCGTTTTTTATTAATGGCAGACATTGGCTTCTATGATTCAGTACTCGTTTTGTTCCCCAACATTAAAGAACAACCTCAAATAATTCTAAAAAGAATCATATCTCACTCATTCTGCGGTATTGATAACTCTGTATCAGTCTGAGCATCGCAATGATTTTTTGATTGCTTATATCCCATCATGGCCTAATGCAGGCTGTCATACTGAATGATTTCATTGTATAGTCAAGGTTTTCATATCCACATATAATTTTATGGGAACACAGAGTGCATTGTGGTTGAGAGCATTCTCTTTGGCATTAGACTTCCTTTTTTGACCGTCTCTGGCAAAAGTGTCAGGTTGGCTTCTGCAGTGACCTCCTTTGATATTTTGTTAGTGGTCATCTCTTACTCGGTATTTTAGATTATATTTGAGTGTTAAGCTTGAAGGAATACCTTGTTTAGTGTTTCTATTCACACCCAGATCTGTGGCTCCAAACTCTACTTAATCTTAGCCAAACACCCTGAAATTCCATTATCTGGTTCTACTATGGATCACCAATTTCCTAAAAGTCGACATACCAAAGGAAGGGAAAATCCTGAAATTCAAAAGGGTGAAAAAAATTATTTTTATCTGTTTTTTGCAAATGGACAAGCTGCCTGCACCCCCTACACCCACTGAACTTATATATACCACCTGCAAAAAGGGAGCTGCATCTCAAAACAAGTGAATTGTTGCCATCACAGACTTAGAAACTGCATAGGCAATGATTTCCTATAGGAAATAGCTTTCAGTATTACGCTGTTCTTTTTTTTTCTTTGTGCTGTTTAAGCATGAGGAATCTTATCTCTAGCATGTTTAGGGGAGCCATGTTTTCTACCTGAGGTAAACTTAGTTATCTGTTACTGGTAAGATGCACATAAAAGGTTTGACTGCAGTCAGCACCATTTTAGAGTTTTTAGTCTCTGCAGCAAGAATCAATGACCTACTTAATATTTCTGTTTTTTAAAGGTCATTCAGATCACAGATATGGCTATCATTCTGAACCTGTAGGATGTCACTGATTCTTTAGATGACTTGAGAAATGCCAGAATGAAATAAATTAAGATTCATAAGTCAGTGTGGTACATAAAGAAGCAACATCGGGCAGAAATCATTGCAATTACTAGTTAAATTATAGTTTCTTTGCATTTCACATGCTTTAAAGCTGCATCAAAGGAACAGATCTAGAATGAGAAAACCAAATGATATTTTGGTGGAACTGTCCTGTAATAAGCTTCCATTTACATTACCTCTTCAAGAGCTTTTCAAATGTTTGAGATTTCCATGATGCACTGTTTATAAGTAACACACATTACTTTACATCACTTCATCAGTGACCCCATGCATTACATGATAATCCATTATATCTGTAATTAGAAGTAATTACTGCAAGGAACTTCCCACTACACTCAGTTTAGGTATCAATGTTTTTGTCCTATTTTATGTGATTCTCCTCATGACCCATTAATAAAAGCATCTACCTTGACAGATATTATTATTGAATAGAAGCCTTTTTCTTCTATAGAAGTAACAGTAGAACTTACTTTAGCAGTCAAATGTTAAAGAGAAATAAAGACAAGGAAAATGCATTTACAGGGGGATTCAATAAAGCTTACACAATAATTTTAACCATGTGCACATTACTGAGTGATACACACACGGTCGCAAAAACTTTTAGAGTCACTAAACTCCGCTTAGTGGTGCACACTCATGCACAAATACAGAAACTTTTGTGGCATGCAAATTACAGCATAAATAGCTGAATGTTATGCTAATAAAGCAAATCAATACAGTGGAGCAATTCAACAGCCTGTAAAGAAACCATGTAGACTCTGTGTTCGTGTTGGCCGTGTATTCCAAAACTTTCCGAATACAGCCACAGAAATTAGTCTACATGGAAACAAGACCGAGTAAAAGCTCATATATTTGTAGAGAACTGACCTTAACATGTAACATCACACATATTTTGACCTAATTGCATAGGGTGGGTGCTATAAAATTAGTGTAACAATCATCCTAATTCCATTTTAAATGCCATGACATAAATTCAGCTTCGCTCCCTCACCCTCAAATGAAGAATATACTTGCAAGTAATGCAAGCTGCTAGAATGTGTAAACCTATACTGTAATGTAAGCATATACAGGATGTAGCTGATGGATTACAGTATTCCTCAGTTACAGCATTGGGATGCTGTGCAGTTTCCCTGCCTACACAGTTACTAACAGTGCTGTCAGCACGGTGAAGATGTAAATGAGGTCAAAACCCATTAGAATTGCTGAATCTCAAAAAAGAGTAACTGTGTAGGGATGTTCACTTCATGTAGGAACTTCCACAGTGTTTGTGTTGAATGCATGGCAACAGTGAATGCTGACATCAGGGGATGTGTCAGGTTACACTTGTAGAGGTGAACATGTAGGACTGTGAAGGGTGAAAGTGCATGTAAGCAGTGCACAATTCCTAAGCTCTGTGTCATCCTTGTTATTCTTTGTTAAAATGTATTCGATGTGCCTGCATTAATTTTAAATTTATTTTTTAATTTTCATCTTTGTTTGCACGATGCAGAGCTTAGTGCAACCACGAGAAACAGAGAAATGAATGGCAGGTTTTTCTGTGTTGTTATGTAACTATTCCTGTGGCAGCACATGTATTTGCTAGGGCTATAACATAGATGGCCCTGGGTTCAACTACAGGGTGTGTAACCTTTCCTTCCATTTTTAAGGTCCATGTTTGCGCTATATCCAGAGAACAGAGGAAATATCAATTCTGATTATACTTACCTTATTTATGCGAAGGTGTGCATAGCTGCACATAGTGCACAAATGAGCAAGTAACAGGTGTGTTTAACTCATTACAGCTGAGTGCACCTCCATGCATTTCTGCAGTTACCTTCTACTGCTCCTTTAGGGGTCAAATATTAATTGTTCATATATGCATTAATAATTCCAAAACCATGCTACATACAAAGTACCAGAATATTTTACCTTGAAGCATGCATGATGGCAAACACAACTGTTTTGATATTTGACCTCTCTCAATGAGTATTTGTTAAAACTGTAAGGTGATAGCTTCATTTTTTAAAGGCTCAAGCCACACCCACTGGGAGTTAAAGGTACACACTTAAAAGAGCTGTACTGGAGGGAATGAGTTAAAAGATGGAAGTTATAACATAAACAGGTGAATTGCATGTTAATCAACCAAACCAACATGCTGGAGCTATTCCACAATGTATAAAGTATCCATGTAGCCTACATCCAAGTTTTTCTTTTATCCTTCAATACCATTGGAGTAGAGACAAGGAAATTTAATTGACACAGTGCAAGGGGCTGCTACAGCTATTCTACACCTGCATGTGTTAGAGGCTGAAGCCAGTGCTGCTGGTGTTGCTGACAATAGACCTTGGCCAAGAAGGAGAAGAGTGTTCGGGCCCAGGGTAACTTTCCAGGTGCTACATGAGCTGGAGACTGTAGAGCACTACAGGGTAGATGGGGGGGTCTACTTTACATGGTCAACTTTTCAGAAAGTCGACTTTCATATGGCCGAGACCATATGATCGACTTTCAGAAAGCTGACCATGTAAAATAAACACATATAACACAACAAACACTTACCTTAAACTCTTAGCAGGGGGCTCCGCCCCCCCTGCACCACCCATGGAGGGCTCCTCCCCCCACCTCCATCCCCATAACTTTAATATACCAACTCCGAGATCGCACTATAGTGCGGAAGAGGGAAATTTTCCCATTCTGCACCGCACAGGGATAGTGGTTCCCCATGGTCGGCTTTTCAAAAGTCGATCATATGGTCTCGGCCATATGAAACCTGACTTTCTGAAAAGTCGACCATGTGAAGGGG
This sequence comes from Protopterus annectens, assembly GCF_019279795.1. Classification (NCBI taxonomy): domain Eukaryota; kingdom Metazoa; phylum Chordata; order Ceratodontiformes; family Protopteridae; genus Protopterus; species Protopterus annectens. Next base: position 683,855,431 of record NC_056751.1, read on the forward strand.
ACCCAGACAGGAACACATTACTAGAACTCTGTGAGCTCTGCCATTTTCAACTCAGAGCCAGAGCCAACCAAGGGGAGCTCATCCTCGTGGAAACTAAGGTATTTGTAGCCCTTAGTTTCTTGAAGCTATGCTCATACACCTCACTGCTCCACAGGTAGCATTGCCCAATGTATGCACCTCCTACTGGTGCTCTGCACTCGGATAGAGAGCAGGTGCTCCATCTGGTATAAGTGTGTGACAACAGCAAGGCACACAATCCTTTGCACCATCCCTGGCAGTTCATCACAGGTGATAAATTCACCTCCTCCACCACTGTGTCCAGAGGAAGCCACAAGCCTGTCCTCCAGAGCAGTACTACCTGAGAGGCCAGGTACTGCAAGGGTGGTAGAGGGGTGCTACCAGGTACTGTACCAGGTGTGCTGACAGTGGTGCTATAGCCAGTGGAGTGGGGGCAAGTGGATCCCTTGGGACATTCCTACCCCCTACACTGCGGGAAAAACATAAAATAAAAAAGTAAACGCAAAAAAATGTAAAAATAATACCCCCCACAAAAAAAAAAGAGAAAAAAGGTTGGGGTGAGAGAAATAAAAGGGAGAACATCGGTAACTTCATATGTGACATACAAGGCATTGATGCAATTATTTGACTCTATTCTGTTACCTTTACGTTTAACACTACAAGCTCCTAACAAGTTTCTTCCTTACTTTTAAGATTGCCCAGTTTATAACAGAGGCACACTATAGTACAGATTGTAGCCCCCAATCCTTGATGTGTACAAATATTGCACTTACCCGACTTCTGCTTATACTGAATACAGATTAGAGAAGGTAATTTATGCTACTGGTATAGAGTTATAAAGTTCCATTCTAATAATGATGAAAACCTAACAGTACTGTTTATTTGGGAAGTGTATTTTTGAGCCCACAACTGATGGCTACACTAAAATACTGTAGTGTTCTTTTGTCCTACAGACTACTGCATGCATACCTTTCCTTTTACAGTTTATAGATGCATTCCCACTGTTATACAAGAATATGGCACCATTCCTTTGTGCTACAGACTAAGGCATGCATACTTTCTTTTACAGTTGGGATATGCATGCACAATTTGATACAACTCTATTAAATACCAACTAAGTGGTCCTTAACATTTAATGCTATAAAATTACTATACGAATTATTATTATTATTATTATTATTATTATTATTATTATTATTATTAAAACACTATTTTAGACTGTACTGTTCTGATGCATAAATACCACATGCTTCTCACATCCTTACTAGAAGTGTGGCATGGGATTGAACATTTGAGACTCTGTCCACATTAGCTGTGGAAAAAAACAGAACAGAACAGAGCACCATTACAAATACCAGTCTTGACTATATTCAGCTTTTAACTCTTACAATTACTCACTGAAATTGATACTTACACATCTGTGGGGTGTCCCCTGCCTGACATTCCCTGATCCAAAGGTCAAGGGTATCCTGCTTCCTTCTTTGGAGGTCATCAAAATGATGCCTGCATTGCTCACTTGTGCAAATGATGTCTGCATTGCTCACTTGTGCAGGAGATATCTGTCAAACTGGTTAAGGTCCTGGCAACACTATTCCAGGCTTCAGATTTATATTTTGAGCTGGGATAATCTCACTGCAGCAAACTTGGACCATGTTCCCTAACTAGAACCAACAAACATCTTGGACTCCTGGACACCCCTATGCTGTGTCTGGAAGCACACACTCTCTCCAACTCCAACTCCAGACATGCCTGCCATTGTTCAAGCTTAATGTCTAATGTGCTTACTGAGAGTGCGCACATTTTGGATTTGTGACATTTGAAAACATTGCACATCTCTTACCATCGGGCAAACAAAGTAGGCAGGAGTGCACAATGCTGAGCACTGTGTTTGCGGGATAGTAAGCGATGCACAACAGTGGCAAACAATGCAATTTCTATCTCATTACATATACAGGTGCTTGTGTAAATGTGCTAGTCAAATTTACTATATGTACAATTCTCCTACACTTGCAGCTATTACAAGAAGGTTGAAAAAACAGTTGCGCATCTTGCACTTTATTGCTATAATCATAACAGTAAAACAAAACATGCACACCCTGTACTAGAACCCTATACCATCTATACTCCACACCTACACTTAACACCTGCTGCCACACTTAACATGGTTGCATGATGCACAATATTATTAATTGAATACATCCAGTTCATAGGTGTGGCTGTCTGGAACCTGTCTACAACCTGGGTAGTCCATTCAGTTTATATCCTGCTGCACTTCACCCAAACCAGATGGATAAAAATAATTAATTAAAACACAAAAGGCAAGATATCCACAGTTTTGCAGAATGTCCAGATATTTGCATCATATATTTGACCTGTTCCTTGTAAAATGGGTGGTTTATTGTGAAATCACTGAAGATTGCAATCAATATATAATGACATATACATTTCTGTCCCGTACTTCACATCTTTCAGAAAATGCATGCTTGTCCTTTGTCCTGGAACAATCCATATTCACTATACAGGTTTTGTGGCCAGTAATACTGGGGCGAGCTGTAAAACCTTTTTATGTATCTTGCATGTCATTAATATTCATGGCACGAGACTCAGCAATGCCACATGATGTCCAGTATCGCGTACGAGAATATACTCCTTGTAGGCTCTGCACAAAATCTACACAGAGTTTATTGAATGCCACAGTTATTTTGCGATGGGGCAGTAAAGGAGTGTTAAACTGCTACATATTGGGGTTAGAAAATATTAATGGAGTAAATCATACCTGTTGAAGGTGGGAGTATACCAAAGTATTAAAAGCAAAGTAGATAGAGTTACCACAACAAAAAGGAGTATTAGGGGGTTAACAAAGACGTAACAGAGGTACATACTGAACTGAATGAGGTAGAGATTTTACTGATAGATACAGATTATCAAAATAATACTAAACTTCAGCTAAGAAGTGAAAGAAAAGATGAAAAATGAAGAATAATTAATGATCAACCATAAAAATTTGAGGACTTTAAGAATATCACTCCAAGAATGGCAAAAGGTAAGCAAAATGGTAACACATAAACCCAGCGAATATGTATGAAGAAAATGTAGGAATCCCCAAGGGGGGAAATATCATTATAAGTGAAGGATAAAAAAAAAAAAAAAAAAATAGAATGGATCCCTATTAGATCAGCGAATTTACATTTCACCGAAACGTAAATTCACGAGCTGATTTACACAAAAGTGCGTTTAATAGAAAACACACTTCCGCGTAAATCCAGCAAAAATAAGTAAATAAATAAATAAAAACACTTTAAACACATTTATGCAAGGGGGCAAGCCACCCCTGTACTGCCACCACCACCCCCCTACTTTAATATTCTCACTCCGAGATCGCACTATAGTGGAGAAAAGGGAAGGGAATATTCCTCAGCCCCACTGTACTACGATTTCAACAATAATTTCCTTACTTGTACATCAACACTAAACATTGATGTACAAGTAAGGATACATGCAAACTGCGTGTTTTCGCCTCTTTTCTTTCTTTTTTTCTTTCTTGACAGCTGTATTTACGCGAAAGTGCATTTTTGGCAAAATGCACTTTCGTGTTAATAAGCTCGCGGACTTACGTTTCAGTAAAGCATAAGTTCGTGAAATTCAAGTAGATCAATAGAATACATGTAATGAAAAATAAAGATGACAGAAGACAATAAATGGGTAACCATTTGAAATGTCTGGACCTGCTAGACTGAGTCCCAAATGGAGACTGAAGGGCAGAAAGAATGGACTTACATATACTAAACTCGAAATGCCATTTCTCAGAATATTCTCTTTTTTGTGAAGTATTCTGACCTTGGAGCTGGCATGTATAAGGGTGTGGGAGCCCAGGGGAGCTTGGTCCCCCCACCACTCTTTAAAGGAGAAGAGCAATTTTCAAAACTTTCTCTTCTCCTGTGTTTTTGGTCTCTTTTTCAATTTGTTGGTACATGGCATTTTGACTGTCAACATTTCAATAGGGAGCCCAATAAATAATGCAAAATTGTAATATGTAATTGATTTCTAAGATTTAAGAATAGAAACATATCCATACAGGGCAGGTTCAAAAAAACAACAAAAAGTAAGTATCGTGTTAAACCAAGAACAATCTAAAATGTCAGAATGACTACTTTCATCTCCAGGTCCCCTCCCCCTTTCATCCCTGTATTCTGTCCCTCAGACTACATCTTCATTTTCCATGGCGGCATCAGGTTATTTCAGACAAATGGGCTCTGAAAGTCGTCTGTCAAAGATTAGAGATAGCAATGGGAGTTCCTCCAGTTTTAGATCAAATATTGTCTCAGGGTCATAGAGCTAGTGCCCTCAGATTAGATGGACAAAGGTTTTTATTCAAGGATTTCTCTAGGGCTAAAGAAAGATGAAACTTGGGGACCAGCGCACACCTCTCCTTTCCCAGTCTCTATGTCAAGGTCCCAAATCTTAAAATATCTCTACAAACCCTATAACCTCTCATTCATTTTACTCAGTTTCATGGTAAAGTTAGACTAAAAAGATGCTCACCATCAGATTCCTATTTACAAATATTTAAGACGTTTCTTGGATTTTCTGCATCTGCTTTACACTATTAGTTCTCTGTCTTACTCTTTTATCTACTTACTGCACATAGGGTATTTGCAAAGTGTCTGGCTCCAGTAATTGCTTACTGCAGACTTCAAACCATTAACATCTTTCCATAGTTTAATGACTGTTTTAAACTTGCTGACTCTTTTTCAGATTGTCAAGATTCACTGACAAGTGTCAAGAAACTCCTGCTTAGTATGAAGTTTCAAGGGAACTTACAAAAATCTTCTGTCATCCTTTCACATAGAATAGTTTTTGCTGGGATGTCTTCTGGATACTTCTCTAGGAAGAGCATGTCTTCCACAAGACAAAGTAGAAAGTGTAAAAGAAACTCTTCCAACAATCTCTGTTGTCTGCCTAGGAGTTTCTCATGATACTGGGTTTCGTGGCTTCTATGATTAGCATGATTCTCCTGGCCAGACTTTGCTTAAAATCAGTTCAATGGTACTTCATATCAGTCTGGTCTGAGCATCAACACCCTTTATCTTTTCAGCTTCCAGTGCTGGGGTTTGTCAGGAAGAAGGCATTGTGATGGATCATCAGGTCTCCCTCTCAACACGGGTCTTACCTTCTCCCTTTCACCTTTTCTTTAGTCTGTTACAACAGATGCTTTGCACTTTGCTTTGGGGGCTGAATTGGAGGTTGTATTTAAGGGGGGTGAAAGTGCAAGGTCTGTGGAAGAAGCAGGACAGACAACAGCACATCAGTGCAAAGAGATGCTGGCAGTTATCAATGTTTTCACAGCCTTAAATAATTTTTGGTCTCCAGGACCTCTATAATTTAACACAGACAACACCGCAGTGATGTGGTATATAAAGAAACAATGGTGTACCAAATCTTACCCTCTTTGCAGATTTGCTACGATGACCAGGAAAATGGCAACACAGCTCATGTTGACTCTTCAGGCCACAATATTCTGTCAGAGCTTAATACTGCTGCAGAAAAGCTAAGCAGGACCAGAACAGACCCCTACAAATGATAATTATACCTAGGGGCTTCTAGGAATTGATCCAACATTGGGAAACACCATAAACAGATGTATTTGCTTCCTTTCTAAACAGACAATTAAAGAAATTCTGCTCTATGATCCCTCCCAAAAATGCCTGGAAGACTGATGCATTGTCATTCCTATGGTTTTCCACCCTTTCCACCGATACCAAGGCTTCTTGTAAAGATCCAGAAAGACTCCCCAAAGCTAGTGGCAGTAACTTTCTTGTGGCCTAGGCAGCAGTGGTTCTCCCATCTTTTGAAATTGGCCAGTGGCAGTTATCACAAACTCCCTCATAGACTGTATTTACTCACACAAGGCAGAGGTCTGTTTATGCACCCCAACCTGGAAACACTTCATCTGACTACCTGGATAATAGAGTTTTGATTCTCTTTAGGTGCCTTTTTTTCAGAGGATGTGCAGCAGGTAATAAGGAGGCTAAACACTTGCTGCTAGAAAATCTTATATGTGTTAGTGGAAGAGCTTTCCTAGTTGGTGCCATTCTTAGAACAACGGTTCATTTAAATTCTGCATGTCTCTGATTCTTGCTTATTTATGTGACTTATTATCCTTTAGCCTTTCTCACTCATCTATCACGATTCATCCTTTAGCCATTTCTGTTTGTCTGCTCTCAGGCACCCCCTTTCTACTTGTTCTCAAGTCAAGCATTTTTGAAAGGAGGGTTTACATGTCTGTCCACCTAGAAAACAAGTGTATCCTCTTTGAGATTTTAAATTTGCATTTGAAAAACTAGGACTTTTTACATTTAAATTAGTTGATTTAACTGATTTGAGATTCTTTAAAGGGAAACCGTTTTACTTGTTGTTTTGACATCTGCAAGAAGAGTATCTGAGATACAATATCTTATAGTAAATTAGCTCTACATCATTTTCCACAAAGTCAAGCTTCCTTTGAGAACAAATCCTTCTTTTATGCCAAAACTGGTTTCATAATTTACTTTGAGTCAATCTATTAATCTCCACATATTATTTTCTGAACCTACAAATCGGGGAGGAGGAAGTCTCCACAACCTGGATGCCCACAGGCAGCTCAGATACTATTTAGAGCACACTTAATCCTTCATGAAAACCTATCCTATGAAGGTGCAAAAAAGGCAGCCAGTGTCAGAGCAGATGGTCTGTAGATGGTTATCTTGCATTATTTACTTTTGCTATTCTCACCATAATAAGCCACTTCTACAGAGGGCTAGGGCACACTCTACCAGAGCTTTGGCTTTCTCTGTAGATTTTTTGAAAAGGGGTGGATTCTAGACATATTCTTAAGGCAGAAACTTGGTCCTCTATATATAACTTCATAAAGCATTTCAAATTGGATTCCTTTTCCAGGGCCAGAACCTGTTTTGCTAGGACCATTCTCTAGAGTCTCCTGGATTCTTAATTCTCCTTTCTACCCTATATAATTCTAAGCTTTGCTAATTTACCCATAGAGCTTAGGCTACTGCAACAGTGATTTAATGCTGAAAATAGTACAGTTGTCTAAGCAAATGTAGCATAACAGTAGATATTCTAATAAATCACTGTTGCAACAGCTGTCCCCTCCCTCTATCACTGCTGTTTTATTTTTGATGTATTGCCAGGGTGTGGATGTGCATACCATTGTGCATGCAGCTACATATGTTTTACTATTGATTTTTTCCATCCTAGCAATTTGTGTTTCTGGGCTATAGCCTCCCTTTTTGAGACATAAAAGCTCTCGTGCCTTTGGAGCCTAAGCTAGCTTTTCATGCAGCTCAGTTGAGTCCTTGTTAGTTATGACACCTGAAAAGTCCCCTGAAGCTTTAAAAGCTGGCCAGTGGTCATATCCTGGGCAGAATTATCCCATACAGCTTAACTTACTGCAACAGCGATCTGTTAGAACACCTACCACTATGGTAAGCTTAACCACACAACTGTATTTTGTGATGTTGCAATGGTGATGTCATCATGCAGCATTCATAGTTCTTAAGTTGAGGGAATCTGGGTGACTCTTATGCCTTTTGTGTCAGATATTATCAACACTAATCTGCTTTACCTTCTGTAACAGAGGATTCATTTTTAGTTTCCTCCTTTGCCAATGTGAGTGTACTAGGAAGTGCACATTCTGGTGTCATAGGTACATGCATATCAGTTAATAGATCACATATTCCCCCTTGTCTAGAGAGAGACACAATATGCACTTGATTGAATGGACAACGCACTGACATGCAGTAGATCAACACCATGTGGTCCACACATACACGTGGTTGCCAGGTGTGTGAGACTGACAGACTGACAATCCCTGATTAGGGGATATTTTTTTCCATGGGGATTGTGCGATCTCAGAGTTATTATATATAATTAGCAGAGAGTTGGGGGGTAAGGGAACTTGCCTCACTGCAAAAATAATTGCCATTGGTTTAGTCTGCTCTAGGGTAGTCCCCAGAGGTATGCACAGAACATGTTATCAGTGACTTTGACATTCTGGCATTGGTCATCAAGCCCTACACACATATATATATATATATATATATATATATATATATATATATATATATATATATATATATATAAGGCCCTGTGCTCGGTACCTAAATAGCAAAAAAATTTACTTTGCAGGAAATGAGGCTGCATTTATCTGTACTGACATTTGTTTGGAAGTGTTATGTTGCTGACAATACATCTGTAGGATTATCCCTTCCCGACAGAAGCACAAATCTAAATATTGACTGTAACAAATTATGGACTCATAGGTTCATACATTCATTGGTTGTTACTAGGGGAATAGACCAGTTAAGTCTTTTAAGCCTTGTCACTGCGGTACTTAATCCCCCAGCTGATAAGGGATAAAGGGTCTGTGGTCAAGGTAAAGTTTGCACTTTCCCATCCATTCATTTAAAATGAATAAAAGATAATGATGGATAGGTTCATAAGCCATTTTAAGCCTTGACAACTTCCCTTTTTGTGTTCAAAATAACCTATCCCATTTAGTCGTAGACTGGCCTTACCTATCCCATGGTCAATAATTATATTCCATCCCTAATGAGAATAAGTATAATCATACCTCAGATAATTTGAGGGGACCCATGCATGGGTAATCATACCACAGATAATTTGAGGGGACCCATGCATGGGTAATCATACCACAGATAATTTGAGGGGACCCATGCATTGGATGAAACATTTAAGAACTGCACCTGTCCATTAGTAGTACAAGGGCAGTCCTGGGATAAATGTTCTGTTTTCCATCCAGAGATCTAAGTTGCACTTGAAAATGGACAAGGATGAACTTTTTTTTATGTGGCAGGGATGCCTGCTCCATACCAGTGGTATCCTCTGCAAAATATACCAGTTCCTCTAAACCATTCTGTTGATGTTGCAGGAGAGGTTTAGATCCCCATATTAAGTATTTCTGATGCCATTTGACTAGTTGATGTGCAATAAATCCATTACTGATGGGTCAGAGGATGCTTTGTATGCCAGATACAAGTCACCTATTTGCAGCCTGTAGCATACCGAGTATAGTGACATGGCTTTGACGTCTTTCCCTGTAGGACATGTTGTTTAGGCCTTGTATCCTTTTAGTAAGGTATCTCTGTGGGTGTTCCAGCTGTTGCATTTGCCTGGATAGATACATGCCAAAGCGAGCTCTGTATTCAATGACTGGCCTAATGTGAGATGTACTTTGTTTTACTGAAAGTGGGAACTTGTTTCAGAGGTGAGAAATTATTTGGGAGAGATATCTGTCATCTACTGTGTTGATTTATGTACCCAGATCTATACAAGTACATATCTGTTTATGATATGGATTTCTTTTTCTAATTCATTCTTGTTGAAATCTATGAGAGCAAAAATGAAAACTCTGAAAGAGATAATATAATGTCTTTTAGAGTTTTCTCTTTCTCTGTTAGATTTTGACTGTTATGTTACACTGTTATTTTTTTCAAGTGTCTGTTAGTTTTTGATTTGTATTCTATAGTCTCCATTTGGTTTTGATGAGAAGTGTTGTCCTGTCTTGGGGTTGATCTATACATTCTTGTAACATTATTTGGCCTTTTGTAATTTGTAGATATCTTGCCCTTTGCAATATAAGCAGCTGTCCTCTCTCAGCAACTTCTACCCAGTGACCCATTGATACTCTGTTCTACTCTATGCTCTTATTCTATGACCCAGTAATACTCTGCTCTACTTTATGCTCTTATTCTATGACCCAGTGATACTCTGTTTTACTTTATGCTCTTATTCTATGACCCAATGATACTCTGTTCTACGTTATGCTCGTATTCTATGACACAGTGATACTCTCTTCTGCTTTATGCTCTTATTCTAAGACCCAATGATGTTCTGTTCTACTTTATGCTCTTATTCTATGACCCAGTGATACTCTGTTCTACTTTATGCTCTTATTCTATGACCCAGTGATACTCTGTTCTACTTTATGTTCTTATTCTATGACCCAGTGATACTCTGTTCTACTTTATGTTCTTATTCTATGACCCAGTGATACTCTGTTCTACTTTATGCTCTTATTCTATGACCCAGTGATACTCTGTTCTACTTTATGTTCTTATTCTATGACCCAGTGATATTCTGTTCTACTTTATGCTCTTATTCTATGACCCAGTGATACTCTGTTCTACTTTATGCTCTTATTCTATGACCCAGTGATACTCTGTTCTACTTTATGCTCTTATTCTACGACCCAGTGATACTCTGTTCTATGTTATGCTCTTATTCTATGACCCAGTGATACTCTGTTCTACTTTATGCTCTTATTCTATGACCCATTGATACTCTGTTCTATGTTATGCTCTTATTCTATGACCCAGTGATACTCTGTTCTACTTTATGCTCTTATTCTACGACCCAGTGATACTCTGTTCTACTTTATGTTCTTATTCTATGACCCAGTGATATTCTGTTCTACTTTAAGCTCTTATTCTATTACTCAGTGATACTCTGTTCTACTTTATGCTCTTATTCTATGACCCAGTGATACTCTGTTCTACTTTATGCTCTTATTCTATGACCCAATGATACTCTGTTTTACTTTATGCTCTTATTCATTGTACATCTTTAACTGTTACTTCATTTGATCTGCTGTTGGCTTTTCTACACCTGCTGTCTCATACAGCCTGATCTCATAGAAATTGAGTCTTTAATTTTATCTTTGATGGATATATCAGAACTGTAGGGGTCATGTTCAGTTGTTCAAGAGGTGGTCAACTGGGAAAAAAAGCTGGTACAGATGGTCAAAATTCAACTGATCACACATTATCTACTTTTTTGTGTGGAGGAGATGGCAGAATAGTGGGGAGTAAGGAATTCATCCTTTCTTCACTGTAGTGCAGTCTCAGTTTGTATATGTATATATATATATATATATATATATATATATATATATATATATATGGGTCTACTTCTATTCGCTGACAGCCCATTTCACTGAAACCCATTTCGTTGACAGCTCATTTCATTGACAAAAGTATTCAAGGCAAAAACCTGGATTTTGCCCCCCTCCCCACTGTTGTGCGACTGTGAAGTTGTTATATATAGTTGGGGGGGTGTGGGGGGCACAGCCCCCCACCTAGAATGTTTGTCAATGAAATGAGCTGTCAACGAAATGGGTTTCAGTGAAATGGGCTGTCAGCGAATAGAAGTAGACCCATATATATATATATATATATATATATATATATATATATATATATATATATATATATAGCAAGGTTATTGGAGGCACATCCAGTTTTTTTTTTACTTTTTCAGTTATGTGTCACATCTGTCTGAAGTTATGTAAGCAATTTATTCTGTGATATGCTATTTGCTGATAGTAAAGTTTGCAAAAAATGTTATCTGCAGGTGCACACTAGCTGTATTATACAGTCGGGTAATCAGTTCATGTTACAGTAATAAGTTAAAATGCCCCTTCATTTTTCTGATGTAATTAAATTGTGCCTTATTACTGCTTTTAGCCTGTGAGATCAAGTTGATTTCATAGATCTACATGATTTGGTAAGATAAGTAAGCAGTTTCCATCGTTTAATACAGAATTATTTTATGACTATGGTAATCTTTAACAGAGGATTAGTATCCTTTTATTCTGCTGTATATCGCGTCTTTATAAATGCAGATAATAATATCATGCTATTTATTATTACTTTTATGATCTGATTGAACAGTGTCACAGAGTGCAGTAGTACATTTTATTTTCATAATTGCTGTATATATTATATCATATTATCCAACCATGAGGTCAATGATGATTTATTTTTGAATTAATTTGATTTTACTCTTATGTTAAAGATGGTGGTATCATGACCTGTATTAATTATAAAAGGAAGACCCACAAGTAGAGAGCAAAAAAATGTCTATCAGTATGATATCTGAGCAACTGTAACCCCTAGCTAGAGTTTGTAATCCTTTCCAATTTGTTTTAATTAACACAAGCAATTTCATTTGAGGTTTTTTTACATGGTCTTGAGTAGTTTACACTGTCAGTGTTTGTGCTGCTAAAATCCCATACTTAGATCGTGGTTTCATTTATCTGCATATCCTAGGGTTTCATCAGGAAACCCTCACGATCTGTAGAAGATATAACTCATTTCATCCTACTATGACCAGTGCCGAAATATGATTTGCTTCTACAAGAAAATACACCTTAGTCAACTAGAAACTATCCAGAAATAAGAATTACTTTTTTTTCATACAAAATGTTATAGATTAAATAGTAACCAGGTGAAATAAGGTTGAGAGATCTGGATCTGAAATGCCTCCATTATTAATTTGCAAGAAAAGCCATTTATTACATTTTATGCAATAAAAGATCACCTTTTCAAGTGCCGTTTTTTACTATATACTGTGTCACTTATGTTTGGGACAAAAACGACCACATGTGGCTATATTTCATACAATTTTGGAGTATTTGGGTGACTCTGTATTTATGCTTATACGTTTTACTGTTTACCAGTTCTGACTGTTCTTTTGGCTCCCGGCCGCCTTTTTCACTTTGCGATCAACAATTAGCATAAGAACAGAGCTATTTTTTGAACCAAGGGCTTCTTTGAAGATTAATAGATCACAAATGTGTGACCAAACATCATTCTAACTTTTGTACATCGGTAATAAGCGTTCTGCATTGGACTAAACATGAGGAATGTTTATGCTATGTGATACGAAGGATTTGGATGATGAGTTTGGGACTTTTTATGCCAAAGTACAGTTTGTTTCATAAATCTTGGACATATAATAACAGGTATACTGCTGTTGTTGAATTACATGCTATCTTTATTTAAATAATATCTGTTAAATACTTTTTGTGATTTTGTATTACAATATACATATTGTCTTAGGAAATTATACTGTATTAAGGGCAGTTCAAGATGCAATGACTATTTTCTGAAGTGCTTAAACTGAAACCGAACTGTTATCTAGTTCAGTTTAATTTACAGATAGTATGTAAGGGGTCTGCTAGTGTTTTTTCTCCCAATTATCTGTGCATTTAAGATTTAGATAACTGAATACATCATATGCTTGTTCTTTTTTATAGCAGTATTGCAGCTTGATAACAAAAGCATATACACACATAAAGATATTCTTTTTTGTTAGTTTTATACAGGCATTATCTCTATATGTGTGTTTAGGATTTAGATAACTTAATACATGATATGCTTGATCTTTTATAGCAAGATTCAAGCTAGATAACAAAAGTATACACACATCAAAACATATATATTTATCTCTTATTAGATTTAGGCAAGCATTTTCTTTATATGTGTGTTATGGTTCAAGCTTTGATGCAAAGACCAAACTTTTGGCATCTATTAATGTGGATACTGGCATTAATAATTTTGTTGGATGTCCCCCTGGTTTTATATGCTTACTTTTTCTTTACTTATATAATATTTGATGCCAGCCTTTGGATGGGGGTTATTTACTATTGTTTGTGTAGTACCCTATCTCCAGATTTCTAAATGGCCCCTCAGCTGACTGACTATTTCTATCCCTTGAAGTTCATGACCAGATTTTTTGAAGTATATTCTGGTATTTTATTTTATATATTGGGGTGATTAATATTTAGACCAACATATTATACCATATGAACCACAGGCCAGCTATGTGTACTGCAGCCGGAATTGGAATGGACATAGCATTGTTCTGAAAACTATTGAGTGGGTCACAAGACCAAATCTGAAAACTGGGTACAAGGAAAATACAAGGACTACCATTGTTCATTCTATTATTAATACAAGTAGTAATTGGAATAATAAGGCTTAGCATTGCCATTACATTTGGCAAGGGCTAATTTTGCCATCAAACTTTTGCACATACAGACTTTTATAGGATTTCCTAAGTGGATCCAGAAGTGTTAAGGATTCACAAATCAGTCTTTATAGGTTGGTCTATATTAATACTAATTATTAACAAAGTAGTTTTTTTCAAGGTATAATTTGTACCACAATGGAACTAACAAAAATATTAACGGGTTTGTCAGCTGACAGGGAAGACTTGGGGGTCTTTGGAGTATGTAGTTAAACAATGATGATATAAATGGGGTTACCCTAGGCCCGGAATCCAGCTGTGGCATATGTTTTGACAAGCTACATAAGAGCATAAGATCTCTTAAGTCTCACGTCTGGCATTCCAAACTTTTTAAAGCATATATGGCCAAAGGGATTACACCAAGAGGACTAAGGATTAAAACACAACCATTTGTTAATGAGGCTGATGATGAGCTGAACAAACAATGGGGGGACATCCAACAACAAGCCACTATGGGTTTTATTGAAGCCCTGGCCAAATTCCACGACAGAGTAATTGACCAACAAATTGTAGAAGTCACTAAGTTATTTTCCGAAGCACAGACACATGAAGGACAGCCCTTCTTCATTAGTAATATGAATAAATTAGCCAAAGATTTATCTGGTCTTGAAGAACAACTAAAAACTAGGAAGATTAAAAAATTCCAAAGGGACCAAATGGATTATCAGCTTGGTAACCCTTTCAGTATTAGCAAACAAGTCAGATTTCAACAAGCACAAACACAAACTCCTAAAAGAAAATGACCAAGGTCGATATTGAAAAAGCATCCTATGGACACAGGGTCATCTACTGATGATATGTCTTCATACATAGATACAGACATGCAACACAAAAGAACAGGCAGAAAACATGCAAGAAATAAACAACATAGATTGTCTTTTGAAACTAATAACACAGAAATAACCCAAAAAAATCAATGTTTTGAATATATCTGATCAGATTTTGTCCACCACACAAATGGAACTGCTGAATAAAGGTTTAAATTTTATTCCTGGCTTTTTGGTTACTGAAGACCTTTTAGCACAAGATGTAATGTCATTTTGTAGACTTATAAATCTTAAATTGCATTTTGAAGATTCTACTGACCTTGGTGTAGATAATGAATTCATTTATCATAAATCTAGGTATATGCCTCCTATGAATCCCACGGTACACCAATTTCAAAGTAGTGTTCTCATAGATCTACACTATCACAAGGGTGAATTTAGTTACAAATGAAACAATCTCTCAAAGATTGAAAGAGATGCACTATTTGAACTACAAAACAATAAAGACATTGCGATTCTTTCTGCTGATAAAGGTAGGGCCGTAGTAGTAATGAATTGGCTTCAATATGATACAGAAGCAAAAAGACAACTTCAGGACAGGCAGTATTATCTTGAGATGCCCCTGGACCCCACGTTTAAGTTTAAAAAACAGATAGATGAATTTCTATTTTTCGCCAAAGATGAAGGTGTTATCAATGACAAAGTCAAGCAACAGCTTACCATCAAGGACCCCATGAGCCAGTATATATATATGTTTTGCCCAAAATACACAAGGATCCTGTTAAACCACCTGGGAGACCAATTGTGTCTGGGAGAGGCCCTATTACTGAGCCATTGTCATTTTTTCTTATCAAACACCTTAAACCTTTATTGAAGTGGGTCAGGTCATACATACAAGATACCACTGAATTTCTGAAAATCATCTCAGACACCCAACTCAAACCTGGATGGTTGATGTGTACCATAGACGTTAGTGCCCTTTATACAAACATTCCTCATGCTGCTGGCCTAGAGGCCCTTGAATACTGGTTAAATAAATCACAATTGTATCAACCAGGATTTAATACTTTTCTATTAGGCCTGACAGAGCATGTTCTAACTAACAATGTCTTTTTCTATCAGGACATCTGCTATTGGTAAATTAAGGGTACGGCTATGGAGGCATCCTTTGCCCCCATTTATGCTGACCTTTTTATGGCCTTTTTTGAGGAACAGCTTATTTACGATGCAGGCCATAATTTATACCTGACAGAGATGGACATATGGAGGTGTTATCTGGATGATTGCTGGATGGTATGGAGGGCAGATGTGGAATATTTGTCTGAATTCATTGAATACTTAAATGAAAACAAATGGGGTTTACACTTCATGGTTAGCTTTGACTTAAATACAATTACTTTTCTTGATGTTTCTATCTCTAGGAAATCAGATCACACTTTATGTACTGAAGTTTTCTGGACGTATCCCCAATACAACACCCTCCTCCATGCAGTCAGCTTCCATCCACCTCATATAACAAGAAACATCCCCAAATCCCAGTACATCAGAATGAGACGTATTTGTTCTAGGGATTCCACTTTTCAGGAATACAGACAGGATCTGACTCACAGATTCAAGAACAGGGGTTATCAGATGGGACATGTTCTACAGGCCAGCAATTGGACCAATACACTAAAAAGAGAAGACCTTTTGGAATATAAATAACATGAACAACACAGGCTGTCACCTATCAGGTTAGTCACTACTTATGGTATGAATTCCGATTTGTTAATTAATAGTGTACAAAGACACTGGAATATTCTACAGAGTGATCATAACCTATCTAATGTTCTATCAGACAGATGTTATTTTTCATTCCGTAAGGGCAGAAATCTAGCTTAACGCTTCAACCATTATAAACATTCACCTTCCAAAACATCCTTTCAAGAAGTACAAACCACACTCACGGGTGAGTGAGGTACTCATGGGATGTTATCCATGTGGTCATTGCACTCATTGCAGTAAAGTTTTTAAGTCCAAACAATTTACAAGTAAGAACTGCGGCACAGTTTATGACATTAACTTTTTTGCCAATTGTAGCAGTGAATGGCTGATTTATTTAGCTACATGCAGCTGTGGTGCCTTCTATATAGGTCAAACTTCAAGGCCACTTAGATTAAGAATTTCTGAACACACTAGCGACTTGAGAAACAAAAAAACAAGTAGTGATCTATTTAAACTTTCCACCAAACATTTATCTGCCAAGTTCAGTTTCATGGTCATTGACATTGTAAAAGGTAATAAATCCAACAAAGCAGGAAGGCATTCCATTCTGGATACTAAAGAAAATAAGTGAATTGTTAAACTGGGAGGTTTATTCCCACCTGGATTAAATGAACAATTTTGATTATCCAATCACATGTTTGACTTAATTAAAGCACATTTATAAAAGGATTATTTTCAATGATTTTCAGTTACACTGAGGAAGGCTGTGGTGTATACCAGCCGAAACCGGTTTGTTTTTTCATTGAATAAATATTAATTTAGTCTCACAGTTTGCTGGCTCATCTTTTGGCTTTCTAATAAAAATTAACCTGTGATTCCAACAAATAACAACAAATTCTAAAACTCATTCACAGACTTCTAAATAAACTGTTGCTGCACTTCCTAGTATTGGAAGACTGCGTTCTTCATATTTCCACTACTTATATATATTAAATCTGAGATCATTGTCCCATAGAGTAGAGAGAATATTCTAGATGCTGTAACCTCAGGAATGTGTCCCCCACATTCATACATAATGATCTTTATTTCCAAGCATCATAGTTATGGTCATCAGAATTTCAAAAGGCACACTGTTTATGGTCTCTTTACAAGATATGCCAATATGTAAATAGTGTGCAATAGATTCAGTTTCAGTAATATTTAGGATTACGTAATTTGTAATCCTAATTTGTTTTCTAGGCTTCTGGATTTTATATGTTCTTTTAAAAATCCTGAAATGCAACCTTACCTGTCCTTTCATCTCTGTAACACTGACAAAAAAATATGCTGGATTTTGTGATACGCCTTTTGGATCTCTAAGTGTCAACAATTGTAGAGATATTAACATCTTAGAGGAGCATAAACATTTTAAACTGTGCATTTATTGACTTCTGTCATTTACCAAAGCAACGTTTGTGTCTGATTTTTTTTATCTTTCATTTTTTTCAAGTTTATTTGATTTAATAGTTGTAATGGTAAAAAGAGATAGCCTTCTGCTGAAATGCTGACACTCGAAATGCCAAGTGCTGACAAGATGAAAAAAAAAAAAAATAGCAAAAACACAGAAGGGCAAGTTCTGAACTCGCTCTTATCCTTTAAAATTATTTTGATGGGGGGTAAGCACCCCTACACCCCACATTCCCTAAACTTATATATATCAACTCCAAGATCAGCATACCTCGGAGAAAAGGGAATATTCCGAGAAATGGCATCTCGGACTTAGTATATATAAGCACAATCTTTTGGTCATTCAGTCTCTGGCTTCTCACATTTCAAATGGTTACCTAAAAAAGACATTGTGGGGATGGGACAGTTCCTGTTCATTACTTGTTCTACCAAGAGAGTAAGTTGAGCTACCAGGAGAAAAGCTCTCTCACAAACCAGGCTGATAGGCCTGTCTGTGATGCAGTTCTCTTAGCTATTGATTGAATATCAATGTTTCCTTGATATGCAGGTGGAACAGAAAATCATGGGGCAATATTACAAAACAGATGTGTTTTCCCATGCTTGCAGGAATGTTTGAGAATTCCACTATATACTATTGCCTATCCAAGGCTTTATTATACAGTGAATAGTGATCATGCCAAAGCACCCTTCTTTTTTCAGACTAGTTGAGATGTCTCTCGTTTCAGGCTCGGATAGGCCTAACACTGTCACAAACACCTTGCAAAGTACAGTCAGGTATTATTCTATTTTACAGACAGTGAAATCACAAATGCATAGCGTATAAGGGACACTGGCCAGTTGTATTAAAGGCCTTATGGGCACCTGAGTTTGATTTTGCTCTGTTAAAAGGCTCTCTGTTGTAAAGTTGGCACAGGTAATGCCAAGTGCTGACATGCCAAAAAGAAAAAAATTAAAATGCAGGGGAAAAGTGAATAGTGAACATAGTTCTTCTCCTTTAAACTTATTTTTTTGCCAAGGGCTTGCCCCTCCACACACACACACACACACACACATATATATATATATATATATATATATATATATATATATACATACACACACACACACACACACACACATATATATATATATATATATATATATATATATATATATATATATATATATATATATATATATATATATACCAACGTCAGGAACACCATAACTTGGAAAAAAAGAATATTATGGGAAATGGCCATATCAGACTTCATACATGTAAGTCCATTTTTTCACCTATTCAGTCTCAGCATTACAGAACTCATTAAGATGGATCTCAACGTTTTGGCTAGCCTTTTAAACTCTATGTATTCTTTTATTATTATCTCTTCTAGCTAGCATTTCACATTAAGTGTGCATATTTGATTACCTGAGGCCAATGGAAGCTCTAGTATGTGTCACATATTATATTCTGTATTTTTGACCTTATGGCTTCCTGAGGGACAGATGAAAATTTTACAGGTGTATACATCAGAACATCTGAACATGAATTAGTATGTGTAGATATGCTCCCTTGGTGGAACTGCTGAGAGGTTAACTTCAGTATTCTGGACTTATTTACATCTGTCTCAGGAATATAAGGTCTTACCAAAAACATAGCTGTTGGTCAGCATAGAGCATTTCTTTCTCTGCCTGAGACAGCTGTCATCATTGAAGTCTTTGGCAGCTCATGTAAGACATCATACCTCATAAAATAAGAGCCTTCTTATTTAAAAATAAAAATCACATAAATACTCTGTTAATCAAATAATTTTCCTACCTTTATCAGAGGGACACTAAATTTGTAAGTGTTGTAGTTATCTTCCATTTTATCTATCTATATCTACTTTGTAGGATGATACTATGTACTAACAGTAAATGGAGATTTTCTTATGTTAAGCTGGAAAATCACGTGAAAGCTATGGGTACCAAAATATGCAACATGTGGGTGTGAAGGTATGAAAAGTGGGTAACTGCTTAAGTGAAGGGCTTTCATAATATAATCATGTAGTGTGCTTTAACTGGATAAATGGCATAGGGATGTGAGGGACTTTTTAGGTTAAACTAACATATGGGGGATGCACCTCAACAGCCACTGGCCTTAGAAATATAAGCTTCATAGGCAATAGCAGCAAAGTTTCCTACTGAAAATTTTTCCAGTGTGGCTTGCAGCTTTAAGAATAATCAGTCTGACCTCTGTCTAGCTAATTCTCCTTGGAATGTCAATTTTAATAAGAAATTACAAATGCTCTATAGCTGTTATTGTGATTAAAACTCTAAAGCTGTTAGTCCTGTTAAATACTATCCCAGATGCCTTCTATTGTTAAATACTACAGGTGGGTATTATAATCCCTGTTCATCAATGAACTTAAATACTGGCTGTATAATTTTATAAAGAGGGCCAGTTTTTCCATATCTTTTAATTTTTCAATAAGTGTTGCCTTTTCTATACACCGCACTTTCATGTATTAAAAGTCCAGTGGGAAAGCAGGCCTTTCCTCACTGCATAGTTCAAGGTTTTTAGATAGCACACACTGCTTAATGTTTTATTTCAGTTTCATTTACCTTAAATCTGACTTTACTTTGGGATCACATTTTAAAGTTCCAGCAAACCACACTTTTGTTATTACATAATGATGACTTATGCATGGACTTGACTTGTAACATGGCGATCAGTTTTATAGTAAGTCTTCCTACAGCAGGATAACAAGAAGACATATGGATGTTATTCATGGTGACCATTACTGGAATGCCTGGCGACCATTACTGGAATACCACTTTTTGGAACATTCGGTCGTTATGATTATGGCTGTTATTCCAGTTGTGACAATGTCTCTTTAGAATTTAGGGAGACATTTAGCATGATCTGCAATACTAACTTGACAGATAATGTTTGTTTAATACTATGCACCACATTATATAGTTTGATATGGCTGCTAAAAAGGGGATGTTTGCTAGAATATCATATTTTGGTGAATTGATTCAGCCATAATCAATATTAATGATTATTATATCAAATATGCCAGTTGCTTATTCAGCACAAGAACTATCATTATGAGATCTCCTGACCTAGTTACTACAAATGTATTCTTTTTTTTGTCATTGTTCATCATGTTCGGCAAATATTTTTGTTGTTTCTCTTACCATTGTAGTTGACAAACCGGAGAGTTTATACTGAAGTTTTAAGAATATGTTTATTATATGCTGATTGTTTTATTGCAGAGTTGAGTAGTACTATATGATATTACTCATACTGCTGTAAATACTGATTTATTGGGAGAGCCTTATATTACTGCTTTCTAAAAAGGTGCCTTAATTATCAGCTAGCTTTGTTAGGTGGTTTTCAGATTAGTTCCTGGGCTGAACAGCTAGCAATTTATTGTTCTTTATTTTTAACTTAAATTATTTTTCAAACCTTTCTAGGATGCTGAAGCGGCTTATGCGATGTCAAACTATAAGCAAAAAAATTTAATTTTAAGCTACTTCTCAAGAAATCTGGAGTATACACTGAGGGATTTCAATGGATATTTATTAACAATCTTACCACAAATTCATCTTTGGAATATCATAACCTAATATCTAAATGGCAAAAATAGTAATACCATATTTGAATATGCATGTTTTATAGGCAAACACCCAAGAGGAACCTCTTTTGGCTTTTCTTTTACAATATAAATACCAAAATTTATTTAATTCTAGAAACACATGTTCTTCAATATTCTTTCAGGAAAAAATAAATGTTATTCATTTTTTTGTTTTGGAAAAATCTGCTAATAATTTACAGGTTGAAATCATAAATAAATTAAAACATTGTCAAGTGATACAGACAAAGGAAGATATGGATGGCAAATTCATTATTTTAGAATGCATGAGCCAACTATTATCTTAACCAGTCATATTAGTTTCTGTTTATGCACACTGTTCTTACAGACCTTGCTTCTGTAAATACCTCATTCAGAATCTATCTAGCTTTGACAGATACTTGACACTATTTCAGGGAAAATAAGAAGCACATATGAGAAATACTAGCAAGCAGTCACAAGGGCCATAACATGCTTAGCCATACACCTTTAAGTAGACACACTTAAAAGTGCATGCCACCCATTTCAAAGACATATTTGTGGTTACAACCCACATGAAACAGAGCTGGTGTAAATTTAGCCATCCAATTATCAAGACTAACCTTTAAGGTAACCAAAGTAGTAGTTTTTTGTTTGACTTGCAGTGGTAATATATTTAAATGTTAGCAATACATTGAATTATGAACCTATTTATGCAGCAAGTGTTGCTTAATTATTAGTTTGTATTTAGGTCCATGGTGTAGATATTGATTGAGCTACTGGTTTTGTGAATAAATCAGAGGATAGATAGTGTCAGATAATCTGTGGCTCAAAAAACAAGACATAACTTACTTTGGAACTGGTGGAACGCTACTAAGTATTAAGAGAATTGTGCTAATCTATCAAGATAGTTGAAGGATTTAAAGTATTTCATTTTGCTGATTAGAAATCATTGCAGTTGATTGCAGCATGACTCTGTTTTCACCTTTATGTAAAACCTGGAAACCAACATTACAGCATAAATGAAATAGCCATTTAGCACATGACTTATAAATGCTTTTGATCTTATTGGATCATATCAAGCCTTGCATCTAGAGAGCTAAGATTTTTCTGTATCACACAGATTGTTGTTGATGCATTTTCCTTTTATCTAAACTTTTTTTGCAGATCTAATCAGAAGTAAGAGTATTTCTAACTACTCATTAATTCATCTTAAAATATCCTCTATCCCCTAAGATAATGTCCATCTCTAAATGGAGGTTAAACCCTCAACTTCGTAAGGAGAGAAGACGTCATTAGCAAGATAATTTCTTTACATCAAACACATTTTCTGATTACTTTGATGGTACCATTTCATTCAATAATGGATAGGTAGTATTCAAAATGACAGTATGGTGTATTCTCATAAGTAAAGAAATGTACTTGAGAAACTATACCAGGGACAGATTTGCAACTCTTGAAAATCAAATTTCTTTACTAGATAGGGAGCTTAAACCTTATTTTGTCCATATAAATCTGATTCCTTAATGACAGCTCAACATCAGCTTTAAGCTCTACACACATCTAATCAACCACAGTTCAATACCCAAGCTGGTTCTGAATATAATGATTGAGCAGGAATTCCATCCACATTACTGGCTAGTCTTCACAAACTAAAGTATGGTTTCAGTAATATTTTCTCTATAATGAATGAGAGGAACTTGCTCACACAACTGCAAAATATTCTAATAGTCTTTTACAATAGATATACTAGCAATTATGCTTGCTATAATGCACATACCAGCAAAATTACATAAAATACTTCATAGAAAGATTTAAACTAAACATAATATCACAAGAAATGGCTTCCCTACTAAAGGAAAAGTTTACCATTCATAAAGTTTTGGATGCAGTGTCAATCCTTAAATTTAAATATTACAATTTACACAGATATATTAGCTAAAGGACTCCAGTTAGTGGTCAATAAAGCATTTTCAAAATTTTCCATCAGGCCTTATGGAATCAAGACAAATAAACACAAGGTAATCAAGATAATGACTTATTGTTCAATTTAAGTTTATAATTTAATATTTATTGCCAACAATTAGCAAGCATCATTCCCTTTATAAGGTATTGTGTGTCTCAAATTGAAAGCATAATGAAAGAGGGATGTTCACCAAAGTGGCTCATAGATTTCTCTAGAAAGGTCCATGTACCTTTTCTCTTCAGAGTATTAGAAATTATGCAGTCCCTGATAGATATATTCAGGCATTAAAACACTACGTGATTCTAATTCAAGATATTTATCTATGAATGGTCTACTTTTGGATTCAAGGAAAGGTGCCCTCTGTCAGACTGTTTTTTTAATTGTCCCTTTTGTAGACACATCATTTTCTATATGACTTTTAACTTCAAAATTGAAAACAGAAAGTTTGAAAATTTTCTGCTAAAATATCAGCACCCCTTCCTTCAACAACAATATTTTATTATATTTTCAAATGCCATCCCTGTTTTGTTAGCGGTATTAATTGATTCCATAAATGATTCTAACTATAAACTCAGCTTTGAGAAATCAACACATTTTTGCAATTAGCAATCTAAATGTTATAACAAACTCTTCACTAGCACCAAGTAGTCATATATCCTTCAATAAGCTAAAATACATAGCTATGAAATATTAACTACATATTCATTCTATTATGTGTACTAACTTTGGTTTTATTAACAGCAAGATCCAAGTACACCTTTTAAACACAATCTGAAACTCTTTCTTAAAACCCATTGGTTATGTCCCTGTACAAATCCAGACTAATCTCATACTATATCCCAAATACCCTCTCTTAAGACCTAATTCCTGCTCTATCTGTGTTTTTTCAGATCAAGGCATATCCTTGACAAAAACATATATTATCCTAATAGAGATAATTTAAAATACCTAGTCAAATTATTCTGCATATAATTCTAAAGCATCCTACCTAATGGCAGGCAACAAGTATTGTTTAAACTGTGAGCATTGCTGAACTGTTGAAACTTGAAGTATGTATTTGTTTAACAATTACTTTCTAGTTACTAATGAAGTCTTGTGCATAAAGTCTAAAATATCTTATCTAATGCTTGTAACATGTTTTTTGTATAAACTGTGAAGATTCCTGAACTGCTTAAAATTAGTAGTATTTAACTGTATAACATCTAGTACCTGTATGCTAGTAGTCTAGTAATCTCATGGAGCTTATCTCCCCGGGACTCTACTGAAAATGGACATAAATCCAGTTAGACTATCCAGGTCAACAAATTTAAAATAAATAAATAAAATAAATAAAGTTAAGTTAGCAAATTGAAGTAAAGGTCAATTTAGTCTTCTGACAATGTCCTCAATAATTAAAATTAGGATATCTGATAGCTTTTCTGTTATTTTTGCATTAATTAAATTTCCATCTGCCATTGAGCATGTTTAAATTAGCTAGTAAAGTCATCTTCAAATCATTATGGAGTAATCATATTTCAATAGTTAATCTTAATACTTTCTGCAACATGTATGTATTTATTATGTGCTTATTTCTTTATGTTCAATTTTAATTTGTTGACAAGAACAGAGTTCTGATCCGAATAGACCTTTTCGGAGTCAACCAATGGATTACAAAGAAGCAGACAGATACAAATGAATACAATGAAATAAACAATGAACATTAAAATTAGTAAAGCAATGATAGGTTTACTTAGCTTGGAGCTCTTATTCGAATATAAGAAATGTGCAAGCAAAGCACAATATAATATACAGATAATGGTAAGGAACCATGCAAAACTGGTATATAGCATAATGGAGTTGGTTTCATGATAGAAAATATTATATACAGAATTAATTCCTCTGTTTATATGCAAAGATAATCCACTTATATACAAATATTTGCAGGAAAAAGAGAAAGGGAAATGGACATGGATAGAGTGTAAAGTCAGAGGATGATATATATGCTCTACTGCTAATAAATGGATACAAAGAATGAAGACAGAAAAGAGTGAAAAGGAAATTCAATGACTTCTCAGTTTATTCACTTGAATAGACAGTATTTACATTTTGATTGATCAAAAAGGGGATCTTAGTAATAATTGAATAAGTAAATATCCTTGAGGTGAGTTGGCAAATTTTTCAAGAGTTGGGGGGGGGGGATCAAGTACAAAAAGCTGTAGTCTGTGCAATATAGTTTTTCTTTTAAGGCAAGTAATGCTAGATCTAATGTTGTAGCATGAGTTATGGATTAAGGAGCATATATGTAGTTTAGGTCTTTGTTGTTGATGTATCCAATTCACTTTAGCTAGGATTTTGAAGTGTTGATATATAAAACTGTTGATAAAACCGAACACAGAAACCAAACTGATAAAGGTATATCAGATCCAAGTGCCGAACCACAAACCACAAAAACAAATAATTTAGAGCTTTCATTCACTGATTTATTCCGTGAACTTCTTCAGAAACAAAACATGTTCCACCTACACTTCCTTTTATATAAAATATACACAGGATGTGACATCATGAATCAATGCAAAAAAAAAAATATATATATATATATATATATATATATATATATATATATATATATATATATAGTTCCCTATGAGAAGCCTGAAACACTATAAGCTTGAAAATCAAAATCCTGAAACCAAAAGCCTGAAAACTCAAAATCCTGAAAACCCAAAATCCTGAAACTCAAAATCCTGAAAACACAAATAATGCTAATATGCCAACACAACGACACTAATATCTACCGACTGACCTTGACCCTAACCCTAACCCTAAGGTCCGTCACCATCGCACACTCACCTGACCCGCGCCCTAACCCTAACTCACTTAAACCGCCCCAACCCTAATTTTTGTCACTATTGCATACATGCCTAACCTGCGCCCTAACCCTAACTCACTTAAACCGCCCCTAACCCTAACATAAAACCAACCACACACTTACCTGAACCCAACGCATGACCTAACACCACAGAGCTAACAACAGCAAAGCCACAATGACGTCAATATGTCTATTTTGTGTTTTCAGGATTTTGAGTTTCAGGATTTGGGGTTTTCAGGATTTTGAGTTTTCAGGCTTTTGGTTTCAGGATTTTGATTTTCAAGCTTATAGTGTTTCAGGCTTCTGATAGGGAACCATATATATATATATATATATATATATATATATATATATATATATATATATATATATGTAAATTTTTTTAATTTTAAATTATTTAAAAATGCCTCTAAGCTTTGTATATAAAAATACATCTACTTAATGTTTAACCATTCAATAAAAAACATTTTAAGTTAATGGACTCATTTAGTCCCGGTGTTTGGTCAGCCCCTAAAAATAGTTGCCAGAATGTTTCTTTACGTTCCAACACATTATTCATGCCCCCTCCAAAAATGGTACTTTCAACTTTATCTACTACAAAAAACTCAAACTTTTTAAAATCCACACAATGTAAAGCATGCTTAGCAAGTGAGTTGTTTAAATCCTTATTTTTTATAGCCAAAGCATGTTCATAAACTCTGCATTTTAAAGTTCTCGTAGTCTTTCCCACATAATAATGTGCACATGTTACACATTGTGCAATGTAAACCTGTAAACTGTGTTACAGTTGTAATAGTCTCTCGCCCATATAGTGTGATTCAAATGTTTAAAAAACATGAAGGAACTGTTAGCAATGAATCTACATCGCCTACAGTTCCTACAAGCGTATGTACCTTTCTTCACACTTACTAATGTCGTCTTAGTGTCATCTTTCTTGTTTTCCTTTTCTAACATCAACTTTATATTTACTACTTTTTTGTATGTAAATTTAGGTCTAGTAACAATTAAACTTACTAGGTCTTTATTCCCTAGTAAAACTCTAGAGTTGTTCTCTATGATAGTTTTAATACTCCACATCTCATTTACTATAGGTATAGGAAAGGCTATACTGAAATCCCCATGCTTTATTAAGGGATATTTCAAATTTGAACTCACTTGTATGTCTTTAGAGGTTATAATTGGTGAAGCAACTCCTTTTCTAAGTATTGTAACTTCCTTTTCTATCTTTTTTAACCATTCTAAATCATACCCTCTCTGAAGGAATAATTTTCGTAAAAAAGTTACTTCTGCCAAAAATACTTCATCATCTGTGGTGAGTCTACTAAGACGTATTATTTGTCCCTTTACTACCCCTCTTTTCATGTGAGGGGGATGTAAACTTTCTTTATGTAAATATTGATTAGCAAAAATTGACTTTCTATATACTTTACTAACAAACCTTTTTTGAACTTTGTCAAAACTCAAGTACAAATCTAAAAAGGAAATAGACTCGCCAAATCCACTTATTTTAAATTCCAAAAAGTTTGTGGTAAGATTCAGATCACTTAACATGTCACAAAATTCTACCTGTGTACCTGTCCACAAAAAGAACAGATCGTCAATAAATCTGTAGTATAACAGTACTTTAGAAAAACTGGAGTGCCCAACCAAAAACTTTAGTTCCCTATTTGCCATAACTAAGTTTGCAAATGCTGGAGCTACCCTCGCTCCCATGGCTACTCCAGAAATTTGCTGATAATAATTCTTGTTAAATTTGAAAAAAATATTTTCTAAAACTAACTCCATCAAACTATAGATAGTGTTCACTTTAGTACTACCTAAATCAGTTTGTCCAGTCAGGTACTGTCTAATGTAATCTACACCTTCTTTTTGGTTGATAGAAGTGTATAGAGACTTGACATCTAAAGTTCCAAATGAAATGTTAGATCCCTCTCCAATGTTTAAATCTCTTAACATCTCCAACAAATGCCACAAATCTCTTAAATAAAACTTAGATTTTTGAACAATAGGGTTAAGAATGTAATCTAACCAAATAGATATATTTTCTGTTTTAGACTTTTTAGCTGAAATTATTGGTCTAAAAGGTGGATTTTGTTGACATGTTTGCACTTTAGGTATACCAAAAAATGAAGCTATCTTAGGTTGATCTACTAATAGATAGTTATAACTTTCATAATCTAATTCTCCTTGACTAAACATGTCAAACAACAGCACATCAAGTTTTTGAAAACTACTCTTCACTTCTTGAACTTGAACTTTTTTGTAAGTGATATGATCTTCCAGCATAGTTAATAATGAGGTGTTATAATCGCCAGTGTTCATAATCACAATCTTTCCCCCTTTGTCTGCTCTCATTGTCCTTATTTTAGAATTGTTACATATTTTTATAAACTCTTCTCTTTGTCCTTCAGTTAAGTTTTCTGGAAAATTAGAATGACTAATTTTTCTAAAATCTTGCTCACAAAGATTTTGAAAGGCTTGAAGAGTGTAATGAAGAGGTGGATTGAATGTACTGGGCTTTTTTGGTCTATGTACCATATTATCTGATGGTCCTTCTGATATTTCATGCATAATATAATTTAAATTTAATTTTCTTAGGTATAACCTAAAATCTATCAAAAGTCTTCCTATATTCATACTACTAGCGGGTATGAATGAAAAACCTTTGGTAAGGACATTAGTCAAATTCTTCGTTAAAGAGACTTCAGACAAGTTAATCACATCAATACAAAAATTACTTTCTTGTTCTTCATTTACCATTTGCTTTTCTTGTTGTAAATCTTCCCCCTCCCCTTCCCTTTCCATTTCCCTTTGAATTGAGTTGTATTGAACCATTTTTGAGTCTGTTTGTGTGGCCCGTTTTTCAAAGGAAAAGAGCCTTGGTCTGTGTTTTGACTAGCCTGTGCAACAACCTGTGCAAAACTGACCTTGGAATTAGTGTCTGAGGGAATTGTTGTATTGTCCTTATTTACAACAATAGGATCACCTTTACTTCCCACTGTTCTCTTATTGTTGATGTTAGAGTTATCATCACTCACTCTGCATTCTGTCACCACTGGTTTCTGATTAGAAATAGTCTTTGTCTCTAGAGTCTGCTCTGAGGAATTCACAATGTCCATACTTTCTATATTTGTAGTCGATGAATCTACATTTTATGAACACTGGCGATTATAACACCTCATTATTAACTATGTTGGAAGATCATATCACTTACAAAAAGTTCAAGTTCAAGAAGTGAAGAGTAGTTTTCAAAAACTTGATGTGTTGTTGTTTGACATGTTTAGTCAAGGAGAATTAGATTATGAAAGTTATAACTATCAACCTAAGATAGCTTCATTTTTTGGTATACCTAAAGTGCAAACATGTCAACAAAATCCACTTTTAGACCAATAATTTCAGCTAAAAAGTCTAAAACAGAAAATATATCTATTTGATTAGATTACATTCTTAACCCTATTGTTCAAAAATCTAAGTTTTATTTAAGAGATTCATCGCATTTGTTGGAGATGTTAAGAGATTTAAACATTGGAGAGGGATCTAACATTTCATTTGGAACTTTAGATGTCAAGCCTCT
Source organism: Protopterus annectens (assembly GCF_019279795.1). Classification (NCBI taxonomy): domain Eukaryota; kingdom Metazoa; phylum Chordata; order Ceratodontiformes; family Protopteridae; genus Protopterus; species Protopterus annectens. The sequence continues at coordinate 683,885,219 of NC_056751.1, forward strand.
ACACACTTCTATCAACCAAAAAGAAGGTGTAGAGTACCTTAGACAGTACCTGACTGGACAAACTGATTTAGGTAGTACTAAAGTGAACACTATCTGTAGTTTGATGGAGTTAGTTTTAGAAAATAATTTTTTCAAATTTAACAAGAATTATTATCAGCAAATTTCTGGAGTAGCCATGGGAGCGGGGATAGCTCCAGCATTTGCAAACTTAGTTATGGCAAATTGGGAACTAAAGTTTTTGGTTGGGCACTCCAGTTTTTCTAAAGTACTGTTATACTACAGATTTATTGATGATTTGTTCTTTTTGTGGACAGGTACACAAGTAGAATTTTATGACATGGTAAGTGATCTGAATCTTACCACAAACTTTTTGGAATTTAAAATAAGTGGATTTGGTGAGTCTATCTCCTTTTTAGATTTGTACTTGAGTTTTGACAAAGTTCAAAAAAGGTTTGTTAGTAAAGTATATAGAAAGTCAATTTTTGCTAATCAATATTTACATAAAGAAAGTTTACATCCCCTCACATGAAAAGAGGGGTAGTAAAGGGTCAAATAATACGTCTTAGTAGACTCACCACAGATGATGAAGTATTTTTGGCAGAAGTAACTTTTTTACGAAAATTATTCCTTCAGAGAGGGTATGATTTAGGATGGTTAAAAAAGATAGAAAAGGAAGTTACAATACTTAGAAAAGGAGTTGCTTCACCAATTATAACCTCTAAAGACATACAAGTGAGTTCAAATTTGAAATGTCCCTTAATAAAGCATGGGGATTTCAGCATAGCCTTTCCTATACCTATAGTAAATGAGATGTGGAGTATTACAACTATCATAAAGAACAACTGGAGAGTTTTACTAGGGAATAAAGACCTAGTAAGTTTAATTGGTAATAGACCTAAATTTACATACAAAAAAGTAGTAAATATAAAGTTGATGTTAGAAAAGGAAAACAAGAAAGATGACACTAAGATGACATTAGTAAGTGTGAAGAAAGGTATATACGCTTGTAGGAACTGTAGGCGATGTAGATTCATTGCTAGCAGTTCCTTCATGTTTTTTAAACATTTGAATCACACTATATGGGCGAGAGACTATTACAACTGTAACACAGAATTTGTGGTTTACATTGCACAATGTGTAACATGTGCACATTATTATGTGGGAAAGACTATGAGAACTTTAAAACTCAGAGTTTATGAACATGCTTTGGCTATAAAAAATAAGGATTTAAACAACTCACTTGCTAAGCATGCTTTACATTGTGTGGATTTTTAAAAGTTTGAGTTTTTTGTAGTAGATAAAGTTGAAAATACCATTTTCGGAGGGGACATGAATAATGTATTGGAACGTAAAGAAACATTCTGGCAACTATTTTTAGGGGCTGACCAAACACTGGGACTAAATGAGTCCATTAACTTAAAATGTTTTTTATTGAATGGTTAAACTTTAAGTAGATGTATTTTTTATATACAAAGCTTAGAGGCATTTTTAAATAATTTAAAAAATTTAAAATTTACATATATATATATATATATATATATATATATATATATATATATTTATTTGCATTGATTCATGATGTCACATCCTGTGCATATTTTATATAAAAGGTAGTGTGGATGGAACATGTTTTGTTTCTGAAGAAGTTCACGGAATAAATCAGTGAATGAAAGCGCTAAATTATTTGTTTTTGTGGTTTGTGGTTCGGCACTTGGATCTGATATACCTTTCTAAGTGTTGATATATATTTAGGCTGATAGACATTACTGGAGATGACTTGGGGAAAACAAATGATATCTTTTGATGTTCCTGCTATGATAGATATGTCATATACCAGCTAGCAAGTAGGTCCGCCTTCCCTATTACTATTCTACTTTCTAGCGAGTGGAAGTATGGCATCTTCTTAAAAGTGTGTTTACTTTATATTTAGTTACATGTATATTGTATTTGAAGATAAGATTTTATCAAGCCAGACCCTGAGGAAATGGAAGCATTTGACTATTTCAATGGGTTCAGAGTTCTTGGTGCATGTAGTCAGGTGGAAGTGACTGATGCTAACAAATCCCTCACCATGAGTCACTAAAATTAAAGCTGCTATTTATAAGGATGGCATATCCTATTGATCTGTTCCCTTTCTAGAAAAAAATATATGAGGTACTTTGATAAATATCTCTATTTCATTAAGGTTTCAATTCTAGACACACAATTCCTTACTCAAAAAAAACAGCTTTACCTATCTGTTTACCAGGTAAGCTTATAAGATACAATTGTCCCTTTTCAAGGGTGACGTGGTAGTATTTCCTGGTTAAGTGACTTGCTCACAATACGCAAATGAAGGTGGAAAGTATCAAACTCTTTACCCTTGGCACAGTGAACAGCTCATTAACAGCTCAGAGCATTAGTTATCGGTACTAACTACAAGACTGGTTTAATTAATTACATCCACATTCTGACAAACTCGCCATATGAGTGAATAATATTCCAGTAAGTACTGTTATTTTTTAAATTATCCAAGCCAATAGCTTGCTGTACATAACTAGAAAGGTAATTCAATTCTGAGCTCAGCCCTGATGGGTTGTTAGAATCTAAACAATAACTCACTTCTCAAACTCAATCTACTTAAGCTAGCAGTAGCAAATACTCAACATTATTTTGATAGAATGCTTTAATAGTTGGCCATATTTCCTCTTGCCTGTGTCAACCCAAAGAGAAACACCATCTAGCTTTACTTTACAACTCAGCTTTAGGCTTTAGTTTTATTCAGACATGCATGTTTCTCTTTAGTGGTTCAATGAGAGTCATGGCTTAGTGGTAGGTCATACAGACTAGTGTTACCAAGGTCCTGGGTTCGAGACTGACAGTGGGAATTTATTTTAGGGTTGGGAGGGTGGCCTAAGGGTTAAGGTGTTTGCCTTACAAACACAAGGTGCAGGGTTTGAGTCTCACAAGGAATAATTGGCTAGGCTTAAAATGGCTTGCAAGGGCAGTTAGCTTAGTACTAATCTATGAACCTATGAACTTCTTAAAGAGCTCAGTACCCACCCAGATTCTTTCTCAGACTAGAAAATACATATAACTCATCACTGTACTCCAAATTCAGATAGCAACAGTTTGTGTTATTGCACAATGCCTACCTGACTTCCTGCAAACCAGCTGCTATGCATAAACTGTTATCTCTTGCATGCTTTATGTGGGTGAAAGGTATATTTTCTACTTCATGTGTTTTAGAGCTGCAAGTCTATTCAACCACTATGGACTTTTCTGCTGAGTAGTCTGGTAAATGTATTCATTACTAGAAGTAAATGCTAACTATAAGAATCCATCGGATGAAGTTATAAAAGATTGTGAAGAGAGACCGGAAAAACAATTTAAAAAGAAACAATGGAAAAAACATGTACATAGCTTACAAGTATACAACAAGATACAGAAGGTTTAGGATTTTTGCTTGGAAGTGTTTGTATAGTTATTTCTGTACTCCAAGCAGAATTCAAAGAATTTTCCTCAGGTTGACAGCAAATGTTGGAGATGTGATGTGAGAAAAGAGGTAACCGAGAACATGTTTTTTGGGGAATTTAATGAATTGGCAGATTATAACAATCCCCTACAAAGTATTCTGTTAGAAATACTGGGGAAAGCAAACAATTGTATCTAGGGAAATGATTTTTTTGATCTGAGACACGATCAGAATTGCCTGGGCATAGTAAGAAATTATTTAGTTCTGTTGGCTGTCAAAAAACAATTGCTAGACAATGAAAATCATAATCTAAACTAACTGTATTTGAAGTACTGAATATTATAAAAGACATAAAAGGACTGTATGTAGGAACTTTAGAAAAGGGAAGGAAAAAATTACATAAAAATAAATAGAATTTGTGGGAACAATAAGTGCAAATAATTTTTAGGAGTAGTGAAGTTTAAGGGAAGGCATGAATAGAGCAATAAATGTAAAGCTGGACTGAATGACAGTTGTTATAAAGAAAGAAAGCATATGTAATGTATGCAAATGGAAAAATGATACTATGGTTTGTTTTCTTTTTGTTAATGTATGGTTGCATTTGTCTTAATGATGATGTACCTCACTCAAGCTTGTAACACTTTTTTGTATACTTTTATTTCACACTCATAGTTTTTTGTTTTATTTACATTTGTTTTCTAAGGTAGTGCACTGATCCCCATGGACCTTTTCTCAGAGTCAGCTCATAAGCTGTGTCTGGTTAAGTGACTTGCTCAGAGTCACACAGTTAGTCAAAGAATGCTGGGGGAATCAAACCCTGCACAACTGGACAACATGAAATAGCTTATTAACAACTTTATCTCCTTATAGCAGCCAGAATTTTTTTTTTTTGGGGGTCTGGTTCTTTTAGTCAGTGACTTACCAGACAGTAGTAGGCAGTCTTAAAAAGGTCAAGGAGTTATTAACAAAATGACACTCAGGGTGTCAGTCTATGGTGTTCTGCAGTGGAGAAATTAATCTTTGCCACTTATTTTTTCATAGTTTCACATTTGTGTTCATATTTTTATAACTGAGAGACCTACATTTTATTGAGGTATGTGGTGTGAAGCACTAATGCGGGAGTCCTGAAAATCCACTGAAAAATGCTGGTTTATATCACACTATACTGGAAATAGTGCTGGTTGTTTATTAGCAATTATGAAAATAACCAATATTTACAAATGAACTTAATACTTCAAAAAAAAAAAAAAACAGTGATTTACAAATTGTTGCATGAGATTAAGTTTTCATAGTTTTAGTTTAGTACTAGGCTATCTGCCCTGGGGCATTTGTAAGCCTAGCCATAGTGATGTGGCTTTCGCCACCCCATGAAATGGTACAAAAATGCACAGAATGGATTTAGAATACTGTGCCTCTGTCTAGTAGTGACACAGTGAAGGTCCCCTTATATAATAGAATTAGTTTACTGTGCCCCTGTCTAGTAGTGACACAGATGTGACCCCTGGGGTAAACTTACGATCTCCCATCCACTCATCCAGATTTCTCTTGAAGAGAGTTAGTGAGGGGCTCTGCCTAACATGAACTGGGATTTTGTTCCAGAGCATGGGAAGCCTCTGTGTTATGAATCTATCCCTCCAGCATGTCCTATTCATACTTGTGCCGAGGTTTAAGTCTTTAGCTCTCGTGGTTCTGATGGACTTGGATTTTTTGAGGTGGAGCATATCCATCAGTTCCTGATTGGACATGGCCTTGTACGTCAGGCACAGATCACCTCTGAGCAGGTGGTATGCTACTGAATAGAGCGGGAGTTTCTTTAGTCTGGCAGAATAAGACATATGTTGGAGACCCTTGATCCTCTTGGTGAGGTACTTTTGTGGTCTCTCCAGCTGTTGCAAATGCCGGGTGAGGTACATACCAAATGGGGCATTGTACTCAATCATGGGTCTGATGAGGGAGGAGTATAGGGGTACAATGACATCCTTGGATCTGGATGTGAATCCCTTCATGATAAGGTGTGCAAGGTAGAATGTCTTTCTAACCACTTTGGCAACGTGGGTGTCAAATGAGAGGTCGCTGTTGACTTGGGTCCCTAGGTCTCTGATTACTTTTTCCATACTCAGTGGGTTGCTGTCTATGTGATAATTTGTGGGTACTTTGTTTTTCCCAAATGAGATGACTATACATTTTTTGGCATTTAGTTTAAGGCCATGACTCCAGCACCAGTTGTCCGTTTCTGTGAGGCCTTTTTGTAGGATGTATGTGTCCACTGGTGTATCGACTATGGCGCCTAGTTTGCAGTCATCTGCGAACTTTGTCAGCCACAACCCTCCCATGTTTGCTTTAACATCTGAGAAATAAATGCCGAACAAGAGGGGTCCCAGGACAGATCCCTGTGGGACACCACTTGTGATTGGCTTTGAGTCTGACATTGCTCCAGCGATTTTAACTTTATGGGTTCTGTCCTTTAGCCAGTTTGCAACCCATCTAGTGACATAAGGATTTACATTTAAGCTGTTAAGCTTATCTATGATGCCTGAGTGGGGTATTGTGTCGAAGGCCTTAGCCAAGTCCAGGTAGGCTGTATGGACTGCTTTGCCCTCATCAATGGCTCTAGTGACTGTTTCAAAAAAGTCAACCAGGTTCAAAAGGCAGGATCTGCCCTTTACAAAGCCGAACTGGGTGGGATCAAGTGTTTGTAGGTCCCCAATGTTTCTGTTTATGAGTTCTATAATGATTCTTTCCATAGCTTTGCAGACCAGGCTGGTTAAGCTTATGGGTAGTTCCCAGGGTCTGTAGAGGTACCCCCTTTGTGGAGTGGGACCACTGTTGCTGTACGCCAATGTTCAGGTACATATCCTGTAGTAAGGCTAAGGTTAAATAGCATTTTTATGTGCGGGTTTAGCTCCTCTTGGAGTTCACATAGCACGCAACCCGGGATACCGTCAGGTCCCATTGATGCTGTGTTTTTAGCTTTGCTGAGGGCAGCTATCACCTGGACATCTGAGATGACAGGGAGATTACATTCAGCTGGGATAAGTATTTCTTCTTTTGGGGGTGAGGGAGGGGAGAAATTTGCACTGAACCTGTCAGCCAGAATGTTGGCAATATCTGTGGGTTCAGTATATTTTTTGTTGTTGTGAACTAACTCTGAGCATATCTGAGGGTTTCCGCCCAGGTTTCTAACATAGCTGAAGAAGGCTTTGTGGTTATCTTTAGTGTCCTTAGCGATTTTTCTCTCAAAGTTGGCCTTGGATGTTTTTATGAGAGAACGTAGTTTTCTGCTAGTGTTGATCAGAGATGTCTTCCCTTTATGGGATTTTGCTCTGTCGTGCAGTAGCTTCCTTCTTTGTTATACAATTTGTTAATGGCTGAGGTCCACCAGACAGGATGCTTGCCTTTGGTGGAGAGGGACTTGGATTTATTTGGGATTGCATGATCCATGCATTTTTGGAGATGTCCATAGAAAGCATTTGTGAAGGATTCAGCATTGTGGGATGTGGTATCCACTGGTCCAGTGGGCTTAAAGGATACCATCTCAGTCTTAAGAAGAGTGAAGTCTGCTTTTGAGAAGTTTTTCACTGTGGTCTTTTGTGCTGGGGGTGGAGGTGGGATATGTATATCCAGGGTGATTAGTTTGTGGTCAGATCTCACTAGTGAGGGGTATACCTCCGATGTGGAGCATTTTGTCCCCATGTTTGTGATGATCAGGTCTAGTATATTATCTCCCCTAGTGGGAGAGGTGACTAGTTGTTCCAGTGCATTTGAATTTATGAATTCCAGGAACCTTTGGGCTAGGGTGTTAGGGCTAGAATAATGTACCCAATCTATGTTAGGGTAGTTGAAGTCTCCCAGTATGATGGTATTTTGTGATACAGTCATATCCTCCAATGTCTTCAGGAAGGCTGAGTGGGGTTCCTGAGATTGGGAGGGTGGTCTGTAACATGCTACCAGTTGTATAGCAGTTTTGCCTATGGTTAGTTGCACCTGTATGGTCTCCGATGCTTCATGTGTTGCTACTAACCTGGAGGTGTGGGTGTCCTTGATGAATATGGACACTCCCCCTCCCTTTGTGGTTCAGCCCGGGTTTTGGGGCCGAAAAGCATGATACAAGGTATAGCCTGGTAGTGCTGGGGTGCTCTCAGGAGCCTTGAACCAGGTTTCAGTTACTGCACAGACGTCGATGTTCTCCATACTGAGGAGTGCATCGAGTGCCTGCATCTTGAGATTTAGACTTCTGGCGTTGAGCAGCATTACCCTTAGTTTTTTTCCATTTTTGTTTTCTAAGGAGGTGGGTTTGTCTTTTGAGCCTTGCCTAAAAGGCACTATGGGGGTGGCAAGAGCCTTAGCCAATATCCGGAAGCCCAGTGGTGACAGGTGCAAGCCGTCCCTTGCGAAGCAGCGTGGCTTGTCCAACATGTCATCCCAGGCAGACAGACATTGGATCCCCTTAGAATGACACCAGTACTTGAGCCAATTATTAAAGCTGATCATCTTGTCTTTGTATTGTGGCATCATTCTTGGTGAGGGCAAGATGCTGCTCAGGGTCAGGGTCATACCAGCCTGGGCTACATAATCAGAGAGCTCCTCTATGTCTCTTTTCATGTAGTCCAGGAAGGTACATCTCAGGTCATCCACGCCAGCATGGACAATGACGGAGTCATATTTGTACTTGCTTTGGAGTGACCTGAGTGCGTGTGTTATGTGGCAGATCCTAGCTCCCGATAGGCAGCTCACAGTCACCCTCTCCTTGTTCAGCCTGTAAGCGGGACATCAGTGTGCCTGACTATAGAGTCACCTATTACTAGTGTATCAGGCATGGTGTTTGGCCTTAAGGGCTGTGATTGATTGACACACTGATTTATTGAAGTATGTGTTGCATGCGTTTTGTTTTGAGGTGGTGGATTTTTGGATGTCTGCTTTGGGAGCCTCTGTTGTTTTGGTAAGTTTTTTATTAGAGCCTCCGAGTATGTCTTTGTGTTTTTATGTGTTTGGTTTGCAGTTGTGGTAGGTTTACGTGGGACTGGGTTTGTTGTGTGTGTGGTTACCATCTCCTCCTGTCTGGTCATGCCAGCCCTGAGTTGAGAGAGTTCAGCCTCCAGTTTGGCTATATAGTTGCATCTCTCACATGTATTTGTGTTTGTTGGGAGGAGGAGAGGGTTGTCTGTGTACATGAGACAATTGTAGCATTGTCTCAAGATACCCAGATTAACCAGCTGAACTGGAGAGGACACCAGTAATCTACCACTCGACATGCTAGAACAGTATAAGGGAGTGCTGTGCCTTTAAGGGAAGTGGATATTCACAGGGGTGGTAGGTGGATGTAGTGCTTACTTAGTATGAGAGTGCTTACTTAGTAGAGAAGTTTTGAGAACAAGTGTTAGGCTTATAATATAGCGAGTAGTCTGATTATACTAAGATTAGAGCTTCCTTAAGGGAAAATTTGAAGAGCAGACTTGGCGGAGCCAGAAGAAGTTTAACCTTGTTTAACCAATGCTGCGCTATGCGCACAATCTCGCAAAGCCACGCAAACGCGGATTTTAAACAGGGAACTTCAAAAGAGCTAGAAATGGTCCAAAACAACCAATTACTACAGCTCTTGTGCTGAGGTCACTTCCTACAGGGACAGGTAGACTGCTCAAGGCTCCCCACTCTCACTGGTGAGCAAAGAAACTTCCTTCTATCCAAGTAAGGTAATGGACAACACAGGAACTACAACTAAGGTGAAACCTTAGATGTTATTGAAGAAAACTGTCTTTGATATTTGCACTTTAAGTTGTACATTTTAAGAGATATCCAGTATTATTTGAATTGCTAATTTTACAATTAAACATATGTTTTCATATTTCTGTAAATATCTCAATAAGCATGCACTGATAGGGGAATTTATTGCTGTCATGTGAGAACTTATGTCTGGATAGCAAAGATGCTCTAACGATATAGTTGTCTAGTTTTTAAGATATGAACATTTGTTTGTAAAAGTTTGGGGGGACTATAATTTGGGGTTTGTGCGTATACAGTATTTATTTATTTATTTATTTATTATTTATTTTATTTTACATTTGTTGACTGGGAAAAAAATCTGACTGAGCTGAAAATAGCCCTTTTTCAGCAGAGGCCTGGGCAGAAAAGCTCCAAAACATTATACAGTACACAAGAAAGTTGCATATTCAGATGTTAAAAATAAAATGAAAAGAAATGGAAAGATTGTCACTGCACCGACTATTATCACTGTAAAAATATTTCCTACTGATAACATTGCTATTTGTTCAATTTTAATAGCCTTTGTTGTTCACAAAATATTTACATGTGTTTATCTTATGCTTTTTAAGTGTATCTTTCAGAAAATGCTTTGGAAATGCAAGATGTGTGTAGGCTGCTAGAGGTGTGACATTCCGCACCACACAGGTGCTGGGGAGTTAATAAAGGTGTTAAAAAACTGTAAATGGTATAACTGTTTGCTGGGTGTACTGATGTTGTACCATGCCATCGAAGGCAACTATCTCTTAAGTTTAATTGCAAATTGGATAAAGTCCTTTGTCATTCATAGTGATAGAATAGGTAAGAATGGGGAGGTGTTGCTATAGTGTACTAATCTCACCTCATCCTTAAGAAAGTAGACATAACAACCCTAGACCTCGATAAAGTTGAACTCACTCTAACAAATCTAAAACTTAATGATAGTAAACACATCAACATCATAGGATGCTACATCCCTCCAGGCAACAATATCCCCATTACAGAAAACTCCTAGAATGGATATCTAACTCCCTCCCCCAGGAAAGCATAGTATTAGGAGACCTTAATACTGACTGGCAAAACTGTTTCAGTTATAACCCACTCTCCCATATTAACCTACATGGCCTAACTCAACTCATTGCTTGCCCCACAAGAGCAGACACGAGAACCAAACAGCAATCCACTCTAGATCGGATACTTGTATCCCACCCATCACTGATATCCTTAGCAGGGTGTCTGCCAGACACCCTGAGTGACCACCAAGCCACATTTTTACTCCGATCAAAATCACCACAACTGACCCAAATATCTACACACCTAATTAGAAACAAAAAACACTTTAACCACTCCAACTTTATAAACAACCTAAAACTGTGCAACTGGACCCCCCTAAAAACCTACCCCTTGATGAAGCTGTACTATATTTCAATATTGCCTTCTTAAACACCCTTAACCATCACGCCCCCTCCAGAACAACAAGAATTCAAACTAAATATGCCCCCTGGTTAACCCCAGACACAAAATCCCTCCTCAAAAAAAGAAACTAGGCCTTGACCAACTACCTCAACAGTAAATCCCAATTGAACACACAAATATACATTGAAGTACATAACAAAGCCAAAAGAACTCATCAAAACAGACAAAACATCTTACTACGAAAAGTTACAGGATAAGCACAGGAGCAACCCACAAAAAGTTTGGGCAGCAATTAACTCTATTCTACAACCAGGTAAAATAACTACCCCAACCCCAAAAATAGATAACAACCAAGAAGACATACCCACTCATTTTATTAAATACTTTACAGAAACCATCCAGACAGACCCTTGCAAACAACCAACCCTATGACAATATCCCCACCCCTGCAAATCCACCCCACCCCAACTAACAATTGTCCCAAGTTCAGCTTCCACCCAGAACCAACCAAATTTATTGGAAAACTACTCCGCAAGCTCAAACCAATGTCTCTAGACACAGATAACTTACCCACTGAATACCTCCACCTGGCTGCAGAAGCCATATCATATCCTGTCTCCATCCTAATTAACAGATCCATCTCTGAGTGTATAGTACCCAAGCTATGGAAAATATCACATATCATCCCTCTACATAAAGGGGGAACCTCCCTGGAACTCAATAACTGCCACCCTATAGCCATACTACCCCCTTTATCTAAAATGTTAGAGGGTAATACACAAGCAACTAATGCAATATCTCCTAGAAAATACTCTAATAGCAACACAACAACATGGCTTTAGACCCTTCCGTAGCACCTCCACCACACTAACAGAATTCACCAACATTGTCAATACTCACAGAAACAATGGACTCCTTGTATCTGCCACCTTCCTTGACTTGTCCAAAGTATTCGATATGGTTAACCACAATAAACTCCTTCTTTCACTAGTAACTCTAAACCTTACCACCTCTGCCATCTCCTGGTTCAAAAACTACCTAGAGGGAAGGAAACAAGCTGTTATGTGGCAAAACCAACTCTCCCCCTCCCTATCAGTCTCCCTAGGAGTACCCCAAGGCTCCACCCTCTTGACCAATCAGCTCCCAAGCAGTATTCCTAAAGCCTCAATAGTGCAATGTGTAGATGATATCACCATAATATGCACAGCCAAATCAATTGACAGCCTCCCTAACACAAGAATGCTTTTCCCTAGCAGAAACTTAGATTACAAACCAAAGGCTCATTCTGAACCCAAGTAAAACAAAGCTGATACTAGGACTCCATATGAACAGTACTGTCACTGATGCTAGGAATCCCCATGAACAGTACTGCCACTGATACTAGGAATCCCCATGAACAGTACTGTCACTGATACTAGGAATCCCCATGAACAGTACTGTCACTGATACTAGGAATCCCATGAACAGTACTGTCACTGATGCTAGGAAGCCATATGAACAGTACTGTCACTGATACTAGGAATCCCCATGTACAGTACTGTCATTGATTCTAGGAATACCCATGAACACTACTGCCATGAACAGTACTGTCACTGATACTAGGACTCCATATGAACAGTACTGTCACTGATACTAGGAATCCATATGAACAGTACTGTCACTGATACTAGGAATCCCCATAAACAGTACCGTCACTGATACTAGGAATCCATATGAACAGTACTGTCAATGATATGAGGAATCCCCATGAACACTACTGTCACTGATACAAGGAATCCCCATGAACACTACTGTCACTGATACGAGGAATCTCCATGAAAAGTACTGTCACTGATACTAGGAATCCCTATGAACAATACTGTCACTGATACTAGGAATCCCCATGAACAGTACTGCCACTGGTACTAGGAATCCCCATGAACAGTACTGTCACTGATACTAGGAATCCCCATGAACAGTACTGTCATAGATACTAGAAATCCCCATGAACAGTACTGTCATTGATACTAGGAATCCCCCTGAATAGTACTGTCACTGATACTAGGAATCCACATGAACAGTATTGTCACTGATACTAGAAATCCATATGAACAGTACTGTCACTGATACTAGGAATCCCCATAAACAGTACTGTCACTGATTCTAGGAATCCCCATGAAATGTACTGTCACTGATACTAGAAATCCCCATGAACAGTACTGTGACTGATACTAGGAATCCATATGAACAGTACTGTCACTGATACTAGGAATCCCATGAATAGTACTGTCACTGATGCTAGGAAGCCATATGAACAGTACTGTCACTGATACTAGGAATCCCCATGGACAGTACTGTCAATGATACTAGAAATCCCCATGAACGCTACTGTCACTGATACTAGGACTCCATATGAACAGTACTGACACTGATACTAGTAATCCACATGAACAGTACTGTCACTGATAATAGGAATTCATATGAACAGTACTGTCACTGATATGAGGAATCCCCATGAACACTACTGTCACTGATACAAGGAATCCCCATGAACACTACTGTCACTGATACGAGGAATCTCCATGAAAAGTACTGCCACTGATACTAGGAATCCCTATGAACAGTACTGTTGCTGATACTAGGAATCCCCATGAACAGTACTGTCACTGATACTAGGAATCCCCATAAACAGTATTCTGTTAGTAATACGAGGAATCCCCATGAAAAGTACTGTCATTGATACTAGGAATCCCCATGAACTGTACTGTAACTGATACTAGGAATCCATATGAACAGTACTGTCACTGATACTAGGAATCCCATGAACAGTACTGTCACTGATGCTAGGAAGCCATATGAACAGTACTGTCACTGATACTAGGAATCCCCATGGACAGTACTGTCATTGATTCTAGGAATATCCATGGGCAGTACCGTCACTGATACTAGGAATCCCCATGAACAGTACTGTCAATGATACTAGGACTCCCCATGTACACTACTGCCATGAACAGTACTGTCACTGATACTAGGACTCCATATGAACAGTACTGTCACTGATACTAGGAATCCATATGAACAGTACTGTCACTGATACTAGGAATCCCCATAAACAGTACCGTCACTGATACTAGGAATCCCCATGAACAGTACTGTCACTGATACTAGGAATCCATATGAACAGTACTGTCACTGATACTAGGAATCCCATGAACAGTACTGTCACTGATGCTAGGAAGCCATATGAACAGTACTGTCACTGATACTAGGAATCCCCATGGACAGTACTGTCATTGATTCTAGGAATACCCATGGGCAGTACCGTCACTGATACTAGGAATCCCCATGAACAGTACTGTCAATGATACTAGGACTCCCCATGTACACTACTGCCATGAACAGTACTGTCACTGATACTAGGACTCCATATGAACAGTACTGTCACTGATACTAGGAATCCATATGAACAGTACTGTCACTGATACTAGGAATCCCCATAAACAGTACCGTCACTGATACTAGGAATCCCCATGAACAGTACTGTCACTGATACTAGGAATCCATATGAACAGTACTGTCACTGATATGAGGAATCCACATGAACACTACTGTCACTGATACAAGGAATCCCCATGAACACTACTGTCACTGATATGAGGAATCTCCATGAAAACTACTGCCACTGATACTAGGAATCCCTATGAACAGTACTGTCACTGATACTAGGACTCCTCATGAACAGTACTGTCACTGATACTAGGAATCCCCATGAACAGTATTGCCACTGGTACTAGGAATCCCCATGAACAGTACTGTCACTGATACTAGGAATCCCCATGAACAGTACTGTCATAGATACTAGAAATCCCCATGAACAGTACTGTCATTGATACTAGGAATCCCCCTGAATAGTACTGTCACTGATACTAGGAATCCACATGAACCGTACTGTCACTGATACTAGGAATCCATATGAACAGTACTGTCACTGATACTCGGAATCCCCATAAACAGTACTGTCACTGATTCTAGGAATCCCCATGAACAGTACTGCCATAGATACTAGAAATCCCCATGAACAGTACTGTCATTGATACTAGGAATCCCCCTGAATAGTACTGTGACTGATACTAGGAATCCATATGAACAGTACTGTCACTGATACTAGGAATCCCCATGGACAGTACTGTCATTGATTCTAGGAATCCCCATGGGCAGTACCGTGACTGATACTAGGAATCCCCATGAACAGTACTGTCAATGATACTAGAAATCCCCATGAACGCTACTGTCATAACAGTACTGTCACTGATAATAGGAATCCATATGAACAGTACTGTCACTGATAATTGGAATCCCCATGAACAGTATTCTGTTACTAATATGAGGATTCCCCATGAACAGTACTGTCACTGATTCTAGGAATCCCCATGAACAGTACTGTAACTGATAATAGGAATCCATATGAACAGTACTGTCACTGATACCAGGAATCCCCATGAATAGTGCTGTCACTGATACTAGGAAGCCATATGAACAGCACTGTCACTGATACTAGAAATCCCCATGGACAGTACTGTCATTGATTCTAGGAATCCCCATGGATAGTGCCGTCACTGATACTAGGAATCCCCATGAACATTACTGTCATGAACAGTACTGTCACTGATACTAGGACTCCATATGGACAGTACTGTCACTGATACTAGGAATCCATATGAACAGTACTGTCACTGATACTAGGAATCCCCATAAACAGTACTGTCACCGATTCTAGGAATCCCCATGAAAAGTACTGTCACTGATACTAGAAATCCCCATGAACAGTACTGTGACTGATACTAGGAATCCATATGAACAGTACTGTCACTGATACTAGGAATCTCCTGAACAGTACTGTCAATGATGCTAGGAAGCCATATGAACAGTACTGTCACTGATACTAGGAATCCCCATGGACAGTACTGTCATTGATTCTAGGAATCCCCATGGGCAGTACCGTCACTGATACTAGGAATCCCCATGAACAGTACTGTCACTGATATGAGGAATCCATATGAACAGTACTGTCACTGATATGAGGAATCCCCATGAACACTACTGTCACTGATATGAGGAATCTCCATGAAAAGTACTGCCACTAATACTAGGAATCCCTATGAACAGTACTGTTGCTGATACTAGGTATCCCCATGAACAGTACTGCCACTGGTACTAGGAATCCCCATGAACAGTACTGTCACTGATACTAGGAATCCCCATGAACAGTATTGTCACTAATACTAGGAATCCATATGAACAGTACTGTCACTGATACGAGGAATCCCCATGAACAGTACTGTCACTGATATGAGGAATCCCCATGAACAGTACTGTCACTAATACTAGGAATCCATATGAACAGTATTGTCACTAATACTAGGAATCCATATGAACAGTACTGCCACTGATGCTAGGAATCCCCATGAACACTACTGTCACTGATACAAGGAATCCCCATGAACAGTACTGCCACTGGTACTAGGAATCCCCATGAACAGTACTGTCACTGATACTAGGAATCCCCATGAACAGTACTGTCATAGATACTAGAAATCCCCATGAACAGTACTGTCATTGATACTAGGAATCCCCCTGAATAGTACTGTCACTGATACTAGGAATCCACATGAACAGTATTGTCACTGATACTAGAAATCCATATGAACAGTACTGTCACTGATACTAGGAATCCCCATAAACAGTACTGTCACTGATTCTAGGAATCCCCATAAAAAGTACTGTCACTGATACTAGAAATCCCCATGAACAGTACTGTGACTGATACTAGGAATCCATATGAACAGTACTGTCACTGATACTAGGAATCCCATGAATAGTACTGTCACTGATGCTAGGAAGCCATATGAAAAGTACTGTCACTGATACTAGGAATCCCCATGGACAGTACTGTCAATGATACTAGAAATCCCCATGAACGCTACTGTCACTGATACTAGGACTCCATATGAACAGTACTGACACTGATACTAGTAATCCACATGAACAGTACTGTCACTGATAATAGGAATTCATATGAACAGTACTGTCACTGATATGAGGAATCCCCATGAACACTACTGTCACTGATACAAGGAATCCCCATGAACACTACTGTCACTGATACGAGGAATCTCCATGAAAAGTACTGCCACTGATACTAGGAATCCCTATGAACAGTACTGTTGCTGATACTAGGAATCCCCATGAACAGTACTGTCACTGATACTAGCAATCCCCATGAACAGTACTGTCATTGATACTAGAAATCCCCATGAACAGTACTGTCATTGATATTAGGAATCCCCCTGAACAGTACTGTCACTGATACTAGGAATCCCCATAAACAGTATTCTGTTAGTAATACGAGGAATCCCCATGAAAAGTACTGTCATTGATACTAGGAATCCCCATGAACAGTACTGTAACTGATACTAGGAATCCATATGAACAGTACTGTCACTGATACTAGGAATCCCATGAACAGTACTGTCACTGATGCTAGGAAGCCATATGAACAGTACTGTCACTGATACTAGGAATCCCCATGGACAGTACTGTCATTGATTCTAGGAATACCCATGGGCAGTACCGTCACTGATACTAGGAATCCCCATGAACAGTACTGTCAATGATACTAGGACTCCCCATGTACACTACTGCCATGAACAGTACTGTCACTGATACTAGGACTCCATATGAACAGTACTGTCACTGATACTAGGAATCCATATGAACAGTACTGTCACTGATACTAGGAATCCCCATAAACAGTACCGTCACTGATACTAGGAATCCCCATGAACAGTACTGTCACTGATACTAGGAATCCATATGAACAGTACTGTCACTGATATGATGAATCCACATGAACACTACTGTCACTGATACAAGGAATCCCCATGAACACTACTGTCACTGATATGAGGAATCTCCATGAAAACTACTGCCACTGATACTAGGAATCCCTATGAACAGTACTGTCACTGATACTAGGACTCCTCATGAACAGTACTGTCACTGATACTAGGAATCCCCATGAACAGTATTGCCACTGGTACTAGGAATCCCCATGAACAGTACTGTCACTGATACTAGGAATCCCCATGAACAGTACTGTCATAGATACTAGAAATCCCCATGAACAGTACTGTCATTGATACTAGGAATCCCCCTGAATAGTACTGTCACTGATACTAGGAATCCACATGAACAGTACTGTCACTGATACTAGGAATCCATATGAACAGTACTGTCACTGATACTCGGAATCCCCATAAACAGTACTGTCACTGATTCTAGGAATCCCCATGAAAAGTACTGCCACTGATACTAGAAATCCCCATGAACAGTACTGTGACTGATACTAGGAATCCATATGAACAGTACTGTCACTGATACTAGAATCCCCATGGACAGTACTGTCATTGATTCTAGGAATCCCCATGGGCAGTACCGTGACTGATACTAGGAATCCCCATGAACAGTACTGTCAATGATACTAGAAATCCCCATGAACGCTACTGTCATAACAGTACTGTCACTGATACTAGGAATCCATATGAACAGTACTGTCACTGATAATTGGAATCCCCATGAACAGTATTCTGTTACTAATATGAGGATTCCCCATGAACAGTACTGTCACTGATTCTAGGAATCCCCATGAACAGTACTGTAACTGATAATAGGAATCCATATGAACAGTACTGTCACTGATACCAGGAATCCCCATGAATAGTGCTGTCACTGATAATAGGAAGCCATATGAACAGCACTGTCACTGATACTAGAAATCCCCATGGACAGTATTGTCATTGATTCTAGGAATCCCCATGGATAGTGCCATCACTGATACTAGGAATCCCCATGAACATTACTGTCATGAACAGTACTGTCACTGATACTAGGACTCCATATGGACAGTACTGTCACTGATACTAGGAATCCATATGAACAGTACTGTCACTGATACTAGGAATCCCCATAAACAGTACTGTCACCGATTCTAGGAATCCCCATGAAAAGTACTGTCACTGATACTAGAAATGCCCATGAACAGTACTGTGACTGATACTAGGAATCCATATGAACAGTACTGTCACTGATACGAGGAATCTCCTGAACAGTACTGTCACTGATGCTAGGAAGCCATATGAACAGTACTGTCACTGATACTAGGAATCCCCATGGACAGTACTGTCATTGATTCTAGGAATCCCCATGGGCAGTACCGTCACTGATACTAGGACTCCCCATGAACAGTACTGTCACTGATATGAGGAATCCATATGAACAGTACTGTCACTGATATGAGGAATCCCCATGAACACTACTGTCACTGATATGAGGAATCTCCATGAAAAGTACTGCCACTAATACTAGGAATCCCTATGAACAGTACTGTTGCTGATACTATGTATCCCCATGAACAGTACTGCCACTGGTACTAGGAATCCCCATGAACAGTACTGTCACTGATACTAGGAATCCCCATGAACAGTATTGTCACTAATACTAGGAATCCATATGAACAGTACTGTCACTGATATGAGGAATCACCATGAACAGTACTGTCACTGATATGAGGAATCCCCATGAACAGTACTGTCACTAATACTAGGAATCCATATGAACAGTATTGTCACTAATACTAGGAATCCATATGAACAGTACTGTCACTGATGCTAGGAATCCCCATGAACAGTACTGTCACTGATACAAGGAATCCCCATGAACAGTACTGTCACTGATACTAGGAATCCACATGAACAGTATGGTCGCACTGATACTAGTAATCCACATAAACAGTACTGTCACTGATACGAGGAATCCCCATGAACAGTACTGTCACTGATACCCGGAATCCATGTGAACAGTACTGTCACTGATACTAGGAATCCCCATGAACAGTACTGTCACTGATACTAGAAATCCCCATGAACAGTACTGTCATTGATACTATGAATCCCTCTGAATAGTACTGTCACTGATACTAGGAATCCCCATGAACAGTACTTTCACTGATACTAGGAATCCACATGAACATTACTGTCACTGATACTAGAAATCCATATAAACAGTACTGTCACTGATACTAGGAATCCACATAAACAGTACTGTCACTGATACTGGGAATCCCCATGAACAGTACTGTTACTGATACTAGGAATCCCCATGAACAGTACTTTCACTGATACTAGGAATCTCCATGAATAGTACTGTCACTGATACTAGGAATCCCCATGAACAGTACTGTCACTGATACTAGGAATCCACATAGACAGTACTGTCACTGATACTAGGAATCCACATTTATTTATTTATTTATTCCAGTTTGATGACCAGGGAGGTTCAATGGGCTTGGGAAGCCTGTTTGCAGTGGAGGCCCGGGGAGAAAATCTCCACAATACATAGTTTAATTACATGAATTAATTACAAAGAATCTTTGCATTACAAACAACAGGTAGCATTCAGAAAAAGAAAACAAATAATTACAATCTTTTGGAGGTGAGAAAGATAGGCATATAGCATGGTGGCTACATATTACAGTTTAGTTATTTATACAATCTACATTTGTGAGTGAGGTTAGCTTGGTGTGAAGGTTAGCCGGGAGTATAAGCAGAGGAGAGCTTGAGAGGTATGGGGTGAAGAGTACAGTTGCATTTCCTGTTTGAATAAAGATAAGAATGAAGTAGAGTTTTTAAGTTTTCAAGGTTGTCACAGGTCCTCAGTGAAGAGGGGAAATAATTCCATTTTTTATCTAAGGAGAAGGGTAGCAGAAGCTGACCAGCTGGGCATTTTGGTTTGTGGACGGTGATTAGGTTTTAGTGGGTAGATCTAAGGGTTCTATGGGGGGGGTATATAACTGCAGAATATTGGATAGAGCAGAGCACTTAGTAGGTTGGAACAGTAATCTGTGGGCTGTGGTGATTTGGAGAAAGTCTAGTTGGTTGAGGAGTTCAAGCCAATTTAATGAGTGAGGGGAGGTACAATGATGGGAGGAGGATTTTGCTTTGGTAGCGAATCTGGAGATTTTATTGTAACATACTTCCAGTTTGGAGGAGAGAGTAGAGGATAATCTAGTAAGCAGAGGAGTGGCGTACAGTAGAGAGGGAAGGAGATAGGTCGTGGCAAGAGTTAGTCTGGTGGCAGGAGAGAGGAAGTAGCTTTTTCTGTAAAGTAGGCTGAGTTTTATGTGGGTTTTCTTAATGTTTAGCTGGACGTGAGTATTAAATTTCAGGTGTTCATCAATGGTGACACCAAGAAGTTTGGTGGAGGGAACGACATCTATAATGGAGTTGTTTTGGCTGGCAATTTGAAGTGAGTTGTCAACAGGGGAAGTTTTTGAAGGAGAGAATAGAAGGATTTTATATTTGTTGGCATTTAGTGAGAGGTGATTTTGGAGCATCCAGTTTTCGGTAGTTGAGAAGGCTGTTTGTGTCAGTAATTGGAGGTCTGTTAGGTTAGAGGTGCTGCAGATCAAAGTAGAATCATCAGCATATTGCACAATTTTGGTATTGGGTATGGCTTTGTGAAAGTCATTAATAAAGTTGTTGAGAAGCACTGGGCCAAGTATGGATCCTTGTGGTACTCCAGTGCGGGTAGGAAGGAAAGTGGAGGTGCCTTGGCCCCATTTTACAGCCTGAGACCTGTCTGAAAAATAGCTGGAGAACCAGGAAAGTGTCTTGTGGGAGAGATTAAGATTAGACAAATGATTTAGAAGGTGGGTATGGGAAATGGTATCGAAAGCTTTAGATAAATCCATCAGAACTGTGGATACTATTTTACCAGAGTCACGAGCTAGATTAACAGTATGTAAGAAGGAGAGAAGGGCAGTGTTGGTACTGTGTCCTGGGCAGAAGCCGTGCTGGGTAGGAGAGAGTAGCTGGTGTTTGGTAAGGAATGGCATGAGCTGAAGGTGGATACATTTTTCAAGCAGTTTGGAGATTGGGGAGAGGATGGCTATGGGATGGAAATTTGTGACAGTACTGTCACTGATACTAGGAATCCCCATGAAGAGTACTGTCACTGATACTAGGATTTAGCCAGGTTTCTGTAAAGATGAACATGCAAAAGTCTCTTACCTCTCTAGATGTTTAGGTCAAATCTTAGGTAGTCCATTTTGTTTTCTTGGAAATCAAACATTTGCTAGCATGATAGATGGGAGTGCAGCTCAGCAGGGGTTTCCTTTCAGTCTAACATTGATACCAGCTCTAGTTCCTCTTTTCCTAGATCTTTCACATCTCTTCCAGCGTCTCTTTCTTTCAAATACAATGTACATTGAATTTGTTCATACACAGCACTTTGAGTTTAGATTAGACAAGATTTCTAGCTCTCTGAGCTCATTAGGCCTTACAGGTCCTAGAGAAAGCAGCCTTTAAACCAGTTGCATGCAGAACCCATAAACTGGGAACTAACTTTGGGCAGCATGATGCCAGGGAATCTTCTTAGGTTAGGCTTGTATAGGCTCCAGGGCTGTTAGCCTAGTACATACACCTTTGTGCAAGGGGATAACAGTAGTCCTTTTCCATTCAGCTGGGATGAAGCCACTGCTTAGGATATGATTGAAAAGAGTACCCAATGATGTTGCTAATTATTGTAGCCCATGCAGGACACAGCCTGGGATGTTATCAGGTCCCATAGATGCCTTGTTTTTGGCCTTAGAGAGGGTGTTTACAACCCTGTTATTTAGAGATTCAACATAGGGCACAGGTGGTAGGGATGTCATGGGGTACATGCGGCGGGGTCAGGGGAGTGAAGTTTTCATAGAACCTGTCAGCTAATAAGTTATCTATGTCCACAGTCTAAGTATATGTGGTATCATTAACTACCAGTTTGGTGCAGAGCTGAGCCTTTCCTTTTAGGTTATGGATGCAACTAAAGAACGCCTTGTGGTTGTGCTTAGCTGAGGAAGATAATTTGGATTTGTAATTTTCTTTGGAGGACTTTACAAGAAGTCTTATTTGCTTGTTTAAGCTGAGGAGAGAATCTTTCCTGTTTAGGGTTCGCTCCCTCTTACTCTTAGAGATCAATTTCTTCCTCTTATTGTAAAGGCTGTTAATGGCAGTTGTCCACCAGGCAGGTTTGCTCTTCCTTGAAGAATTTGCTTTGGCTCTATCAGGTATGGCCGAGTCAATGCAGTCATACAGGTGTTTGTATAAAGCATTGGTGTAGAACTCGGCATAGCTGCCAGTTCCATCTGAGGGGGAGGTGCAGTGAATCTATTTATACCATCTTGTAACAGGTTATAATGTGCTTTGGAGAAGTTTTGTAGTCTAGTTGCTGCTGGGAAGGGGGGTCGGCTGTGGAATAAACTTAAAATTAGACTGGTTTTTGGTCAGATCTCAACAGGGAAGACCTCACAGTGGGGATGCTACAGCAATCCCCCATATTGGTAAGCACCAGATCCAAGATGTTGGTGCCCCTTGTGGGGTGTCAACCAGTTGGTTCAGGGCATTGGAGTTAAAGTTGAGGAACCTTTGGACAAGTGAGTTTGAGCATGAGTAATTTACCCAGTCAATGGATGGGTACTTAAAGTCACCCAAAACCATGGTGTCCGGATGTGTCTTGATAGACTCAAGTAGATCCAAATAGGCAGAGTGGGTGTCCTGATTCATGGAGGGGGTCCTGTAGTTGGAAATGACTTGAACAGGAATCCTACCAACAGTTATTTGCACCTGAAGTATTTCCAGGGAATCATACTGTTTAACCATTCTGGAGGTGTATTTAACATTAATGAATATTATTCTATTGTATACATTATAATTACACTTTTATTAATGTGATTTCTAAGTTGTTACACAGCAGTTGTCTATATTTTACCTATTAATGAAACAGTAACCCCACATCTCTCAATATATAGCTTGGTCAAACTCCCTTCTCCCACCTTTAACTATCCCCTACCTTGGCAGTAACCAAAAGTCCTACCTAACTTGCCTTCTAAATCCCATGTAAATACATGTTTTCCATTAAATAAAACATAATCTAAAAAAGTTATGTTGGAAATACAGGCTTCTTAATTCTTAACACAATGTCTATTATAACATCCTTCTAAATTTGTTTGCATTGTCCACCACACATAACACCTAAGAATCCTTAGTAAGATTAGGAGTTATCCTCTCCTTCAAACTAACATGTTTAATAGTCCTTGTCTATATAACATTACATTTAAATACGTCTGATCCCTAATTCTCAACTCAGAATATACAGCATGCAATACTGAAAATACAAACTAAATAAAATTTACTATGTTCATGGACATCTGTCCACCACTCACCCTTCATTATGCCTGAATATTTTCTCCTCTGAATTAATAGTTGTTCAACATGTTTATGCCTATTATTTAAAATGCCCATAAATGTATTTTCATTAATTTACCTTCAACATCCCTAGGACATATCCTCTCCTTTATAGTAATAATTGACAAACAGTATTACAAATAAAAGACAATGCAATTATTTTGCCCATTCGGTTGCCTATTGGGCCATTGTCCATAAAGAAGTCTCCTCTTCCTTCTCCTCATATGCCAATAAAAGCTTACTTCAGTCTTGTGTAAAGTTCTGCTTCTTCATCTTCTGACCTTTCACATCTCCCCTCCCTCCACCACCTTCATTCATTCATGTCCTTCATCTTTTACTGCGTTAGGTACACAGACAGCAGAAAATAAATTACACATAGTGAAGCACCATTTGTCTTAGCCTCCTCCCCAAAAAAGTCTGACACTCACTGTGTTCCACTTCCATGTGTAAATCATGCTGAAGGATTTCAGCCTGTCATTCCTCTGACTTCTTCTTTAGTATGATAGTAATGTGACCCCCCCCCCAGGCACTTAATCTCTATAAATACCGGGTACACAAGACAACCTACCATTCCCTCCTGCTTCAGCAGCCTTAACACTGTCCCCCATCTCCACTTTTTGTTGAATTCACCAAGGTCAAGTCCACCCCCATATTTACTCTTATGTTCCTCATCATCAAACCCATCCTTATGGCTGGTTGGTTTAGGATGCACTCTTTTATTTGATGGTACTGCATCTTGACAATTATATGCCTACCCCCTTGCATCCGGGACACTGTTTTGCTTCCCTATGTTCTGCACATTATCAACTTGTGAATGCATACTACTACTGTTTTTAAGCAAATAAGTGAGCCAAACCTGCACAAATGTTGTCATGCCTCCCCCATCTCTTTATGCCACTACAATACTTTGAACATTTTTTCAAGATCTGTTTTCCAGGTCATTCCATTTTATGTTCACTTTGTGGCCCAGATATAAGTTTTAGTAATTCATTTTTCTGCTTCATCACTTGCTCTATAACTTTGGCTCTTCTTCCAGTAATTTTTTGTTCAAGCTATCCGGCATGCTTTTTTACATAACCCACTACAGCTTGAATATTCCCTACATCCTTTACAATAACATTCAGATTCTTTAAAAATAACAGTCTAGCTGTCCATCTATTTAGCCATATTTCCTTCTTTTTCTGCCCCACTTCACTTTATCAAGTAGCCAGTTAGTAAATTTATACCTGTATTGTGTTTTGTTCTCCATATGTAGTCAGAAGCTTATACCACTGTCATATTCCTATGTCCTCGATGCCGCCATTGACTCTCCTTTCCTCACAAAGCACACACAATTATGATTTTGCTTACTATATTTGCCCCCCTCAGCTGACGTTCAGCTGCTCCCAGAGACCCTCCCTATCCACTGGGTCAAACATACCCTTGTGTCAGATATACCCTGACCACACTTATGATTAGTGAAAAGATCAAAACACACATGGCTGCCAAAGAAGTGTTTTTCACTTAAGGACTAACTCTTTCTCCTTTATTTTCACAAAATATCCAAGGGGTTGCCATACAATGGGCATCATGGTGTGTCGTCCTCTCCTCTCTGTGTGATTCAGTCATTGTCCCCCAACACAATACTGTACACAACCCACTCATCCACAGTCTCTAATAGAGAAAAGTTGAAGCGGTGTTCCTGAATGGATGCATGCCCTTACTCTGTCTTTCCCTCAGGGATAAGTGAACTGATGTAAGCCATTCATACCCACCAGACCACCCAGATATTCTAGCTGCCACCCCACCAATCAGACTCTGAACATCTGTGTTGTAGGCAGGGCTTTATCCTTCTGGTCTATAGAGTCAGGTAAGTAATTATGAAGTTTATTTTATTTCCACATACAGCCAAGCCTTGTAACAACATTGTATCTGCAGTTTCCCATGACCCTTTTTTGCCTCTTCTTTGT
Source organism: Protopterus annectens (assembly GCF_019279795.1). Taxonomy (NCBI): domain Eukaryota; kingdom Metazoa; phylum Chordata; order Ceratodontiformes; family Protopteridae; genus Protopterus; species Protopterus annectens. Next base: position 683,911,093 of record NC_056751.1, read on the forward strand.
GAGTCTCCCTGTGTATTCAGCCTCCCTTGCAAATGCGTTCAATGCCAGTTTTTCCTTTCATCCTTTTGTCTGGCATAACAACTTTATTTTTTGACCCAATAAATTTAAACTCTCTTATCCAACTTCTGTTAGATTTTTAAATACAGTTGGTGTTTACTCCATGCATTCAAAACTCTGTATCTCAGCATTTTCTTTCCTCTGGCCGTCGCCAACTAATTTCACCCATTCCTTCTCCTTCTCCCCTTCACCGCTCATGTTCAAATCTTCCTTCTCCCCTTCACTGCTCATGTTCACATATTATTTTCCCTTTAAACTCCTTTCATCTTCTCTGGACTCTTGCATATTCAGCTACAGCTATCCACTCACCTGCCACATCATGTTGAGTTGCATCTTTATTATCTCACCACCCCCTACTTCTCTATCAAACTTTTTCCAAGATATAAGCTGCTTTCCATAGTGGCCATCTTCCTGAACTCTTCAGAATATCTCCTGGAACGCAAGCATTCATACCATTCCAGATTTACAGGTTTCAACATACTAGACCATTTGCAATATGTAGTTACTGTTATGTATTGTTTTGGGAATACTGGACAGAAATACCTACTCTTTATCCATACTTTCCCTTTGCCAGTCACAGCCCATTTTCCATTCTCTTTATTAACATTTTATTATAGGTTTCTCCATTGCTCACTAACAAATGTATGTATTATTTATTATTTCACTCATCAGGCCTGTGGATCCTTTGGAATAATTCAGCCATGTCCCGCAGTAGTGGTGCTGCAGTAGCGTTGTCGCCTCACAGCAAGACGTTGTCCCGTTCGATTCCCAGCTAGAGCGTCTTCTGTGTGGAAACATGCGTGAATGAGCGTGCCTTAGTTGAAGGTTGTGCATCAGGGCTGGTAACTCAGCATGTAAAAATCCACTACCAAACATTAGCGGACCGGAGTTCCGCTGTGGCGACCCCTGGCCGGGATAAGCCGAAAGACACAACAACAACCATGCCTCCTTATGGCATCCAGACATTTTTTTTTTTTTTTTTTGCAGGGGTGCTGGCTTCATTACCATAACTCAGTGACTTATCAGTTAGTAATAGGGAGCATAAGAAAGGGCAAGTTGTAAGTAACAAAATAGTACTAACAGTTTTAATATGGGTGCCCTGCAGTGCATCCCTTAACCCTTCAACCAAAAAGTATTCAAAACCTAGAGTGGGCTATTGTGAGCAGCCAGTTCCCTCTTGTGTGATTTCTGAAAACATTTAAGTCTACATTATTTCTGCTTGTGTTATTACTGCTGGCAAGAAATAGAGTACCAGGAACTTTGTGTTGCGGTATTTGCTTAGAATAGTTTCATCTTTGTAGGTGCTGTTTTTGTTGAAAGGCTGAAAAACTGTATTATCGGAATACTTTTGTAATGCCAAACAATCAGAACACCAAATGGCATTATATCAACCACAAAAGATTGAAGTCCACATTTCTGAAAAATATGACTCATATTCTATGTAGGAAGGCTACACTCCCACAAGATCTGATTATCAAATATAGCAGCTCCAAGATTGCACTACAGTTTGGAAAGGGGAAACACCAATACCCACTGTACCGCAGTATCAATGACTTTTCAGTTTTGGCTTTTTGTGGTCAACATAATGTCGTTCTGCGTATTGACCATTCAGTGTTAGAAATCTAACCCATATTATCACATGGTTGTTTATAGTTGCCACTATATCCAGTTCTTTCATTTTATCTTTGCATTCTGAGCTATTTAATGCATCAAAAGTGCTAAGTATTTATTATATTCAATAGGCCTTCCAAATTAATGTGATCTTGGAGGTGTTGTTCCCAGAACTCACATCAAGCCCTCCTTATATTAGTCATGCTAGACATAAGGAAATTAGTTTAATTGCTATGTTGCAAAAACAGCAGAAGTGTGTCACAGGCATTACTCACAACTTCTGCAACCTGACTTTTTTCACTGCTTTGCATGAATTAATCTCATTTATTTTTCTCAGAGCTACTCTTACTGCTCAAGAATAGCTGTAAATACACAACAAAATAAAGTAGGTGTACTTCAGATCTCTCTAAGGCAGTCAATTTACAGTCTGTTAGTGCTGACAGGCCTGCACACACTTTCTCCTCAAGGTGTCAAAGCTATCACTGTAATCTAGGAACTGTTAACTGACTACTGTGGCTTCAGCTTCAAATAACTTTTAGCAGACATTTAAACTCTTTTTTGTTATCCACCAGTGTCTTTGATGGGAAGATATGGGTTCATAAATTCAAAGGTGTTTACTAGGCTAATGACCACAAGGACCTTTTTAAGCCTAGCCTTGCATCCCAAATCTCTGACAAGTTCTGATACCCTTGATACTTGTAAGCATGGCATGGACCTAGGAGATGAACCGTTTACAGGTTACCTGTTTGCATTAGAGGCATAGCTGCCAAACCAGGGATGGAAATCCGGCTTCCCATCCAATTGTCCAAGTTGCACTTGAATTGGTTTAGGAAGGAACTCTGTACGTGTTTGATGCCTTGAATACTGGTGAAATATGTTGCAATTGCATATAAGTATTGTATAATTTGTCATGTTATCTCTATCCCTACAATTCAATACAGTACAAAATAGGTACAACTACAACAGAAGCAATTGTGGTTGGGCTTCATTTAAAGGGATGTGCGTGGCAAGTTTTTAGAGAGCCTGATGAAGCATCTGTGAAAGTGTTTGTTTCTATTGTATTTGTTTTATGATCACATAAAAAAAAAATTATTAAAGTTTATTTCTACTGCGTCTCCAGGCTCTCATTCCTTATATTGAAATAGTTCAAAAATGTCTTGAGAATCACTTGTTAATGGCATTATACCAATGCTGCTTCTTTTCTGTTTCTGAACAAACAATTATCAATTTCAAATTTATGTGTGTGTTTGTGTGTATTCACATGTGCGTGTGTGTGTGTGTGTGTGTGTGTGTGTGTGTGTGTGTGTGTGTGTGTGTGTGTGTGTGTGTGTGTGTGTGTATGTGTGTGTGTGTCTATGTGTGTGAAGGGTCTATATTACAACGTCGAACTCACAGGAGTCCAAATGTTGTAACATCGAACTCAAACATTCAAAATACGAAAATAGTGAAGCCAAGGAACACCGATTTGTTTCCCAGGGAAAAATAATTGGTGGGCCATTTTCGGAGTTTTGCTATTTCCACCACTGTGGTGCGATCTCAGAGTTGGTATATTTAAGTAGGAGGGGTGTGGAAGGCACAGCTCCCCATGTTGGGGGGGGTGAGGGATGAAGCCCCTCACTTTGCTTAAGTTTAAAGTGTAATTTTTTTTTAATTTTCTTGTCATGGAACAGCGATTTTTTTCCCTGGGAAAAAAAATAATTTTTCTGTGTTTTCGTTATCTTTGAATTTCAAACTTTACGGTTCAATATTGCAACGTTCGAACTCCTGTGAGTTTGACGCTGTGATATAGACCCATATATATATATATACATACATATACACATACACATACACACCAATATATAGCTGTGTATACTTTGCATTCTGATCAAAATATCAGTACCAGTATCAATGTATATATCATTCTGATCTGTATGTAAATAATTTGTTTACATTTACATAAGACTTGCATTTTTTTCTTTTGACCATAAAGTAAATTTTGAAATTAACCTAATTTAAGACTGCTGCTTTTTAGAGAAAATTGTAAACATTTGTAAATAAGAAATGACATAAATCTTAAAAACAACACATTCCTATGTATAACTAATTGTCTGATTACTATTAATTTTCCAATACTCATTTGTTGTACAAACGGAGTAATTTTTGCATATATAGTTATTGTCTATCTGGTCTTTATAAAGACAATTCTTATTACTTATTGAACTTGGTAGTTGAGAATATCTTGACAACATACACACATACAAGATAGGCATTTAGCTTGTTTAATCTGTAAAAGCTAGACTGTAAAATGAACAAATTTGACAAATTATAGCAATACTATGCTGTTATTTCAGCATAAAGCCATCTCAAAAAAAAAATCCTTCACAGAAAGTCCACTTACTATAATATCACTAAAGCACAACAAATAAGCACTAGAAGGTAAATGCATACTTAACTTCAGCACAGAAATACTTAAAAAAAATAAACAAGCCAATAAATCATTAAGAAACACCACACATGCATACCCTACAACTCAAATATATATTAAGTCTGAAAAACAGCAATGGAATAAAACAATAAAGAAATTAGGATTCTCACACAATTACACAACATTCAAATTTAAGTAAAATACTTCATGAGGAGCAGCAAACATCAACCAAAAATGTAAATTATAAAAACAACTCCGGAGACACCACAAATAGAATGTCAACCACTATAGGAATGTATAGGAATGGAATAAAGTAAAAGATTAAAAAAGAAAAGGATGCCTCTAAAATAAGCTAGAATAAGTAAAACAGCATGTGTGCATCTCTCTCACTCTCTCTCTCTCTCTCTCTATATATATATATATATATATATATACACACACACACACACACACACACACACACATAAATACACACACAGATATATATATATATATATATATATATATATATATATATGGGTCTATATCACAGCGTCAAACTCACAGGAGTTCGAACGTTGCAATATTGAACCGTAAAGTTTGAAATTCAACGATAAGATATATATATAGTGACTTGGCCTTTGACTATCATGTGTCTACGGCATTAAGGAAATAATTCTGTGCTATGAAACTTATAATGATGGGTTATAAACTGGCTCAGGGATAGAATCCACATGGTCAGAATTGCAGGTGCCATGTCAGACTCTAAACCAGTTACAAGTGGCGTCCCACAAGGCTCAGTCCTGGGACCTCTCTTGCTCTGTATATATTTCTCTGAGGTACAGGCTAACATGGGAGGACTATGACTGACCAAGTTCACAGATGACTGCAAACTGGGTGCCATAATTGACTCGCCGACTGACACAAGCATCCTCCAAAAGGGTCTCACAGAGACGGATAACTGGTGCCAGAGCCATGGCCTAAAGCTAAATGCTAAAAAGTGCATAGTCATCCCCTTTGGGTAAAACAAAGTGCCCACAAATTACCACATAGGTGGTAATCCATTAAGTATGAAGAAGTAATTAGGGATTTGGGGACCCAAGTAGATAGCAATCTCTCCTTTGACAATCACGTTGCCAAAGTGGTTAGAAAGACCTTCTATATAGCCCACCTTATCATGAAAGGGTTCACATCTAGATCAAGAGAGGTCATTGTGCCCCTCTACTCATCACTCATCAGGCCCATAATTGAATACAATGCCCCATTTGGGATGTACCTTACCTGACACCTGCAGCAACTGGAAAGACCCCAAAAGTACCTCACCAAGAGGATCAAGGGACTCAAACAGATGCCCTACGCAGTTAGGCTAAAGAAACTCCAGCTCTACTCAGTTGCTTACTGCCTACTCAGAGGTGATCTGTGCCTGACGTATAAAGCCATGTCCAACCCAGAATTAATGGACATGCTTCACCTCAGGAAATCCAAATCCCTTAGAGCTACATGCTCCAGGGACTTAAACCTCAGCACAGAAATAAATAGGACATGCTGGAGGGACAGATTCATATCCTAGAGGCTCCCCTCACTCTGGAACAAAATCCCAATCCATGTTAGGCAGAGTCCCTCAATGACCCTCTTCAAGAGAAATCTTGACGAGTGGATGGGAGATCGTAGGTTTACCCCTGGGATATCTCTTCTGTGTCCCTACTAGACAGAGGCACAGTAAACTAATCTCAAAAGGGCTATCATCTGTGACCTACTATACAGATGCACAGTCAACTAATCTAAAAGGGTGGCGAAAGCCAAACACACTCTGACTAGGCTTATAAATGCCCTTGGGCAGATAGCCTAGTATCAACCTATGAACCTATGAACCTATGACGGGTATGGCATCTAGATCCAAAGATATCAGTGTTCCATTGTACTGAGCCTTATTAGACCTATTGTTGAATACAGAGCCCTCTTCGGTATGTACCTGAACAGGTATTTGCAACAACTGGAGCATCCAAAGGGGCTCTTCAGAAAAAGAATATCCCCAGGATTTAATAAACTTTGTGTAGGCATTGTGTAGAGCCTACATGGAATGTATCCATGTACATGGCAATGGTTCCCCCTTGGCAGTGTGCCATACATATTAATGATGGTGTGCTGCTGAGGGAGGTCATAGAAAGAGTGATATTGACTAAGTATAGGGAGATGTGTAGAGGCTACCTGTGGTTGTGGATGCCTGATCAGATGCTATGTACAGGGTGAGGCTCCCTGTAATGCACCCCACCACTGGTGAATTGCTGTGAATTGTATTAAATGTGTAATATATATATTTTATGTTTTTTTCTTTTTTTTTTCTGCATGCTTGTACTGCTCGGCACACTGCGCAGCAATGCCAAGCTGTGCTCACATATACCCAGCTGACACCTGCCTCACATCTAAAAATAGAAACCGCATGTAATTAATTACCATATGCAGTGTCTATTTTTTTATTATTTTTTTTTACAAATCCCATTTACATGGCATGGCATGGTCCGCAGCAAAGATGAGAGGCGCTTATACATATAAAGCCAACACCTGCCAGAAATCTAAAAATAGAAACTGGATGTAATTTATTCATTTATAGGTGTGTTTAAATGTGTTTGCACAGAGCGGCACTGTGTTCAGAAACACTAACAGGTAGCCGACTAGTATTAGTGAAGTTATACTAATTTTCATAATATCCAAGTAGCTAAATGTATAGAGTTAAAGCTTTATGTGTAGTAGGACCTGGGTTCAACTCTGTCGCAGGCAGAACATGTCTGTAATATCAATAAGTATTTTTGTTTAATTGAATAAATTGTGAAATATGACACTACTGCGCTCTACTAAGCACTGCTCAACCATGCTAAGCACTGCATAAACATGATAATGGCTACTAATGTTTGTGTGGTGCTAAGCTTCACTAAAACCACAGTTGTGTGAGTTTTCATGCTGCTCAGCTCTGCTTAGCTGGTTTGCACTCTGCTAAACAACATGGTGCTTTTTTGAATGTTGCTCAATGATGTGTAATAGTGGGAAAACAGCCTATATTAAGAGCAATAGGTGGGAATTCTGTACCATTCATTGGAGTTCAATCAACTGTTGCTATGGCAGGAAGTGTTGGTGAAGGTGCATGCTTTCAGACACAGAAATGGGGTGTTCAGGAGTCCAGGGTCATGGTTGGGTTCCTGGTAAAGAACAATAAAGCCAGGCTGATGCAGAGTGATTTCCAGGGCACAGATTGTAAGGTGAAGGCCTTGGACTTGTTGGCCAGGGAACTCACCTGTGCTACTTTTATCCCCCGCACAGGTGAGCAGTGTCGTCACCATAATGATGAACTAAAAAGGAGAAAGAAGGGAACCTTGAACACCTGGGTCCAAGAGGCAATAGATGGGAATTCCCCATAAATATATAAGTATGTTTTCCACTGTCTTTCCAAAATGTAAGCTGAATATCTGCAAAACTGGTGTGCATAATGGTGTGCTTCTCTCCCAACAGCTGCAACTGAAAAGGCTCTCAATGTCGAGTCCCATGCCAGGTGCCTGGCCAGGTTGCACCGTGAGTGTGGTAAGTATGGATCTCTTATACCAACTGTAGTGCAATAAGCAAAAAAGAGTAAAGCATTTACTGCAGTAAAGTATACACAAGAAAAACTGTAATGCAATAAATGGGCATGTGAAAATGTAGTGCAGTAAATGGGCAATTAGAGCTGTAGCGCAATAAATGAACAATAACAACTGTAGTTCAAAAAACAATAAACAATACGAATAGCAGTAAGCCAAATGGTGTACAGCAGGATTGTGCTGTCATAACCCCATCCTGAAGGATAACGCTGTCCAAGCTGCAAAATCCTTTACTAATGCATTATATGAGCACCTATAAGAATGCATGGATTGTGCTATCCCAAGCAAAACCAAGACTCACTACTCCAAGAAAAGGAAACTATTCTGGTGAACCCCTGCCATAAACAAGCTATACAAAACAAGGGGGAAACTAGTACAGAAAAGAGTAAAATCCCAAGAAGGGAAGACATCCCTGATCAGTATCAGCAAGAAACTACGATCCATCATAAAATCATCCAAGGCGAGCTTCGAAAGAAAAATTGCCAAGGACTCCAAATATAACCATAAGGCATTCTTTAGCTATGTCAAGAATCTAAGTGGCAATGCTCAGATCTGCTCAGAGTTAGTGCAGAATGGCACAAAATACACTGAACCGATCAATATCACCAACATCTTGGCAGACAGGTTCAGCGCAAACTTCACCCCCCTCTCACCCCCAAAAGGGCCCATAACCATACCAGAAGAATGTAGAGTCCCTGAAATCACAGACACTCCGGTTAAAACAGCCCTCGCCAAATCCCAAAACACAGCATCAATGGGATCGGACAGTGTCCCAGGCTGCATTCTACATGAGCTCAAAAACGAACTAACTCCTCACCTAAACACATTGTTCAAACTCAGCCTCTCCACAGGCTACTTACCCATACAGTAGTGCACAGCAATGGTTATTCCATTCCACAAAGGTGGAGCTACAACAGACCCCAGGAACTATCGCTCTATAAGCCTGACTAGCTTGGTCTGCAAGGCTTTGGAGCGCATCATCATGGAACTCATTAACAGAGACATTGGGAACCTCCAAACACTGTACCCTACCCTGTTCGGCTTTGTTAAGGGCAGATGATGCCTTCTAAACCTGGTGGACTTTTTTGAGACAGCTACCAAGGCTATAGACAAAAGAAAGGTGGTACACACAGCCTACCTAGACCTTGCAAAGGCCTTCGACACCATTCCCCATTCTGGTGTTATAGACAAGCTCACTAGCCTGAACATAGATCCTACGTCACAAGATGGGTTGCCAACTGCCTCATGGACAGAACCCATATGGTGAGAGTTGTAGGAGCTAGGTCCGACTCTAAACCGGTTACAAGTGGCGTTCCCCAGGGCTCAGTCCTAGGACCCCTCCTGTTCTGCATATACTTCTCAGAGGTACAGGAAAGCACAGGAGGACTATAGCTGACCAAATTCGCAGACAACTGCAAACTAGGGGCTATAATTGACTCTCCGGCTGACACATACATCCTTCAAAAGGGCATCACTGAGACGAATACCTGGTGTCAAAATCATGGTCTCAAGCTAAATGCCAAAAAGTGCATAGTCATCCCCTTTGGAAAAAACAAAGTACCCACAAACTACCACATAGGTGGTAGTCCCCTACATACGGAAGACATAATAAGGGATCTGAGGACCCAAGTAGATAGTAATCTCACCTTTGATAATCACATTGCCAAAGTGGTTAGAAAATCCTTCTATGTGGCCCACCTAATCACCAAAGGGTTCGCATCCAAAAGAGGTCATTGTGCCACTCTACTCATCACTCATCAAACCCATCATAGAGTACAATGCCCCATTTGGGATGTACCTTACAAGACACCTGCAACAGCTAGAAAGACCACAGAAGTACCTCACCAAGAGGATCACTGGCCTCAAACAGATGCCCTATCCAGCTCGACTGAAGAAACTCTAGCTGTATTCAGTTGCATACTGCCTACACAGAGGTGATCTCTGCCTGACATACAAGGCCATGTCCAACCCAGAATTGATGGACATGCTCCACCTAAAGAAAACCTTATCCCCTCGAGCCACATGCTCTAGGGATCTAAACCTCACCACAACAATAAATAGGACATGCTGGAGGGATAGAGTCATGTCCCAGAGACTTCCCATGCTTTGGAACAAGATTCCAATCTACATTAGGCAGAGCTCCTCGCTAACACTCTTCAAAAGAAACCTTGACGAGTGGATGGGAAACAGAAAGTTTACCCCAGTGATCACTTCAGTGGCTCTGCTGGACAGAGGCACAGGGAACTATTCTAAGGGGGCGGCGAAAGCCAACACATTCTGGCTAGGCTTATAAATGCCTTCGGGCAGATAGCCTAGTACCTACCTATGAATCTATGAACCACTGCAGTAGAGCTGTATGCATTGATTGTCTATGGTAAGATTGCTGCAGTTAAGTGTAACATGGTAATAGCTTTAGAATGCAAAACTAATATCTGCAAACTGTATTGCTTAACTTATAGTACTGTCCAAGGCTGTCTCCAGGCCAGTTATCAGTCACATAATGTTGTCTGTTCCTCCTACTTCAGGTAATAAAGGTATATTGGTGAGTTAGCCCACTCTATGGACAGATACTGTGTGTGGACTTCACATTAATTTATCAGCTATACTAATAAAGTGTTAACCACCATTGCTGATTCTAATATAAATCTGTTGTAATATATGCAGTGCAGATGCATTCCATGCATGTGTGTTCTACTGTCAGTGCAGTTAATTATAACACTGTAATACTTGTAGAATGCAAAAAGAATGTTCTTTAACATGTTTGGTTAAACCCATAGTATAGGTCAAGGTAATCTCCAGGCCAGTACCAGTCACATAATGCTCTCAATTTCCCCCACCCCAGGAACAAAAGGTACATGGGTGAGGTGGCACATGTTATAGGCAGATATTGTGTGTGGGCTTCACAGATATTTCAAAGTAATACCAATAAAATGTGTTCACCAGGATTGTTGATTGTAAAATAAAGCTGTTTCAATATATGCAGTACAGTTGTATGCCATGCATGTGTGTTCTACTGTCACTGCAGTCAATTATAACACTATAATATTTCTAGAATGCAAAAAGAATGTCATGCAACTTGTATTGCTCAACTCATAGTATGGTTAAAGGTTTTCTCCAGGCCAGTATTAGTCACATGATGCTCACATTTTCTCTCACCCCAAGAACAAAAGGTATAGGAGTGAGGTAGTCCATGTTATGAGCTGATATTTTGTGTGGACTTCACATAAATTTAAAATCAATACCAATAAAGTGTTTGCCAGCATTGTTGATTCCTAAGTAAATCTGTCTATTTCCAGTATGTCTGTATTCCTTGCATGTCTGTACAAAGTTGCTGCAGTCAATTATTACATTATTTGCAGATGTCTCCTGCAGTCACAGCTATTGGGTTCTATTCCCATGCCTGCCAACTAACCCATGATGGCTGTCTAGTATATGTACTGTACACAAACATGCCTCTCAAGTGTCATGATTTCTCATACTGTAATTAACACTGCATAATCTGTTTGTCTCAGGATTACCAAAGAAATGACTACCTGGAATGCAATGTATTAGTTATATAAGTCCACATTATGTGAAACTGTTCTGTGTAGTTATGTACCTGTATTTGTTATTGCTTGGCCCATACTGACCCATGCTAACAGCTTGACAGGTATGTACATGCTACATCAGCTATAGGAGAATTGTAGTCACTGTACCCAAAACTGACATTACAGACCTGCAGAGTATATATTATCGGTGATTTGAGGGATATGATCTGAAATGTCACTAATGATATGTTTTTCTTTCTCTTCCCACCCCTTATCTTCATTAATTTATTATTGTTATGTATTATTATGATTTAATATTAACATAATTTGCTACACTAACTATATTTTGGAAAATGTGGTTGATTATTGTTGTGTTATTATGATGCAATATAAACAAATTTTGTTAAACTAACTGTTTCATTGGCCGTATGCTTTAATTATTATTGGCATGCTGTTACCATAGTGACTCATGTTATTTAATGTTGTGTTACATAAAATATACATTGATATGTATTTGGATTAATTAACATCATATTCCATTCTGTTAATACCAACAGGAGTTTGTTATTACTAACCGTAACATATTGCTACACCTTATTTACCACAGCACGTCAAGGAAGGCCAATTCTGGCTGATCTCCCTACCTTGCCTCAACTGGCTGGGACCCAGAACAGTGGTGCCTCCTCTGCTGCCCCTATGGTGTCAGGTAGTACCACCCCATGGGATGAGGATGGTCCCCCTCTTGGAGCGGTGGCAGAGGAGGAGCTGTCACCTGGATTGAGCTGCCAGTTTTGGTGCGCACAATACTCTACCTTGGGTTTGACTGGCACCTGTGCTGGATTGAGGGCATGCTGGCTGATCTGGTGAGGCAGCCTTACCCTGGTGCCCAGCCTCCACCACTATCACCCTCGGGGAAGTGAAGGACCAGTGATGACTATCCCATGGGTGGGGATCTGAATCATGCTGCTGCCTTGTGGAGGCACATGGTGCTTTGATTCCACAACACCCTCCCTATCCAAGGTGTTCACCCCGATCGTGTGTCACACACTGCCTCTGTTTGCTGTCTTGTCTGTCTGCAAATGCATCCTCACCTACCCAACTTACCTCCTCCATACGTACCTATGTCCGTTCCCCAACATCCCACTCACATCTTAAAAAAAGAAAATGGGCACCTGTCCCAAAAGAAATTGCCCCATAAATAGCTCTCCATTTCACCCACATGGTCCACTGGACATATGTAGCTTGGCCCAATTGGCTTTACAATGCAGTTATGTTGTCCTCACCCTTCTCTCTGGGGTTGAGATCTCAGATCAATGTACAAAGTATTTCAATGTGCACAGTTGTTGCTGTACAAGAAATGGATAGCTATCTTTCTTTCCTACACTCTTCCTGCACATCCCTACCTGCTTTCCACTATATTTTTCCCCTGCTTGCACCCCATTTCACCACTTTCCTATCTCCCCAGTTTTCTTTTCTTTATATTTTTTAGCAAGATGCTGTACAGCTAGCAGTGTCACTCAGCTTCGCTAAGCTCAGCTAAATAGAGCTATATTGATTATATGTGTCTTTAACATTGTAGTGTAAGAAACTTCTCTGTGTGGAAGATTTTCAGTCCCGATATCTCTAGTTAATCATGGTATATTAATCAGATCAGACAAAAGTATTAGAAGTAACGAACATAAACTCATCTTAAGTAAAAAAAATATATATATATAATTGTACAGAATTACTAAGTATTCAAAAGTAATCCAAGCAAGGCAGAAAGTCTGTTTCCAGTTTAAAATCCTTTAGGATACTTAATAAAGGATTTTCAACTGGAAACAGACTGCCTACCTTGCTTGGATTACTTTCGAATACTTATTAATTCTGTACAACTATATATTTTTTATTATTTTTTTTTTTACATAAGACGAGTTTAAGTTTGCTACTTCTACTACTTTTGTCTGACCTGATTAATATACAGTGATTGACTAGAGATATATGGACTGAAAATCTTCCACACAGAGAAGTTTCTTACACTGTTTTGTTTTTGGACCCACTACACATGTGTAGTGGGTTGCTTTCAGACTTCGGGGATACATGAAGATTACTTGTTTTTTTTTTTGTCTTTAGCATTATAATACACACTTACAAAATAAGCACCAGTCCCAGGTTTCAAACGTGAGACTATCACAACTTTAGACTACTGCATTAACACACCACACCACACAACTCTTGCTTAAAACAAGTGCTTTAAAAATAGTAATTGCTAGTTACAGTCATTAAGCATGTTTCAGTGGAGTTGCATGCCACACCACGCTGCGCCGTGCAAACTTGAATAAAAGTAATGGATAAAATGGGAGTGTATCTGGGACTCTGGTGCAACAGTACACCACCAGAAAGCCAAAGACATAAAAATGGATGTAAGTGAGGCCTGTGATAGCAGGTAAATGTGCCCTTTTATCAACAACATGTAGAAAGACACCTACTAAGGCATTAATGGCAAAATACATATGCAACTTTGACCCCGGTGCAGACATACAGCCATATAGTCTTGCACATACTGATGGATGTAGAACATGATTGCCATAGCCTGTATGTGTACACATATTCTTGCAAATACACCTGCTGTAACTCAGCCTGTTAAATGCCTCGTAAACAGTACCTTTTGACACACACACACACACGCACACACACACACACACACACACACACACACACACACACACACACACACACACACACACACACACACACACACACACACACACACACACACACACACACAGTCCTGGGTTCAAATCCAGTGGTGTGTAGCACTGAATTTCCAGAATTGTGAGTCTAGCAATTAATGACTGTGTCATGAACTCTTTATCCACACAATGCATTTCAAATGAAATGACTACTTTCAGCTGATGGAAGTCACAGGCTTGCAGGTAGGAACGCACTTCACTTATCCCTATAGCAAAACTATATGTGCATAAGTTGTCATGTCATGCAGTAATATGCATTCACAGAGACTGTCACCTCAGGCATTGAGAATGAGGGCCACTAATATCAGAGTACACCACACAATCCCTTCACAGTCAGTGCAGATTACCACAGCTGATCAGCTAACATACACATCTGAAGTCCCTGCTTGTAACAAGGGCTGCCCTCATACATGCTGCAAATTAGTACCAGACTGTAGTACATGGCTTGGCAGTTGCCCAAATGGTGGACATATTCATATATATATATATATATTTATATATATATTTATATATATACCCCATCTTGCTCAAAGGCACACCAAACATGTTGCCTAGTACACTGTTATTGATATGGTTGCCTAACATACTTACCTTAAACACGTTTCTTCATTGGAGTGTAGAGGGTACCCTTACTCTGGGCCTGACTCTACAACAAGGCTGACAGCTCACACAGTTACTCCTACAGCTTGTTGTCCTCCAAAGTGCTCACACTCTCTGCCTATGTCTATTACAAAAGTTTCAAATTAGCCACAAGGAAATACTTAAAAACAAAGTGGTCTTGCCACTGTAGCCAACCACCCTGAAACCACCATCCTTTCACTTATTTCACCATCTCACTCTTAATGTATCTCTAACACTATTCCCCTGCCTCTTCTACCTCTTCCCTTCCTCTGTCTCCAACCACTCTTAATTCTTACAGTCTCAAAACAATCTAGCTGTCTAGTTTGTCTCCTATACTCTACCTCCCCTACATCTCCTACTAGCCCCCCTACATCTCCTACTAGCCCCCCTACATCTCCTACTAGCCCCCCTACATCTCCTACTAGCCATTCTTACTTTCCTTTCTTGTTTCCAAACTCCTAGACAACTAGATCCTTCCCACTTTAAATAAGCATCTGCCTAACTATTAACTCATTTTGCTCTAAGCAGCTTAAGTAATATTGTAACTAATCACATTTTCCTCTGATAATTATTTAAAACCTTGCTTGTAACAACTCACATACTTGTCTGCCAATTGTTAATACTCTGTATAATTGAATTGCCTGAGGAGCTTTTTTCTCTCCATGTCTCTGCTTGTAAGATCCTATAGCTGATTGTTACTACTATGTTACTAAAATTTAATAAATTATTTTCTAGTCCTGAGGAGCTTTTCTCCCCGGGTCTCTGTTGAAAATGAGCCAAAAGCTCAGCCAGACTAACCCGGTTAACAAATGTAAAATTAAATATATATATATATATATATATATATATATATATATATATATATATATATATGGGACTACTTTCTATCACCGAACTTCCGAATCACCGACACACAAGTTACCGACCCCAAACAACCGAAAACACACAACACCGACAAACACCAACAACTCAAAAAACCGAACACCACTACACCAACACAAAAAACGTCAACTACACATTGCACACAATAACATATCCACTAACCTTAACCTAAACCCTAACCCTAACGTCCGACACTACCACACGCTTACCCAACCAGCACCCTAACCCTAACTCACTTAACCCACCCCTAAACCTCAACACCGTCACTATCGCACACTTACCCTACCTGCACCCTAACCCTAACTCACTTAACCCACCCCTAAACCTCAACACCGTCACTATCGCACACTTACCCTACCTGCACCCTAACCCTAACTCACTTAACCCACCTTAAAACATTAAGCCCGTCACTATTGCGCACTCACTCCACCCGCATACTAACCCTAACACACTTAACCCTTCCCTACACTACACTACGTCACTATCACACACTTACCTTACCGGAACCCTAAGTCCGACACTACCGCACACTCACCTTTCCCACACCCTAACCTAAAATCCCTCACTATCGTACACTTACCTGTCCACTCCCCAATCCTAAATCTTTCACTTTCGCACACTTACCGGATCGCGCTCACACGCTGCCGTTGTCGGTCTTTCAGCTGTCGGGATATCGCGTTTTCGATAACCTACCTGTTCGGTCGTTCCGTCTCGGTCTTCCGGGTGTCGGTGACGTGGCGCTTCGGTTATTCGAAGTAGACCCATATATATATATATATATATATATATATATATATATACACTACTTATTTTCATTGTGTGTCAGCACTAGAAACAACAAAAATTTAAGTTAATATTCACAGTTCTATTGCTTTAATAGCCTTACCCTTGGCCTTACCCTGGCTATTACCCTTTAACAGTCTTAGTACTACTCTTAACTATAACATTTTAATATAAAATGCTGCGAGTATATCCTATTTTTATTGATTTATCAGAAAGGAAAACAATCTGCTTTACTTTTATTTGTACTGTATACGCATTAAACTGCCAGTGTATTGCACATGGGACCTCATTAAGCGAATATATCCTATTTTTATTGATTTATCAGAAAGGAAATCAATCTGCATTACTTTTATTTGTACTGCATATGCATTTAATTGCCAGTGTTTTGCACATGGGACCTTATTAAATGATTGTTGTTACTGTCTTGTTCACCAGACGTCTAGTACCCCTTGCTTATAATTACCAAATCGTAGGAATTTTCTTTCTTCTTTATGAGACTGAACTGTTATCTGGGGAATGAAGTGTTAGTTTAACCTCAACTCTGTTGCATACACTAATTCCTACCAGCACTGTACATGTTAGTCTATCTCAAATAATTGATAAAACTGCTCCATTTACCGGACTGTTGGTATCCTTCGCTGCAACCTTTTTTAACTGATGGATTACTGGCATTTCTATACTTTCTTTTAGTCGCACATGTTAAATCTAACCAGCATTGTGCACGTGGGACCTTTACCAGCGGCTCCACTACCGTAGAGCTGTGAACACTGTATGCTGTATTATTCGGACTACTTGAACTTCCTATTTCTTTATCAATGTGGCTATTTAGTGAAGCTTTATTATAGACTTTACTTTTAATTACAACGCCAGACCCTTTTGGTGTAGTGTAGGAAGTTCCGCTATAAGCAGCTCCTCTACTTAGGGACTGTGTATACCTTCGAGGACTGCTCTATCCCTTGGTGCAGTACTTTTCCTGTGGATCAACATAATCCATTGCCCTTATTATAAATGTGCCACTACTCATTACATGTAATACAATGTACTCCACTGCAAAAGCCTAGCCTTTTTAGCGACTGAAACATTTACCTATTGTCTATTTTTGTTTACAAATGATTATTTGATTCTACCCACCCGTGAACTATATGTTTTCTAATGCTTTGTGCTCTGTCCATGTAACAGCTCAATCCTATTATGTTATTTGTATAAAGGAAGCTCTGTAGCATATATTATCATTGCTGTTTGATGTTACGCTAGCTTTCTTTGTGCTTACCTCAACCCTGGCGTACTATTCATATTAACCAGCATAGGCCCACAATAGGAAACTGGGTATTAGTACTATATCCATTAGTAGTATATGCTAGTTGCGCTATCATTATAAGTTTGTCATATACTCACAATATTGTCTTCCTGCTGAGTTTGTACATACTATAGTGTCTATGTAAAGGTTTTGCCTGTGTTTTCTAGCTATTGTATTGTTTCCCTCACTACCTGTTTCTCTCTCTCTCTCTATATACACCAGCCTCTGTGTTCCTGCATATCCCTAAGCCTGACTGCCTGAATCTGCCCTGCTTGATGCCCAAGGAAACACTCTCAGTGTAAAGAATTTACCTATCAGCTCCCTGTGAGACCTCCCAGGAACACTGAAAGAGAAAGTATGTGTGTTACAGCAAACTGAAAGACTGTATCCATAATAATATATGACTATACTGCCAGGTTAGGCAAATTTCCCAAGTCAGGTTAGGCAGCAGCCAAAACACCCCCCCCCCCATAGCTTCTTGTTTTACCCTCACTTCTATCTATCTTATACTTTACTTCCCAATACTTTATCCAGACTTGCTTTTATCTTTACTCCGTCCTTTCCTACACCTTCATATCTTCCTCAGCCTGACATTACCTTAGGTCAGGGGTGGGCAAACTTTTTGATTCGTGGGCCACATTGGGTTCTAACATTTGACAAAGGGGCCAGAACAGGAGCAGATAGATGGCATGCTTTGAAAACATCACCTCATTGGGGAAAAATACACATCTTGGGATATGGAGAAAACATGTGCTTTAATTTCCAATGAAAATGAAGAAAAGCATTACAATAAAATCTCTGACTTCGAAATGAGTCTTTAAATACTGAAAATCAAATAAATGACCATTTTATTTTAAAGCACTGAAAGTTCTGTTATCTTTCAGGATATCACCATCACTCTCCTCCTGACTGTCTTTTTTTTCAAAACGGTAGGAGATGCAGATGTACTTGTCCTGTTCCTTTTATTCAATTTGTTTCCCCGGTGCCAAAAGTCAACAACGACCAGTGCAAGGACGAAACAGTTGCAGCAAGTCAGTCTGTGAAGCGTTATATTTGATCTGCGCGCACTGTTTATTTTAACAACGTGCGTATCACGGAGACACACACATTTTAATGGGAGCAGTGTTGTTGGTCTCCTTTTTTAGCCAGCGCATCAAAGTCTGGAGTTAGTTTTGTTAAAAAATGAGGAGCTGAGCAGTGTCTTTGACATCGTTGCTTTCATCCAGTGCTAAAGAATAAAAAGTGAATGACTTCGCCTTTTTGTTTAATCTGCTGGTGATATCTTCATCTATTAGTTCCACACGGCGAGTCACTGTCCGCCGTGATAAACTGATTTTCTCAAATTTGTCTTTGGTCTCTGGGCACAAAATACCTGCTGTCTCTACCATACATTCTTTTAAAACTCGCCCTCAGACAGTGGTTTGCTGGCCTTTGCTATTTTGAATGAAAGCATAAAACTGGCCTTGGTACTTGACTCTTGAATGGCAGTTTGACGGTGAAAAAAACTTTGCTGAGCCTTCAAATTAGCTGCCACCTTCTCAGCAGCAGCTTCCCGTTCTTTTGTTGAGAGCTTGCTAGCATAATTAGCGTGCTTTGTGGCAAAGTGACGGCTAATATTATACTCTTTAAAAACCGCCACAGTTTCTTGGCATATCAGGCAAACAGCAGATGATCGGTGTTCAGTAAAAAAATATTTAGTTGTCCACTCCTTATTGAACACTCGACATTTTCTGTCCACTTTCCTTTTCTTGGGTCCGCTCATCTTCATAGAGGGGCAGTGGGTCAAAGGGTAAAGTGCAAACGTGGAGTAATAGGCCTACGCTTCACCTCAACAAAGCCAATATATCTAGAGTGCGCCATCTAGTGAGGAAACATCAGAATTACAGGGGAAATAAAACATTAACAAGGTTAATTTATTAAATTTTTTCAAGTTTGGCGGGCCGAATCAAAATGTTTAATGGGCCGCATGTGGCCCCCGGGCCGTAGTTTGCCCATGCCTGCCTTAGGTGTTGCATTTTTCTGTAATAAGGTGACTGCCCACCAGGTGGTGCCTCTATATTTGCTGTCTGCCAAATATCTTTACCCTTTTCTTTCACATCTCACTATCTATCCCTTCTGTTCTTTACTTTAGCTTTTCTCGTACTAAGCTACCCTTACTAAGCTCCCAGCTCTCTCTAAACTCCGTCTCTTCCCATTCTACTGTGCCCTAAAGTATCTCATAGCACTACTTTCCCTTCTAATCATCCTAAATCTCCCACTGCTAAGCCTCTCATCTCCCTACTACACTTCCCACCTTTACACTCAGCTGTAGCCTCTCTATTTCACTGATTGTCTTTCTTGACAGAGGACTCCTTGTTTCATCCCACTCCGCTCCCCTACCCTGCCCCCAATTTCCACCTGCCCCCAGTGCTCCTACACTTATTCCTCCTACACCACACCCTCAAACACTACCCCAATCACACTGTTCACATTATTATCACATCCCACCTCCCTTAACACTATACAATTAGTAACACCTACCTCCAATTACCTCTGTTATTTACTTCCTCCACCATATACACCTCAACACCTGCCTACCAACCCCACCCTTCATTCAACTCCCATCTATTAATTCCATAATGTCAAAATCTCCCACCCAATACCTAATTCAACTACTTCTCCTACTTCCACCCCTTCCTTCTCTTTTAACTTTCTATCTCCTAACCTCTTATGAACATCCACTTTACTCCTCCCTTCCCTTTCCCACTAAACATACTTCCACATTACCACTAGCCACTACTCCAAATTTCCTAAACATTATATCCACACCCAACTACATACTTCCTAAATATCACAGACTAGCACCCATTAAATATACCAATCACAATAATAAAAAACTACTCGACTATTCTTGCAAGCCACTTTACCCTAAACACATCATATACCTTCACTCCCTACTAGATGGAGACATACATCCAAACCCTGGTCCTAACCATACCTCTACCTCTGAAAAATGTACTCTAGTCACTAGTAGCTCCATAACCCCTTCCAAGCCTGCTAACTCTCTCCTCATAGCACATCTTAATATACGCAGCATTAATAATAAAATCCCTCACCTCCATGCCCTCCTAGATGTCCACCAATTTGATATCCTATGCTTATCTGAAACTTGGCTTAAACCCACATTTAAAGATAATGAAGTAACCCCACCTGGTTATAATATCATTAGAAAAGACTGTACTACCAAAAAGGGAGGAGGGGTCGCAATCCTCTACAAAACAGAACTACAAATCAGCACCATAGACCTTGACCCACCTTTAGACAACCGAGCTGAAATACTTATCACTAAACTTCAGGTCAACTCTTGTAAAGCTATAAATGTCATATGTTTATACCTGCCTCCAGGAAACAATATCAATACCCTTGAAAATATCCTAAATTGGCTTTCTATCACTCTCCCACAAGAAACCATAATTTTAGGAGACTTTAACATTGATTGGCAGTCCTGTAATAATATACACCCTTCCACCCATGTTAACTTATATGGCTTTACACAAACTATTAACTCCTCTATCAGAATTCACAAGCCTAACAACAAAGAAAGTACCTTGGACTGGATACTTACTAATAATCCTCTACATACCTACAAAGTAGGGACCCTCCCAGATGATCTAAGTGACCACTCCCTAACCTATTTTATTAGATCTAAAACCAACCTCACTCATCCCAACATTGCCAGAACTGTACGCTACAAAAAGCAATTTAACCCTGAACTATTCCAGACAGAACTTAAACAATGTAATTGGTCACCACTAAAATATCTTCCACTTGATGAAGCTGTAGCCTATTTTAATACCACATTCTTAACCATCCTGAACCACCATGCCCCATTACGCTCTATTAGATGCAAAGCTAAACCAGCACCCTGGCTCTCTAATACTACTAGGCAAAAAAATCCATCTGAGAAACAAATCCTGGATAAAATGGCGTTCTACTAAAAACCCATCGGATTACCTAACATTTAGACAACTAAGAAATCATACTAAAAAAGCCATTGTGCTAGATAAAAAGAACTTCTACCTCCAAATACAGCAAACCTATCAAAAGAAACCTCAAAAGTTTTGGAACAGCATTAACAAACTTCTTCACCCAGGACAATCTATCACACCTAACCCTCTAGGCTCCAACCCCGATAATCCTATTCACACTGCCAACTCCTTTAATTCTTTCTTTACCAATGCCGTCCAGTCTCTTGCTAGCCATCTATCGCCAGACACCTCAAATCTGCCAAACTCATCTTTAAATCCTCCTCCATCTTTTCAATTACAACCAGTGACTACTTCTAGTATATGCTCTCTTCGACTAAAACTAAAACCTACCACCCCTTCAGCTGACCAACTCCCAGCAGAATACCTTCAAATAGGAGCTAAATCCATTGCCTACCCTATATCCATTCTTATCAACAGAACAATAAGTGAAGGAAATATCCCATCCATCTGGAAAATTTCTTACATTATTCCACTACACAAAGGTGGGAACTCTAACGATTTCTCTAACTTTCGTCCTATAGCTTTGCTATCTACTCTGGCAAAAATTATGGAAAAGTGTATCCAGAAGCAACTTCTTAACCACCTTCTCCAAAATAACATGCTTGCCAACTGTCAACATGGTTTCAGACCTTACCATAGTACCACCACTGCCCTGCTATCATTTACAGATTGTATTAACAAGAATCGTAACAAAGGCATTCTATCCTCTGCAGTATTCATTGATTTATCCAAAGCTTTCGACATGGTTAATCACCAACTGCTCTTACATATAATGATATCTCTATCACTTGACCCCTTAACCATTAACTGGTTCAAATCCTACCTTGAAAACAGAAAACAAGCGGTACTCTGGCACAATAATCTTTCTAATCTCCTACCTATCTCCCTTGGTGTCCCTCAAGGCTCCATATTAGGTCCACTCCTATTTTCCATCTATATCAATGACCTTCAGTCAGCAATTCCATATACTACCTGCATTCAGTATGCAGATGACTCCACTATTATCTGCTCAGCCACTTCTCAAACTGAACTGCAGACCCTTACCCAGAATGCATTTAATACTGTTGAACAATGGTTTACAAACTGTTGCCTCCTCCTAAACCCAAAGAAAACTAAACTGCTACTCTTCTCACCAACCCGTAAGTCCACCCCCGCACATTTTACACTTACATCTAACAATGGTACTGTTATCTCTCCAGACCTAACTACCAAACTCCTAGGAATAACTATATATAATAATCTCAACTATGACACGCATATTAACAGTACAATAAAAACAGTCAACAAGAAACTTGGATCCCTCTATAGAATTAAACCCTTTCTTACACCCACAGCCAGGACTGCTATAGCCAGAACTCATCTCATCTCCACTCTACTCTATGCTTCACCCATTTATACAAATCTTTCTAAAACCAATATTAACTAACTGACAGTATCCTATAACAATATTGCCAGATTTGCTACTGCCTCTCCTTTCAGAACTCATCACTGTCTTAATCTTAAACAACTTGATTGGTTAGAGTTTCTACACCATCTACACCAGGCATGGGCAAACTACGGCCCGGGGGCCACATGCGGCCCGTTAAACATTTTGATTCGGCCCGCCAAACTTGAAAAAATTTAATAAATTAACCTTGTTGATGTTTTATTTCCCCTGCAATTCTGATGTTTCCTCACTAGATGGCGCACTCTAGATATATTGGCTTTGTTGAGGTGAAGCGTAGGCCTATTACTCCACGTTTGCACTTTACCCTTTGACCCACCGCCCCTCTATGAAGATGAGCGGACCCAAGAAAAGGAAAGTGGACAGAGAATGTCGAGTGTTCAATAAGGAGTGGACAACTAAATATTTTTTCACTGAACATCGATCATCTGCTGTTTGCCTGATATGCCAAGAAACTGTGGTGGTTTTTAAAGAGTATAATATTAGCCGTCACTTTGCCACAAAGCACGCTAATTATGCTAGCAAGCTCTCAACAAAAGAACGGGAAGCTGCTGCTGAGAAGGTGGCAGCTAATTTGAAGGCTCAGCAAAGTTTTTTTTCACCATCAAACTGACATTCAAGAGTCAAGTACCAAGGCCAGTTTTATGCTTTCATTCAAAATAGCAAAGGCCAGCAAACTACTGTCTGAGGGCGAGTTTTTAAAAGAATGTATGGTAGAGACAGCAGGTATTTTGTGCCCGGAGACCAAAGACAAATTTGAGAAAATCAGTTTATCACGGCGGACAGTGACTCGCCGTGTGGAACTAATAGATGAAGATATCACCAGCAGATTAAACAAAAAGGCGAAGTCATTCACTTTTTATTCTTTAGCACTGGATGAAAGCAACGATGTCAAAGACACTGCTCAGCTCCTCATTTTTTAACAAAACTAACTCCAGACTTTGATGCGCTGGCTAAAAAAGGAGACCAACAACACTGCTCCCATTAAAATGTGTGTGTCTCCGTGATACGCACGTTGTTAAAATAAACAGTGCGCGCAGATCAAATATAATGCTTCACAGACTGACTTGCTGCAACTGTTTCGTCCTTGCACTGGTCGTTGTTGACTTTTGGCACCGGGGAAACAAATTGAATAAAAGGAACAGGACAAGTACATCTGCATCTCCTACCGTTTTTGAAAAAAAAGACAGTCAGGAGGAGAGTGATGGTGATATCCTGAAAGATAACAGAACTTTCAGTGCTTTAAAATAAAATGGTCATTTATTTGATTTTCAGTGTTTAAAGACTCATTTCGAAGTCAGAGATTTTATTGTAATGCTTTTCTTCATTTTCATTGGAAATTAAAGCACATGTTTTCTCCATATCCCAAGATGTGTATTTTTCCCCAATGAGGTGATGTTTTCAAAGCATGCCATCTATCTGCTCCTGTTCCGGCCCCTTTGTCAAATGTTAGAACCCAATGTGGCCCACGAATCAAAAAGTTTGCCCACCCCTGATCTACACTTTTCACAGCTTACTATTGCCCACAAAACCCTGTATCAATCCACCAATACTCCTATACTCTCAAACCTACTTACCCCCTACCATAATCCTAAAATCTTACGCTCTTCTAACAAACTACTGTTTAACATTTGCAGATCCAACAATTTAGCAGGTGACTCCCTTTTCTCTAATACCATCGGTAAGCTATGGAATCTACTACCCACTGAACTCACAACTCTCTGCTCTCATATACTTTTTAAAAAGAAACTCGAGCTTCATCTCAAGTCGCACTGGTTATGTTCCTGTACTATCCCTGACTAACTGTTGATACTTCTCACTAATAACTACCTGCATCATCCTAAGCCTTCCCTATAAAATCTGTTATCATGAAACTTTTGAGTGAATTCTTTATATATACTTGCATATTACATCCTCTCATGAATATTCCCTTATTGTTTACTGCTCCAGTCATGCTCAATGGTAGTAAGGCAGTTAATATTTCATATCTTAAAAAAAAAAAAAACTTTTTTCTTATTTATACATCTGTTCTACTCAATACTATTTTCTATATTGTTTTTGGTATACGACTTTATTGGTACTTCTTCCTTGATTGAATTTTGCATGTGTTCTTCTGTAAACTTTTTCAAGATTGTACTTTATATATGTTTTTTATTGTTTATTGTTTTTTGTTTGATATTCTTGGAGCTTTTCTCCCCAGGCCTCTACTGAAAATGGACATGTATCCAGCTAGACTAGCCCGGTCAACAAATGTAAAATAAATAAATAAAATAGCCACATCCTTGTATTTTCTTTCCTATCATATCTGCATTTAGACTAGGCTTAGCCTCTTCACTTATTTAACCTAATAAATATTTACCTAGTAAATTCAACCTCACAATATTGAATGCTCAAATTCTGCTGACCACTTTTGTATATTTTTGTGCAATACTACATGTATTTTATTATGTGTTTCTTTTTTATTCCTTGTTTTTTTTTTACTTGCTGTATTTTTAATTGTACTATCTTGGAGTGTGACTTGTTATTATACTGTATACTGTATTGTAACTGGAGCGTTTCTCGTCGTCTCCACTGAAAATGGGCTACTCGCCCAGCTTGACTAACCCAGTTAACAAATGTCAATAAATAAATAAATAAATTACCTGCAGCAGTAGTTGCAGCCTATAGCACACACATCTCTATGTATAGGTGTCTGCTGCAGACCTACCCTCTGCGACGTAGTCTCCTCACCCCTGTAATATCCAGCACAACATATCAGAAAGGGGCCCTAATCCACATGAAGGCTTTATATATTCTACAGTGGTTGCGTGTCATTGGCTGATGATAGTGCAAATCAGGTGTGTTGGCTGCAATTAGTATTTGCAGACCCACAGATTGGTTTAGAGACAATCACCTGCTGATGGGAAGCATGTTTAAAAGGCAAGCAGCTGGCTATGGAACCATTCTGTATGAGACTTTCCTCACACAGAGCATCCCTTTGTGACAACTATACTATCACCACATATCAACAGAGGAGTACTGCACTCTATCACTTATGTAACTGTTTTTGGGTACAACAGGTTGTAGATAGGTGAATAGACTTACTGAGAATAGGGATTAAAGCACTACACCTGTTTTAGTCCTGTGCTAATGACATGTCATTGATATCCTGCTGTCTTACACCTACACAGGATGTACAAAACATCAAGGGTGCATTGCCCTTTGTCATTGTGGCACACTGTTCTCGTTAGACTGTCCCTTTATACTGGTTGTAATCGCACACTGCTATTTGCTTGGCATTGTTCAAATGACATATTATTGAGGGGTTGCCCATAGGGTCACACCACAGTAGACTCAAGTGTTAGGTGTATGATAATGCAGCGTCATGGCACACACGGGAATACCTGACTATTGTTACTATCTCAGTTGTATCCACACACTTTGTTTGCACACTGTGGAGGATGACGTGTGAACAAGCAGTGGATAGTGCCAGCCATTTTGGCATTGCCGTATCTCTACATACTGTACATCCACATATGTGATCCTGTAATGCGTTCCCTTTTTGTTGTCTTTCAGGAATTATGTACCATAGATGCCACGCCCCTTCTTGGATGCAGAGAATGAAATTATACCAGAGGGACTAAGGCAACATCATCACATCCTACTGTCCAGGGGAGACAAAGCAGGGAACAGCGGGCTGCATTGTAGACCTTGTCTGTAATGTGAATGGCATAGGCCAGCAGGGTAGGACACATGTACAGGTTCAACATCGCACAACAGACATGATAAATTCTGCATGACAAAGGGCAACAGATGTAGCCAGGTATCGTACTGTCATTAGTGGAGGCCTGCAGCAGAGCAACCACTCTCAGCCACTGAGTAATTTCTGGTGAACCTAGACACACACAACAGCTCCCAGGCATCCATCTCACCATACATTGTGGAGGTGGGTGCCACATTTTCCACACCTGAGGAGCATGCATGTAAGCTTACTGTGATCAGCATTGTAATACTATAGCAGTCAGTGTGTCTGGCTGTACATACTTGTACATGGGTGTCAGGTCTTTGTTCTTTAGGGGGTTTAATCTCAATTATACCCTCATACTCAGAATGTTACCAATACAACAAGTAACACAGTAGCTACTGTAAATGTGAGATATATGGATATATTACCTTGTTGTGCTGCAACATGTGATGGTACTGACATTACCCCACCCTCAACTTTTCACAGGTCTATCAGGTATTGGCCAAGGCCATAGTCCTGCTCCTGGTAAGCATGACACTGTTTTGTTAAGGAACATTTATATTCTATTAAGGTTAAGGGCCAGAATAATGTCCTATTTAAACATAATTTTGTTGTGTGTAATCAGCGTATATTTTTTTCCATTCTGGAGCAGGTACCTAAGAATCTTAAAGGGGGTAAACACAGGAGTGTAGTTGAACAAAAGGAAACAATTTGGCAGTTACAGTTAAGAGCAGTAAAGGCTCCTGGTTTAAATGAGGCAAACAATCTAAAATGCCTTTTTAAAAAACAACAGGTTGAAGATACATAAATTAGGCAGTGAAACAGGTATTTCCATATATTTGTTAAGATAGTTGTACTGGGTTTTTATGTTGTTTTTCCAAGTATAGTGTCATATTGATTAATTAAAAGGTAAATATTACTGGTCATGCTTTACTTGCTTTATTTCAAGCGATTGTTATAAAGGTCTTGAGTTGAATTTGTATTTTGTTCCGAGGAAGTCTTTTGTGGATGAAAGCAGAGAAGAAATATATTTGACCACTAATCCAGTTGTGTGTCTTCGTTATTATGCACCTTGGTGGATTTTTCATACACAGTAGTGCAGGTATTAATGTATTGCTTTTTTCTTTCTTATCACAGGTGATGAAGGGTTTTGTGTCTGTCCCCTACACAACCTAATGTCAGTGTCTCTTCGGACTCTAATGATGATGGTGGCCACAGTGAGGCACAGGTGGGGGTGTTGGGGGCTGAATCTTTCCCAGAGGTAGACATCACTCTTCTGCCCCCATTGTCACTGCAATCGGTCTGTATGCCCACACATACCCAGTTCTCAGAGGCCACAGATAGTGGACAGTCAGAGGGTGGGGACATTGAACAGGAAAGTGTGGCAAATATGGCTCCAGTGAGTGTAGACTCTGGCCATAGCCAGAGAGCTGGTGAGGTCCCACATAAGCAGATTGACAGGGGTGCTTGTAGGAGGCCTGCTGTCCATCTACCACCTGTTGTAGGTCTCACATCATGGGCCACTTGGCACATATTTTGGGCCATCATGGAGGCACAGGCACATTCTGAACAGAACACCAGATGCATGCTTAGGGTTATGAATGCAGCACAGTCTGACATCCATGACTGCCTCCACCACACAGGGGACACCCTGGATCAGTTCACTGATGCAGTGGGAAAAAGGTGGGCTGAGACAGTGTCTGTTGAAATGTGTGGTTGGAGTTGAGCGTCAGACCCATGGATGTAGGTCAGAAAACCAATCTGCTGTGAGTCCGCGTGGCAGTCAGTCATGCACCCATAGTGGCAGCACATCCAACAGTACTGAGTGGAGTGTGCTGTCTACACCATGATGTGGCAGGCCATGGGCTTGTGGTCCTGGGTGGTCCAGTGGGGGACACAGTCCCAGCAGACAGCAATCACCGTCAGGTACTAGCACCACTTCTGACCTTGGGGATGGAGGTGCCAGTGAAACTCCTGGCAGAGCCACTTCCCATGTTCAGAGCTGGAGATGGTGAATTGTCAACTCTATCATGTATGATCCAAAGCTGTCCAACATACACATGTGTAGAGCTAGCACTGAGCCTGACTGTGTACATGCTCACACTCACACACCACTGTCAAATGCAGGTCACCTAATGACACACACAACACCTCTCCATGGCCCATCTTACATAGGTTCATAGGTTCATAGGTTCATACTAGGCTATCTGCCCTGAGGCAATTATAAGCCTAGCCCGATTCTGTATGGCTTACGCCACCCCTTGATTTGAGTATACTGTGCCCTTTAAGGTTTAGTTTACTGTGCCTCTGTCTAATAGTGACATGGGAGTAATCCCTGGGACAAACCTACGATCCCCCATCCACCTATCGAGATTCTTCTTGAAGAGATTCAGTGAGGTGCTCTGCCTCACATGAACTGGAATTCTATTCCAGAGCGAAGGGAGCCTCTGGGTTATGAAACTGTCCCTCCAGCAAGTTCTATTTATTTCTCTGCTAAGGTTCAAGTCCCTCGAGCTTGTGGCTCTAAGGGATTTAGATTTACTGAGGTGGAGCATGTCCATTAATTCTGGATTTGACATAGCTTTGTATGTCAGGCATAGATCGCCTCGAAGTAGGCGGTATGCAACTGAGTAGAGCTGGAGTTTTTTTAACCGAGCAACATATGGCATCTGTTTGAGAGCCTTGATCCTCTTGGTGAGATACTTTTGGGGTCTTTCTAATTGCTGCAGGTGTCGGGTAAGGTACATCCCAAAAGGGGCATTGTATTCTATGATGGGCCTGATGAGGGATGAATAAAGGGGCACGATTACCTCTCTTGATCTAGATGTGAAACCCTTTGTGATGAGGTGGGCTATGTAGAAGGTCTTTCTAACCACTTTGGCAATGTGGTTTTCAAAGGAGAGATTGCTATCAACTTGGGTCCCCAGGTCTCTAATAACTTTCTCTGTACTTAATGGGTTTCCGCCTATGTGGTAATTTGTGGGCACATTGTTTTTGCCAAAGGGTATGACTATACATTTTTTGGCATTTAGCTTTAGACCATGGTGCTGGCACCAGTTATCTGTCTCTGTGAGACCTTTTTGAAGGATGTTTGTGTCAGCTGGAGAGTTGATTATGGTGCCCAGTTTGCAGTCGTCTGCGAACTTGGTGAGCCATAGTCCTCCCACATTTGCCTGTACCTCAGAAAAGTATATACCGAACAAGAGTGGTCCCAGGACAGAACCCTGTGGGATGCCACTTGTGACTGGTTTCGAGTCTGACATGGCTCCAGCAACTCTCACTCTGTGGGTTCTGTCTTTGAGCCAGTTTGTGACCCATCATGTGACATAGGGGTTTATATTTAAGCTGGATAACTTATCTATGATGCCCGAGTGGGGTATTGTGTCAAATGCCTTTGCAAGGTCCAGATAGGCTGTGTGGACTACCTTCCCTTCATCTATGGCTTTGGTGACTGTTTTGAAGAAGTCAACCAGGTTCAAAAGGCAGGATCTGCCCTTGACAAAGCCAAACTGGGTAGGATCTAGTGTCTGTAGGTCCCCAATGTCTTTGTTTATGAGCTCCATGATGATCCTCTCCATAGCCTTGCAGACTAAGCTAGTCAGGCTTATGGGGCGATAGTTTCCAGGGTCCATAGAGGCTCCACCTTTGTGGAGTGGGACCACTGTTGCTGTACGCCATTCTGTGGGTGCATATCCTGTGGTGAGGCTGAGATTGTATAGCTGTTTTATTTGAGGGATTTGTTCCTCTTGGAGTTCATGTAGGACGCAACCTGGAACGCCATCTGGTCCCATGGAAGCAGTGTTTTTTGCTTTGGAGAGGGCAGCCTTCACCTGAGCATCAGAGATGTTTGGGAGGCAGCCCTCCGCTGGGATAGATACTTGCTCATTTGGGGGGGGTGGAGAAGTTTGCACTGAACCTGTCTGCCAGGATATTGGCGATGTCTGTGGGTTCAGTGTATTTTTTGTCATTTAGAATCAACTCAGAACAAGTGTGGGAGTTGCATCCCAGGTTTCTAACATAACTGAAAAAGCCGTATGATTGTCTTTGGTGTCCTGTGCAATTTTTCTCTCGAAGCTGGCCTTGGAGGATTTTTATGAGGGATCGTAATTTTTTGCTAGTACTGATCAGAGATGCCTTCCCTATTAGGGATTTTGCTCTATCATGTAGTAGCTTCCTCCTTCTGTTGTACAGTTTATTTATGGCAGGGGTCCACCAGACTGGACGCCTGCCTTTGGATGATTGGGTCTTGGTTTTGTTTGGGATAGCATGATCCATGCATTCCTGGAGATGTCCGTAGAATGCATTTATATAGGATTCTGCAGTTTGGGCCGTAGTTTCCACTGGCCCTGGGGCCTTGAAGGATTCCACTTCAGTTTTGAGAAGTGAGAAGTTCGCTTTTGAGAAGTTTTTCACTGTGGTTTTCTGGGCTGGGGGTGGGGTCGGGATGTGGACATCCAGTGAGATTAATTTATGGTCTGATCTTACCAATGAGGGATATACTTTTGGTGTGGAGCATAGAGTCCCCATGTTGGTAATGATCAGGTCTAATATGTTGTCCCCTCTTGTGGGAGTGGTGACTAGTTGTTCCATAGCATTTGAGTTTATAATTTCCAGGAACCTTTGGGCTAAGGTGCTGGGGCTTGAGTAGTGCTCCCAGTCAATGTTTGGGTAGTTGAAGTCGCCCAATATAATGGTGTTCGGAGAGATCTTCATGTTCTCCAATGTTTTCAGGAAAGCAGAGTGGGATTCCTGACTTTGAGATTGTGGTCTGTAGGATGCTATAAACTGAAAAGCAGTCTTGCCCACTGTTAGTTGCACATGGATGGTCTCCGATACTTCGTGCAATGCCACTAACCTGGAGGTGTGGATATCCTTGATAAATATGGAAACTCCCCCTCCTTTTGTGGTTCGTTCCGGGTTTTGGGGCCAAAAAGCATGATATGAGGTATAGCCTGGTAGTGCTGGGGTGCTCTCTGGAGCCTTGAACCAGGTTTCTGTCACTGCACAGATATCAATGTTCTCCATACTGAGGAGAGCTTCGAGTGCATGCATCTTGAGGTTAAGACTTCTGGCGTTTAGCAGCATTATCCTTAGTTTCTTGTTCCTTGTGCTGTCTACGGGGGTGGGTTTGACTTTTGAGCCTTGCCTAAAAAAGGCACTATGGGTGTGGCAAGAGCCTTTGCCAATATCCGAAGGCCCAGTGGTGACAGGTGCAAGCCATCCCTAGCGAAGCAACGTGGCTTGTCAAGCATGTCATCCCAGGCTGACAGACACTGGATCCCCTTTGAATGACACCAAAATTTTAGCCAATTGTTAAAATCGATCATTTTGTCTTTGTACTGTGGCATCATTCTAGGTGAGGGTAAGATGCTGCTCAAGGTCAGGGTCATACCAACCTGAGCTACATGATCAGAGAGCTCCTCTATGTCTCTTTTCATGTAGTCCAGGGAGGTACGTCTCAGGTCATTCATACCAGCATGTACAATGACTGAGTCATATTTGTATTTGCTTTGGAGTGACCTGAGTGCTTGCGTTATGTGGCAGATCCTAGAACCCGACAGGCAGCTCACCATGACCTTCTCTTTATTCAGCCTGGTGAGTGGGACGTCAGTGTGTCTGACAATAGAGTCACCTATTACAAGAGTATCAGGTGTGTTATTCAGCCTTAAGGGCTGTGGCTGCTTGGCACACTGACTTTGTGGGCTATGTGTTGTGCGTGTTTTGTTTTGAGGTAGCATTTGCTTGGATGTCTGCTTTGGAGGTCTCTGTTGCTTAGGTAGATTTTTATTTAGAGCCTCCTATGTTTTTGTGTATTTATGTGTTTGGTTCGCTGATGTGGTGGGACTATGTGATACTGGAATTGTGTTGTGTGAGATTACCTTCTCCTCCTGACTGGTTACACCAGTTTTGAGATGAGAGAGCTCAGCCTCCAGTTTGGCTAAATAGTTGCATCTCTCACATATATTTGAATCTGTTTGGAGGAGGAGAGGGTTGTCCGTGTACATGAGACAGTTGTAACATTGCCTCAAAATTCCCAGATTCACCAGCTGGACTGGAGAGGAAACCATTGACTGACCTTTGGACATGCTAGAGTAATATAGGGAAACTGAATTTAAGAAGGACCAATAGGGGACAGGGTAATCATAGAGTATAAGAGTAAGTAGTGCTTATGGTTTAATAGTGCTAACTTGTAGGATTACTTAATTGGACCAGTGAAGGACCTTAGAATGAGAATATGGTGTTTAAATTGAGAGATAGAGCAGTTCTAAGGGAAAAAGTGAAGAGCAGACTTTGTGGAGCCAGGAATAGTTTAAACCCAATTTGCGCTATGCACAAAAACATGCAAAACCGTGCAAAAGAGGGTTTTAAGAGAGGAAGATGAAGGAGTTTTGGAATTGACCCAAAATGGCCAATAAAACTACAGTTTCAAGTCAGTAACCACTCCCACAGGGGCAGGCAGGCTGCTCAATGTTTTTCACTGCCACTGATCAACAGAGAGACTTCCCTTTAGCCCAAGCAAAAAATGGCCTCACAGAAACTTACAAACAGTTCAAGAACAGCAAGCCTGTAACTGAACTTTTTTAAATCTCAGAAAAGTGGGAAAAAAGCAAGATTTTTTTTTTTTTTTTTTCAGAGATAGCAGAGGTTCACAAGTATTAACAAGTTATAACAGTGCAGTAAATGACCCCACACAAGAGTGCTAGGCCAAAGACAGATAAAATGCAAGTTTTGAGAAAAAACGATTTTAAAAATAAGTGCAAACAGGAAATTCAGTAAACAGCTTTAGGTTGTGCTCTAAATGCAGTTACTAATGCAGAAATCAAGTTTAACAAGCCAGAAAATGCTCAAAATAGGCGGCTATGCAGAAAAACTTAGCAAATAAACAGAGGAAAAATACTTAAAATCTCAAAAGTGGCTCCTTTCTTCTCTCAGCATTTTCTCCTCTTGGTGGGTGTTTCACCAACAGCCAACAAGCCTGAAAAGACACCAAAACCATGAGGCAACCAGGTTTTAAGAGAGGAAGATGAAGGAGTTTTGGAATTGACCCAAAATGGCCAATAAAACTGCAGTTTCAAGTCAGTAACATCTCCTACAGTGGCAGGCAGGCTGCTCAATGTTTTTCACTGCCACTGATCAACAGAGAGACTTCCCTTTAGCCCAAGCAAAAAATGGCCTCACAGAAACTTACAAACAGTTCAAGAACAGCAAGCCTGTAACTGAACTTTTTTAAATCTCAGAAAAGTGGGAAAAAAGCAAGATTTTTTTTTGTTTTTTTGTTTTTTTTTCAGAGATAGCAGAGGTTCTTTGTCTCCCCTTCCTGACTCACACACATGCTGTCAACTGTTTGGGCCTGCCTAGGCCTTTTGCACCCCCACACAACACCCTGTGCAAGTGATAGTACTTGTGCCATATCCCTGTCATCCTCGCTATTGAGGCAGGGAAATGAAACTATGCGTCTGATGCACAGGATGACTATATTATTTAACATGTACTTGGCTACTTAGACTAAGTGGCAACATTAGCCACCCACACAAAGCAGAACCACAACACACAGTGTAGTTACATGTGTAACTTCAAAGGACAGGCCTAGATTGTCACTGACCTCAGACATCATGATGCCATATATGATTGGTCTGTACTTATACCTAACCTGTACTCCCACACTGTCTACATCAACTACACTCCCTTGCCCCACCACATGTGACACATAACAGTCCTACAACCTGTCCCATAACTTCTATAATTACAAGCCAAGCCAAGCTGTCTGACTATATCCCCTGCTCAGACAACATTTACAAAGCACTCACTTAGACATCCACAATAATAATTATAGGGGTTACTAAGTGGCCTGTTGATGGCATACATATGCAACATAGGGACATAAACCTCCAAGAGATGATATGTAAGCAGCAGTGCTCAACAGGTTGCAGTCCTGGGTCCTCTTCTGCTTGGAATCCATGTAACCACCATGCATGTGACTACTGAATGACTGTGGCTAACAATGCTGGCTGATGCCTGCACATTGTGAGCACTCATGGAGTCTCCGTGGTATGTCTCTATCCTGCAAGAGGGAATTGCGAACATGTGCCTGTTGACATACTAATGGTCATAAACTCCAAGCAAATATATATATAGTAGCAGCTCCATCAGTTAGACCTATGTACTTGGTAAGTAGCACGTCAGTTGCAACATGTGATGTACATACTCAGGGGTGAAAGAACTGGGCACATAGACATTGCTACACAGGTTTACACCTAATGTGCATGAGATCACCATGTCTCTACAGTGGTATGGCAGTGATCATATGGCATAGCTGAGGCCACAGTCTCCAGTAAGTGACATAATCATAACCTCCATGTACCATTCCCTCAGCATGCCCATATCTGAGTGCAATGGCCATTTTATGATGTATCTTTCCAAGCAGTGCTGACAATTGCATACAACAGTATGATCCCTCACAAGGACAATTCATATCTTTAGTATGTGTTCAATAGGGATTGTCTGCAATGAGTGTCATTGTCACCTGTGGCATATAGACTACTCAGAGGTGATCTGTGCTTTACATACAGGACAATGTGTAACCCTACTTGATTGTATATGCTACCTATCTGTAGAAAGCATAGTAGATTGGTGACTGACATTAACCTAGTATGTGATGTTAGTACTACATGCTTGTGGGAGAGATTTGTCTAGCAGATTAAAAACACTCTTGGAACAGACCCATGCCTAATGCCACACAGAGCACCTCAGTGCACCTCAGCACATGCCATCTCTATGATTCAATGGGTGACTATCATCTCAACACAAGGTATTTTCCTGTGTCCCTCTTGGACTGGAGCAATCTATGCTGATCATGTAACTATGGGTATGAAGATGTCTATGATTGTGAGAGCCGTAAGGCTATTATTCTAGTTCAGTTCAAATGTTGTATGGTTCCATAACATGATGTAAAATGCTCTCACAGGCTCACACACAAACATGGTTACATTGAGTCTAGCACCACTTTCAATCACTGTGTACAGGACATGCCAAGGCTCACACATAGTCCAAGTTGGCTGCATGCAGATGTTAACACTTACCTATGTAATGGTACACACTACAGATCACAGTATGTGTTGTACGCAACACACCTGATGTCTGCTAATACTATCAGTTTAGGACTTATTATGCTTGATGACATAAGCAGGCCTTGTTGTGGTTAGTCATTTGGGGGGCCACATCACCTGCTACAAATAAAACACTGCAAAACCCTACCTATGTCTAAGTTACCAAGGTTATCATAGTTATGCCATATGGATATATATACACACACTAAGTGGGCTGGAATGAGATAAGAACCCCTACCTATCTAATCTTATACACTATAGCTCACAGTATCTGTTGCAAGCACCATGGCTTAAACCTGATATGAGACTGTCGGCTGTTAGTCTTAAGGTGGATGACATCATCAGGCCTTGTAGAAGAGGGCAGTTTAGAAGCCAGCAGCAAGTTACAGGGCCAAAAAGTGCATAACCATTGTAGGTGGATAGCCGATGAGGACATGTCTGTTTTTGTGCAGGAAGATACACACACACATAAATGCACCAAGTAGCCTGGAGTGAGATTACAGCCCCTACCTATCTAGTTTTATACACTATAATTCACAGTACTTATCATATGTGCCATGGCTTACATCTGATATAATACTGCCATCTGGTAGTCTTAAGGTGGATGACATCATTGGGTCTTGTAGAAGAGGGTGGCTTGGAAGCCAGCAGCAAGCTACAGGCCCAAAATGTGCATAACCATTGCAGGTGGATTGCCCATGAGGGCATGTCCACTCTTTTGCAGGGGGATACACACACACACACACACACACACACACACACACACACACACACACACACACACACACACACACACACACACACACACACACACACACACACACACACACACACACACACACACACACACACACACACACACACACACACACACACACACACACACACACAAATTAGCCTGGAGTGTGATTAAAACTCTTACCTATCTAATCTTATACACTACAGCTCACAGTACTTATCACATGTGCCACAGCTTAAGTCTGTTGTATATGTGATTGCAGGCACAATACTTGTGCATTACACAAACTAGGCTTGTGTTCAACACCATCTGTGGCCTGCAGAGTGATATTGCCTTGTACTATTATCTGCATCTAGTATCCTAGCAGTGAGATACATGTTTTTATCTTAACTATGTGTGTACAGTTACCAGTATGGCCATATGTGGTTGCTTGCAGTTAGATAGGCAAACCTGTGCCCTGTCCATGCATGTGCCCTGTCCATACATGTGTTGACAACATTATACATTACACCACCTACTCACATGTGTCTGTCTATGTGGTGACATCCAGCAGGCACAGGGGTCTGTAAGTAAGTGAATTATGTACTGTTGCGCCCTTAGTTTGGATCCTTTGAGCAACAGTATGGATGTGTGATAGTGCAGATTTACTCATCATTATTAGGGTATATAGCCCAATACAGACATCCACACAAATATTTCTGTATATAACAGGGATGTATATATAAATGTAGTTGTGTGTGTATGATATGCATATGTGTTATGTAGATATATGGGGAGAGTATATGTATCATTTTAATATATATATATATATATATATATATATATATATATATATATATATATATATATATTGGTATATATCTATTTGATACCACATAGCAATAGATATACTATGCATGTGTGAGAGAGGTAGTTACAGACAGATATGTATACATATTTATCTGTATATATAGACATATTTATACATAACAGGTCATTTTGATGATGGGGCAACAGAACTGGAATTTTTACTCATTTTAACTAAGTGTATGGGCATGTCCAGTGGGACTGTCCATACTTTTAAAGTGACTCCAGGCCACATCTCCCTGTGATCCAGTCTGGGAATTTTGTGTGTTACATTCATTAATATCTGCCCCTTTTTCTGCAGTACTGCACTTCACTCAAACTGTCCACTGTATTTCCCAGCTGTCTGCTGTATGTAATATGTAACTAAGGTTAATACGGTTACACCACACACAGACTGACAGTCTACATACCTCTCAACTGACTAGATTTTAGCAGAATGTCCAGAGTTTTCCTCATATGTGTGGTCTGTTCCTCATACATTTGTGTCTTTCTTGTACATTATTGAATATTGACATCACTAAATACTACTAATTAAAGACAAACATTTGTGTTTCAGACTTTTTATCCATCAGAAAATATGTACTAATACAACACCTTTTATTCTAGCAACTTTCTAGGTTTATAGGAATAATATTTGAATTCTGTCCCTATGTTTGGGACTTTGTCCCCCATATCTTTCTGGCTTTGTCCAGATTTCTTGCATTAAAGGAGTACCGCACCCACAGACTCAAAAAACATGTTTAAAACATCATGGCATGATGTTTCCTACACTTTAACAGAACTCTGGGATTATTTACAGGATTTTAAATATTTTTATATATAATTCCAGACTCTGACCACCTGGAGGCTGGCATACTGATGTGGTTTGGATAAATCAGATTGCCATCCAGTATCCCAGAAATCATTGTTTGTCTCAAAAATGTTACATCATGCAGGCCTCCGTTTGCCTAAAGTTCCTGTCATTTCATAGATGTTGCATGCGTACAAAGTACTGAGTAAAATAGAACAGTGTAAGTAACATTCCCTGCTGCTGGATGACTACTTAAAACAGAAACAGTGCAAATGTCACAGAACACGCTCAAAGTGCTGTTTACTGCTGCCTTTTTTTCTAATTTAGTTTAAATGGCACTAATTTGTGAGACAATGAATTCCAGTCAATTTACTTCTCCCCTCTCCCGTAACACTTAGCTTCCCTAGCTGACAAAGTCCTGAGGGTAATTTGACCTGGTAATTCCATTGAATGGCAGATCTCGGCAGGGTGCTTGACTCGTGTAATTTAATCTTTGCTCTAGCATTTCCTTTGTTAGAGGGGACATTTTTTGCTGCACTATAGCCACGGCCTTACTTGACTGCAATCACATCCAGTAAGGTCTTGCACCAAGGAGCTAAAGAATAAAACATTTATACTATTAACCAGTTTAGATATTTATTAATTTAAGTGTTAAGGTATCACTTCATGCTTCCACCTTGTTAAAAATTGAGACTTACATGTGCAAAGTGTGTTGGTATGCAGTGTTTGCCTTCATATGTTTTTATTCCACTGGTTGGTTTGCAAAAAAAACCTTTTGCAGTATCCCTGGATTTGTCTTTGTACATACAAACCACATTGCTATATTTTTCCCCTTCCTTTTTCTTGTGTCCAGAAGTCACTTATAACGAAGTAAATTTTTTATTGATTTTTTTTAAATAAAGGACATCAAGGTTAACTTACCTTGAATCAGATAATGGATGCCACTGCAAAGAATCACTGTTGAAATATTTGTGCATGGACAAAATCCCTTACTAAATCTATTTGCCAGCCTCCAGTTCAATTGGTGCTATGGCTTTAATATACTGGTGTGTTGGCTCATGCCTTCCAAATATCTCCACCATTACATACCAGTTTTGCAGTGTAGTAACCACCCGACATGCCCATACACCTTTAGCCATCAATATGCAGCTACTCCTGTTCATGTGAGTATGTGAATTCATTTTCAGACTAAAGGTGTGGAAGCTGCACTGAATAATTCTAGGTGTTTGTTCAGGTTTCACATGGTGCTTGCTTAGAGCTACTCTCATGTTAGGCCACTATGAATATGTTGCACTGCCACCTCTGATACCAGGGTAATGTTTTAATCTTTCTATTCCCGCACTGCACACTAGCAGTATCTGGTGCAAATACAACAGAGAAGTATGCAAGTGATACACCACCTAAGCATCTTTTGCCGTGCAGAATGTACAAGTATGCCTACCAAATTTCTGTGTTTCAAAACATCGGTGTTACTACACTACTACTGAATAAAATGAACAGCACTCAGGCTGGGGGAAGGGCAAGGGAGCCATGGCATCACAGAATGGGTGGGTCTTATTATTTTAGTTAGAATCAGATGATGGCTGTGGTGATGTCACTTTGGGAGAGGGAACTGATTAAAAAAAAAAGTACCTGCACTGCCTGGCCTCGATGATGTCAGTAATTAGCAAGCTTTATTCAAATGTGAGAGAATCATTCTGTAAGTGAAACCATCACAGTATGAGAAGGTAGGCTTCTCTTGCAGAAGTAAGGGGAATTATAAAAATTGTAAATGCTTTATTGTTGTTGCTTTACAGAGGACAATGTAAATAGGGAATAAAAGGGCTGTGAAGTTGAGGAATACATTAGAGAAACCTTTTGTACTCCTTTAAGAGGTTGAGATGTATGACAGTCTGTGAAAACCCCAACATAATAATATCTCACATGTAAAAGATGTGAATAATTCCGGATCAGAACCATCAACACCATCATGGATGCTAGCTTCCCTAGGCCACTGAGCCGCACAGGTAGCTAGACAAAGAGGAGTCATTCATCACACAATCAATAGCATAAATATGTATGTTGTTATCCTGCGTGAAGTGAGACATACAAATTATGATTGATTTCTATGTTACAGCCCTGGGATTGCCTGTTCCACTGACATACCATTGCTGATGTTCTGTTACAGCAGTTATATAGGAACACTTTTGTGCTGGGGGTGGGGGAACAACAACTCATGACCAACTGGGAGAGCCAATAGTCCAAATATCATGTGAGCCCACTGTGTAACATCTCCCATGCTGATGTAGTGAATAGTCCAACCATGATACCTAGTGAATATTTAGGAACACATACTATTAGACTTGGTATCTGTAGGCACATGTGGATGTTTCATCTGTCCAAATAGCCCACTATATTTCCTTTCATAAAAGCAGCAGATCCATATAATTCCTTAGCTGCACTAGACTGAAGTCAAATATCAATGCAGCTGGGTTACCTATCATAAGAACATTAAGATAAACTTTCAGCGGCTTGCATGTGGCATGGTTTTGGAATTCCATCTATCTTCAACCCCTTTTCCATATGGAGTCAGGGTGTCACTTCCACAGTGGCAATCATCTTGAGCCAAGGTTTACACCACCAGGTGGCCAGTCCTGCCAGTTCAACAATACCACTCACTTGCACACACACTCATGTCTACAGCCAGTTTAGAATGTCCAAATCCACCTATTGCATGTCTTTGGAATGTGGTAGGAAACCAGAGCACCCAGAGGATACCAACATGACCACAGGAAGGACATGCAGACTCCACATAGAAGGCACACCAGCCGATAATCGAACCAGGAAATACCTTGCTGTGAAGTGACAATGCCAACCACTGTGCCACCATGGCCACCCTGAACTGACAATATTAGATACCTTGAAGCATCACTAGGATGATCCTGAAAAAAAAAACCCAGGATGTGTCACCATACTTTTCTTAAGCACCTTTATTAGTGTTAAGCTTTCATCTTGTACTAGAGCATTAGCAGCAGCTAACATGGAGCAGCATTTTCACAGCTTTAAAAGCTGTAATACACTTAATTGAAAAAAAATAAAAAAGTCATTGCAGTGTCTAACAAGTTTTAAAGATATTTGCTCAGCAGGTTGGTATTTTGCTTCTGCCCACTGTCTTTGTGGCAGTACTAAGTGTTTTATGGCTTTCTAAACTGCAAATACTTTGCACTCTTATGCTTTGTTACTGACTAGTAGCAGCACATTGGGAGAGCCTAAACTCCATGCACTACAAAGAATTATGATGGGGTCTCTCTGATCATAACATAGAGGATTAAGATCAAGTTGCCAATCATAACTTGATTATTTTGTGTTTGAGACATGGATGCCAAGAAATTTACCTTGAATAAAGTTATGTTATGTGTTCTCTACATGTATGCAAAAAATCCCCTTTTGTGGTTTGCTTTGCATTGTTGTGCTCTTGAGCTGAAGTTCTTGACATATATATCTTGATCACATAACAAAACTGTAATACATGCAAACAAGACAATTATAGTCATCTATACTTATGCACACATGTGGACATGCAATAAAGGCTTGTATAAGCATCCCTGATATATAATTGTTAAGCTTAAACCTCACATCTCACTCATATCATTTGATGAAAATCTAACTCATGCTGTTATAAAGCAGGTTTTGCTGCAGTCATGCAACTTTTGTTAATTGTATCAACTGTTCATGCACTTTTGAACATTACATCACACTTGATTAGAAACTGATATACTGATATTAGGCACAAGCTGTTAATTATCAAATTTGCATTAATCAGGAGGTTTGAAGTCTTTATTACTTTTTTATTTTGTATTGGGTGAGAGTCCTTTAAGGACATATATAAATGCTTTATGATGTTACTTAGCAATAATAACATCACTCATGTCATTACAGGATTTCCAATCTTTTGGCACCAATCTGTTGCATCATTGCATAGTACTAAATATTTGCATGTAGAACATATATTAGTAAAGGAGTTATCTGCATCCATCTATCCACAAACCCTTTTTCCCATTTTTGCACATTGGGTCAGGGTGTCACTTCAACAGTGACAGCTATCTAGAGCCAAGGTAGCCCTGCCACTGTACTTCTTCCACCATACACTCTCACATGCACACACTCACACCTATGGCCAATTTAGAGTGTCCAGCCCACCTACTGCATGTCTTTGCACTGTGGAGGAAACTGGAGCACCTGGAGAAAACCCATACAAACACAAGAGGACATGCAGACCCCTCATAGAAGGTATCCCAGCTGAGAATCAAACCAGGGAACCTCTTGCTGTGAAGCGACAATGCTATCCACTGTGCCACACTTCTAAAATGAGAATGCTGAAGGCAAGATCCTTCCATCAGAGCTGAAAGCACCCACTGGCCAAGGGATAGGCTTGTGAAGGTGTATGCTCTATAAAGCTTTTGAATACATCAACTAAATCCATTTAATTAGAGGATATGGCATTCGGTTGTACAAGTCATCTAATATTTGCATTCATCATGTGTTGCTGCAGTTTCAGCTTTGCATGTAATTTGGGGGAACTATAAGTAGAAAATATTTCACTTTAGCATAATTTTTGCAGGAAACCCTTGCAATGCATTCTTTGGTAACTTGTTTAACAATTACATAAATGCTATGGACTTGAACTCAAAATGTAGTTGGTAATATTTTTAATCATACCAGAGTTTGGAATTGCTTTCTAATTACACATATGGTTTGTTTACATTTTATAGGTTTATAGGTGTGTACTAGGCTAACGGCCCTGGAACCTATATAAGTCTAGCCCAAGAAGATTTTTTTTGGCATCAACTGGAAAATCAAAGGCTCATACATTGGATGCTTTTGCAGAAGATTATTTTCTTGCAAAGTGTTCGGGGATATAGCATTATTTAGAATGTGTTGATTTTGTCACTTTACAAAAGAAGCAAAACAGTGTTATGCATATAGAAAGGCAACTTTTAAGAAGAGCATACTGTATCATTTTATACAGTGTTACACTATTTTTGATAACTGACAAGTCACATTCAGGATTGTTATACTGGTACAGTGTGAATTTCTTGCAGGTATTGTGCATTAAATACTTTGTAACAAAGGTCTCAGGTTGTGTAGATGTCTCAAAGATTTAACAATTCACTTTAGACTAATATTTTGTCATTTGAGAAGTAAATAATCATATTTGCTTTTATAACATTATAGTATTTAAATGCATTTTATAAGTGTTGAAGTTTATACAAAAAAAACTTGTAACTGGATGGTGCAGTGGCTGCATTGTCGCCTCACAGCAAGAGGTTTTCTGTGTTGATTCTCAGCTGGGGTGTCTTCTGTGTGAAGTCTGCATGTTCTCTCTGTGTGG
This sequence comes from Protopterus annectens, assembly GCF_019279795.1. Taxonomy (NCBI): domain Eukaryota; kingdom Metazoa; phylum Chordata; order Ceratodontiformes; family Protopteridae; genus Protopterus; species Protopterus annectens. The sequence goes on from NC_056751.1 coordinate 683,954,667, forward strand.
GTTTCTTCTAGGTGCTCTAGTTTCCTCCCACGTTACAAAGACATGTGTCTTGGGTGTTTCTCTCCAGGCCTCTGCTGAAAATTGGCTTTGTTCAAAATTAGACTTTCCCCGTACACAAATAATAAGTGAGATGATTATCATTTGTAACTTTAGATGGCAGCTTTTAATCTGAGTCAGTTAAAAAAACAATACTTTTACCTAAAATGATTGGTGAGTTTGAATTTACTGATGATTATTTAAGTTTGGTCCAATGTATGTTTGTTCTGCCTCCATAAAAAGTGTTTAAAGCAACAGCCAATAGAGTTCCAGTTCATTATTTTTCCTGAAAAGCAATAAGTCAATTAAAATTATTTCATGCTTTTTCCTTGCAATGTTTTTTAATGAATCAATTAATCAATCTTCAGTTTGGAAGTAGTATGGGAATATATATACAGATTTATTAAAAATCTCCACATTGCATGCCAACCTTGATTTTCATTTAACATATTTTATATAGATAGATTGATAAATACATAGATAGATAATTAGATAGATAGATAGATAGATAGATAGATAGATAGATAGATAGATAGATGGTATTTAAGACACTAACTTCAAATTTGGTTACCAACACTAAACTATCCATTCATCAACATTAAAAACACTGAAAAAGGGGTAGTAGTAAAGTAATTGTGTTTTTGTAGGGGAGGCTTAAGCCCCCTTGCACCCCCATGTGAATAGATATCCCCACTCACATTAACTTATATGTACCAACTGTAAGACTGGACATATCTACTGAAACGATTGAAACACTGCTCGTACACATTTACAAACCCCTCCAGCAGTCATTTCTTTTAGAAGCCATGGATTTTGCAGACTATTTAATAATACATAAATAATTACAGCTTCAACATATAGCTAAGTATCAGTAAAACAGCACCTCACTACTGCACACTAAAGGAGTTTGACATTAAACCATTCAAACATTAACAGCATTTATAACCTTAACATCTAATCTAAAGTCCATAGCCTGCATGCATTCAAAACAAAATATCATTTGATTGACTGTCCTATGCATCTACACATATGTATGTAACACGCAGACACAAGCGCATGTGTGTGTGTGTGTGTGTGTGTGTGTGTGTGTGTGTGTGTGTGTGTGTGTGTGTGTGTGTGTGTGTGTGTGTGTGTTTTGTGCTTTGTCATATGTTTGGTACATTTAGGAAGGAACCTTCTTTTATCAAACCGCCAATTCATCACAGCATGCTGTAATTTATTTTGGGGAATCACTCCACAGGCAGGAGTGAGATTTTTGCCATTTTTACATTGCTTTGTGATCTCAGAGTTGGCATGTATAATTAGCAGAGGGTGTGGGGGATGCAGTGGTATTTTCCCTCTGCATAACATGTTGTTTCTTCTTTTTCCCAAATCATCGAATTTCAACAGTTTGTGGTCGATGTAGTGTATGTTGATACAGTGGATCAGCAATGTTGTAAAATGTTATATACATATATATATATATATATATATATATATATATATATATATATATATATTTACACACACACACACACACACACACACACACACACACACACACACACACGGGTCTACTTTTGTTTGTCAAAATCTCATTATTTCGACAAACAAAAGTACAACCCCATTTATGTGAAAGTGCACTTAAACGAAAGTGCACTTTCCTGAACACTGGTTCACCGAGGTGGTAATAATAACAAATTATGACACACTATAAAGGCAGTTTTGCAGAGGGCCAAGCTCCCCTGCACCCCCACACCCCCGTCACTTTATATATACTAACTGCAAGATCGCACTACATTGGGGAAACAGGTGTATTCCCTTATCACCACTGTAGAATGATGTGGTGCTGCAGTGTTTCTTTTTGTTGTTATTACCAGTTCGGTGAACCAGTATTCATGAAAGTGCACTTTCATTTAAGTGCAGTTTCATGTTAATGGGGTCCTACTTTTGTTTGTCAAAATATCAAGCTTTCAACAAATGAAAGTAGACCTACACACACACACCCAAGAGTCAATACAGTATTTAGATATTTGGGAACATACGTAGACAGTGACCTAGGATTTGACCAACGTATGTCTACTGTTGTGAGGATGTCCTTCTATATTACTCAACTTATAAGCAAAGGGATAGTATTTTGGTCCAGAGATGTCATTGTCCCACTGTACTCAGCCCTCATCAGGCCCACCATTGAGTATAATGCCCCCTTTGGTACGCACCTGTACAGACATATGCAACAACTAGAGCATATACAGGGGTTCCTCACAAGGAATATACACGGACTAAACCACATGGCCTACATAGATTACCTCAAAGCTCTATCACTATATTCAGTCTCTTATAGACTTGGCCTATAAGGCATCTTCTGACCCAGTACTAATTGACCTACTACACATTTGTAAGCAAGATGGTATATGTGAAGATAGGTAAAGGCTGCCAGCCTAGCTAGATAGAATTTTGTACATAAGTCTGCCACAGGCTTGTTCTCTTAAATGGTAAAAAATGGTGTTAAATGTGAAACTGCAAAAATGTAACAGTGCACTCTACTGTAACAAAGCTGACAAGTCAATTATTTGATGTCAAAACTCAGAGCCTTTATGCCTGGATGAAGGAATTCTGCCTATTGTTTTGAGGCCAGAGTTAATTGTTAGAACTTGCATGTATAATTTTTTTTATTGCTCTGGTTCCTGACCAGCTGCAAGATCAAATGGGCTATTAACCTCTGAGAGTCTGTTAGCCTGGGAACCAAAAAGAAATTATGTAATCTGAAATTAATCAGTGGTAATGTGTTATCAATTTAAGGACAGGAAGAATGAGAGCATTAGAGCATTTGTCTTGAGAACATCCAACTCACCACTCTGCCTATATGTAAATAGGATTTTAGAACTGTGTTTTCTCTTAGATATAGCTAGGAAATAAGAAGATTAGACTAGTTTGTTTTTCTGTGATGTCAGAACTTTTCTACGGTATTATTTTAAAGATTTCTCTGTGATCTCTGAACTCTTGACTAGCACTGTGTAGTAAGAAGTATTGTCTCATGTTTTTATTATTTGTTATTAAATATTTTTAAACTTTCAACCGTGGATGTTTTATGCAGAGATAATTTAATCTCTAGAGTACATTGCATATATATATATATAGTAATACTATACCAAGTCACTCTAAATAAGCTTTGCTGTTCAGTCACGCTTACCATTTGGATAATAATATTCTACAGTAATAATTGGACACCCTTTAATAAAGGCCTTTGAGTAGCTGATAAATATTAGCTGGGGGGTGGCAGTCATTTCTACTGTATAGTCTGGGTAAAAGGGGCACAGCTGGAGAACCTGTGCTAGCCTTGCCCAGGAGTGTCTGTGTGGTTATATAAACTCTTATCTCAAAGTGTGTGTGTGTGTGTGTGTGTGTGTGTGTGTGTGTGTGTGTGTGTGTGTGTGTGTGTGTGTGTGTGTGTGTGTGTGTGTGTGTGTGTGTGTGTGTGTGTGTATGAGTGTGTGTGTGTGTGTGTGTATCAGCTACTTGGGCAGGGACACAAAGCCATGGTTAGACAGAGACGGTGCTGGAGGTTTTAGCTTGTCCACTAGGCTGAGATCTGGACCCTATAGCTGTGCCAGTGGGGAGTCTTATTAGGGATCTGGAGAGAAAGGGAGAAACTATCCCCAGACTGACCGTGATCTCTGTGTGATCTTAAGGGAAATTGTATTTTACTGTGTGTGTGTGTGTGTGTGTGTGTGTGTGTGTGTGTGTGTGTGTGTGTGTGTGTGTGTGTGTGTGTGTGTGTGTGTGTGTGTGTGTGTGTGTGTGTGTGTGTTTATTATCCTTTCCCTTTATGGAAGCCCCTCACTGGTGTTAGTGGTGAGGATTGAGGCTCCTTGATTGCTGGGCCAGGGCACAGGCGTCACAGTATAAGAAATACCTGATCCAGATACCTTAATCTCTTCTGCAGCATAAAGAGAATGGCATGGGTGAACAGCTTTGTATCCCAGAGGATGGCACTAATCTGGAATAGACTCCCTATCCATGTAAAACAAAGCTAATCCCTGTCCCTATTCAAATGCAACTTAGCTCAATAGATGGGAATATGACAGCCTGGTATTCACCTATGACCCTATGAACCTATACTTAAAAATAGAAAACAGTTCTTGCCCTGGTATTCTGCTGTGTATTTTTATTTCCTTTAGCTACTCACTATATGTAACCTCTTGTGAAGTTGTGAAGTGTAGAAAGAAGAGAAATGGTGACTGAATATTTTGTTTTGAATTTGTTCTGTTTCAGGATGGATTCCTGGTAGTTTTGGTCTGATTTTGATGATCTAAGTTAATCATATGCAAGTTACACAATGGGGTGGTCTGCACCTCTCCCATGTAGGTTTTTGTATATTAGCTAAAACATTGTCCTCTGCATAATGCCTTTTTTAGGCACTGGCAAACTGAAAGTACTTGCAACATAGCAAATCAAAAAAATCTAAAGATGTTTTTACTCAAGCTAGGAGTCTAAACCAGAAACCCAACTCCCTACAAGCTCTCCTCAACATAAAGAATGCTGACATGTGCAGTGACTGAGACCTGGTTTAAAGCCATGGAGATCACACTAGCAGTGCAAGGCTATAATGTCTTCCATACATTTAGACCAGATACTACATAGACAAGGGATTAAAGGTGGAGGTGCCTTAATTTACATCAAAAACAAATATAACTCAAGGCTGATCAAAGGGGGTGATGCACTTCAGCTTTTCCAAGTTCAAAGGCAAGATCCCTCATCACTTCCTTTAGGTCTCCCTCTATGACCCAGGAAACCCATAGCAAGTATGTAAGGCTACTGAAAACTGTCAGCATCCAACCTAATATCATATTCATGGGCAATTGTAATTCCCCCCAATATTAATTAGGAATCATATACAACAGCAAATATGCAGGCACATAGATTCCAGGATTTTGTAAACACAACCCCCCCTGGACCAGACTGCCAATATCCCGACCAGGGGTGCAAGCATACTAGATATGGTCCTCACTTATATGGGATTGTACAGCACACCTTCTAGTATAAAGTCTTCTCTGGTAATGTTAGATAACAAAACAGTCGCCTTTAAAGTTAAAATAAAACTCAAAACTCCAGCTAACCCAGGAATGTTCAGGAACTACTCCAAGGCTAGCTTCATATTATTCAGTGATAGTATGACAAAATTCCAAGCCTCCATAAACCCTGAAGACACTGCTGCCTGTGTGGAACATTTCACATATACCATATACAAGCATATTAATAGAAACCTGGTTTAAGGCTCCAGAGAGCACCCCAGCACTATCAGGCTACAACTCATACCATCCATTTTGGCCACAAATACTAAAGGTGGGGGAGTATCCATATTCATCAAGGATACCCACACCTCCAGGTTAGTGGCACAGCACGATGCTTCAGAGATCATCCATGTGCAACTAACAATGGGCAAAACTGCTATTCAAATTATAGCTTGTTACAGGTCACCCACCATGTCCCAGGACCCCACTCTGCATTTCTGGAAACACTGGAAACCATAAAGGTCCTACCAAACACCCTAATATTGAGTGATTTCAATTACCCAAACATTAACTGGGAGAACTACTCAAGTATAAACTCCCTTGCCCAACATTTCCTAGAATTTATAAATGCAAATGCCCTGAATCAACTGGTCAACACCCCCACCAGAGGTGACAACATATTGGACCTGATCATCACCAACATGGGCGACCGGTGTTCCACACCGGAGGTCAACCCCTCGCTGGTTGGATCTGACCATAAACTAATCACCCTGGATATCCACATTCCGTCACCACCCCCGGTCAAAGAAACCACCGTGAAAAACTTTTCAAAAGCAAACTTCATGTTACTTAAGACCGAGGTGGGAAGTTTCAAACCCCCATGCTAAAGGATAACGCTGTCCAAGCTGCAAAATCCTTTACTAATGCACTCTACAGCCACCTACAAGAATGCATGGATCATGCTATCCCAAACAAAACTAAGACTTGCTCCTCCAAGAAAAAGAAACCAGTCTGGTGGACCCCTGCCATAAACAAGCTATACAATAGAAGAAGGAAACTAGTACAGAAAAGAGTAAAATCCCAAGAAGGGAAGACATCCCTGATCAATATCAGCAAGAAACTACTTTCCATCATAAAATCATCCAAGGCTAGCTTTGAAAGAAAAATTGCCATGGACTCCAAAGATAACCATAAGACATTCTTTAGCTGTGTCAAGAATCTAAGTGTCACTTCTCAGATCTGCTTGGAGTTAGTGCAGAATGGCACAAAATACACTGAACCGACCAATATAACCAACATCCTGGCAGACAGGTTCAGTGCAAACTTCACCCTCAAAAGGGCCCATAACTATACCAGAAGAATGTAGTTCCCCTGAAATCACAGACACTCAGATTAAAACAGCCCTCTCCAAAGCCAAAAACACAGCATCAATGGGACTGGATGGTGTCCCAGGCTGCATCCTACATGAGCTCAAAGATTAACTAACCCTTCACCTAAACACACTGTTTCAACTCAGCCTCTCCACAGGCTACATGCCCACAGAGTGGCGCACAGCAATGGTTATTCCGCTCCACAAAGGTGGAGCCACAATGAACCCCGGAAACTATCACCCTAAAAGCCTGAACAGCTTGGTCTGCAAAGCTATGGAGCGCATCATCATGGATCTCATCAACAGAGACATTGGGAACCTCCAAACGCTGGACCCTACCCAGTTCAGCTTTGTTATGGGCAGATCATGCCTCCTAAACCTGGTGGACTTCTTTGAGACAGTTACCGAGGCTATAGATGAGCTAAAGGTGGTCCACATAGCCTACCTAGACCTCACAAAGGCCTTCAACACCATTCCCCACTCAGGTATTATAGACAAGCTTACCAGCCTGAACATAAACCCCCTACATCACGAGATGGGTTGCCAACTGGCTCATGGACAGAACCCACATGGCAAGAGTTGCGGGAGATAGGTCTGACTCTAAACCGGTTACAAGTGGCGTTCCCCAGGGCTCAGTCCTAGGACCCCTCCTGTTCAGCATATACTTCTCAGAGGTACAGGCAAGCACAGGAGGACTATGGCTGACCAAGTTTGCAGACGACTGCAAACTAGGGGCTATAATTGACTCTCTGGCTGACATAGACATCCTCCAAAAGGTTCTCACTGAGACAGATACCTGTTGTCAAAACCATGGCCTCAAGCTAAATGCCAAAAAGTGCATAGTCACCCCCTTTGGAAAAAACAAAGTACCCACAAACTACCGCATAGGTGGTAGCCCCCTAAATATGGAAGACGTAATATGGGATCTGGGGATCCAAGTAGATAGTAACCTCTCCTTTGATAATCACATTGCCAAAGTGGTTAGAAAATCCTTCTATGTGGTCCACCTAATCACAAAATGGTTTGCATCCAGATCAAAAGAGGTCATACGGCTCCTCTCTGCATCACTCATTAGACCCATCATAGAGTACAATGCCCCATTTGGGATGTACCTTACAAGACACCTGAAACAACTGGAAAGTCCACAGAAGTACCTCACCAAGAGGATCACTGGCCTCAAGCAGATGTCCTATGCAGCTCGACTGAAGAAACTCCAGCTGTACTCGGTTGCATACCACCTACTCAGAGGTGATCTCTGCCTGACATACAAGACCATGTCCAACCCAGAATTGATAGATATGCTCCACCTAAAGAAAACCCCATCCCCTCGAGCCACACGCTCCAGGGATCTAAACCTCACCACAACAATAAGTAGGACATGCTGGAGGGATAGATTCCTGTCCCAGAGACTTTCCATGCTCTGGAACAAGATTCCAATCTACATTAGGCAGAGCTCCTTGCTAACCCTCTTCAAGAGAAAGCTTGATGAGTGGATGGAAAACAGAAAGTTTACCCCAGGATCACTTCAATGGCTGTGCTGGACAGAGGCACAAGGAACTAATCTAAGGGGGCGGCGAAAGCCAACACATTCTGGCTAGGCATATAAATGCCTTCAGGCAGATAGCCTAGTACCTACCTATGAACCTATGAACCTAATACCTGCATAGAGGTAGCTGTACCCACCATAAAGAGACAAAGAATTAACTTAAAAACAAGCCACCCTTGTGGAATCATATCATCAATAGGCCGTATAACAGTAGAAAGAATATAGCACACAGTAGGATAAAAGCACTCTCATCAAACTCAAACAGCACAGAGGACAAATAAAGTCTACCAAAGTCAAATAACAGGTAAGTTTGGCCTCCTAAGCAAAGGACAACCACAAGGCAGCCTCAAAGGCAATACACAATTGTATTCAGAGCTCATTCTTAATGGAGTCAACTATACTGATCCGGGAGATATAAGCAAACCTACTAGCAGACAAATTCAGATCTAACTTTATCACCCTGTCCCCATTTAAGCTTGATGGAGTTCATGAATCACCTGAAACTTCAGTTGAAACAAAACTTCATGTGGCAAAGACAATGACACAGTAGGTGTGAAGGTTGTTAAAAACTTCTCCATTCATCTCAAAGAGACAGTGAAAAGAGGTGAAAATGTCCCCACTCACATAAACAAGGTGGTGGAGACAGAGATTCATTCTTCAGGTCTAACAGATTCCCAGTCTACCAATGCTTCACAATTAAGAGATAGCAATTTCAGTTTAGGAAAAGTGGCACAGAAGCCATTATGAGTGGGGTATGGCTCTGTAGAAGGTCTGACATGCTCTGAACTTCCTGCAGGATTGTTGGCTCAGTTGAGGACACAGAGTAAAAAGCTGGAGGAGAGTTTATTGGAATATTTTTGTATCGCTTCTCATATAAAGGGGGAACTATTCCTGTTGAGCCATGTGCTATGGATACATGACCATGTTTTCTTACATGGGTATTGGCTGTACAGCTACATTTCTGAGGAAATTATTTGGAAATTGCCATGACTGTAGAAGACGACCACTACCAGAAAACTGCCTGAACTATACATATACCTGATAGCTGCTGAGTATTACAGGTTAGTACAACTTTTTATTTTTCTATAGATTGTAAAGTTGTACACCTTGAGGAAAAAATGTATCAAAGTTAGACATTCAATGTATTTTTGCAGAGTTTTTTTTTTTTGACTAAACACTAATGCTTTGTAGTTTGGGTTTTATTTACTTGTTTATTTCACACATTTCCTATTTTAAATTTGATCTGGGTGGGTGGTTATTTACTCTTGGACAGGTCTTGCACATTTTTGGCTTATTTTTATTTCACTTCTATTTGTTTAAACTGACTTACATTATAGGGATCAGTTTGTTCTGTGGTAGGTGTGAATTGGTGACTTTGCTTGTTTTTGTGTGTGTACGTGACTGTACTTTGTGCACTGTCAGATCAGTCCTATTTTGCTTGAGGTTAATGATCAGGAATGTGAGTGTTTATCAGTAACTTCCTGAGTACACATGCTCTGCAGTTAGACAAAGTCAGGTTCCTAGCAAAATAATCTAAAGTAACTACTGTACATCAGTCCCCACTGGCCAGTTTCAATAGAGTTGTCACAGTGGTCCATGAAGAGAACACTTAGGATGTCAAAGTTTCTTGGCCACTTGTTTTCCATGATACAGAGCAACTTGGAGTTAGACATGTGCATATATGTATTCATGTGCCTGAAAGGGGGTCTACCAGCCCTTTAACTTCCCCACTTAATTCACAGTAAAGTTCAGTATTTTAACATATTAGTGTTTTGTTTATTAATACTTGTGCAGACATGGACAACTTACTGAAATGAACTTTAGTGGAAATGTGGCATTTGGTGTCAGTAACAGTTATTGTGCAAATGTGGAAAAATACTGAAGGGATCATTGTGGGAAATGTTCCATTTTATGTCAGTGAAGTTCTTGTCCATACATGAGCATACATCTGATGGGATCATTGGCGAAATGTTACATTTCCTATGAGTGAAGTGCTAGTTTACTGAAAGGATCGTTAAGAGAAATGATTCATTTGGTGTGAGTAAAATTTCTTGTTCAGACATGGACAAAATGCTAAACAGATCATTGGGAGAAATCTTTCATTAGGTATCAGTGATGTCCTAGTACAGACATGAACAAACTAATGCACTTGTCTTTGGGGAAATGTTTCATTTTGATGTCAGGGAAGTGCTTGGGTATACATGGACAAACTACTGAAGGAGTTGCTAAGAGAAATGCTCATTTGGTGTCAATAAAAGTGCTTGCAGAGGGATCGATGGGGGAAGTGTTCCATTTGCTGACAGTGAACTGCTTATGCAGACATGGACAAACTTCTCAAGGAATCATTGGAGGAAATGTTTCATTGGGTGTTAGTGAAGTTCTTATACAGGCAAGGGCAAACTGCCAAATGGATCCCTGGAGGAAATGTTTCATTTGGCATCAGTAAAGGGCTTGTGCAGGGATCGCTGTGGGGAAATGTTTCATTTGGCGTCAGTGAAGTGGTTATGCAGACATGCACAAAGTACTGTAGGGATCATTCAGGGAAATATTTCATTTGATGTTAGTGAAATGTTTCTACAAACATGGACATACTACTGAACTTATCTCTGGGAGAAATGTTTTATTTGGAACAACTACTGAAGGGATCATTGGGTGGGAATCTTCCATTTGGTGTCAGAGATGCACTTGGGCATGCATGTAAAAAGAACTGAAAGGAACACTAAGGAAATGTTTGAATTGGTGTTAGTGAAGTACTTATGCTGACATGGACAAACTGCTGAAAGGGTCATTGGGTGAAATGTTTCTTTTGGTTTTAGTAAAACTGCTTGTACAAACATGGACATACTACTGAAATGACCGTTGGCGGAAATGTTTAATTTGCTGCCAGCCAATGACTTTGGCAATAACAGACAAACTTCAGAAGGGTTCAGTTAGGGAATTTATTCATTTTGTCATCAGTAAAGGCCTTGCGCGGGCATCTTTGGGGGAAAGTGTTATTTGGTGTCAGTGATATCATTGTGCAGACATGGACAAACTACTGAAGGGATCACTGGCGGAAAAGTTCTGTTTAGTTTCATTGAAGTGCTTGTGTAGTGATGGACAAACTAATGAAAGGGTCATAGGGAGAAATGTTTCATTTGTTGTCAGTAAAAGTGCTTGTGCAGACATGGACGGAGGTACAGGCCAACACAGAAGGACTGTGGCTGACCAAGTTCGCAGATGACTGCAAACTGGGCGCCATAATCGACTCTCCAGCCGACACAAGCATCCTCCAAAAGGGCCTCATAGAAACAGACAACTGGTGCCAGAGCCATGGCCTCAAGCTAAATGCCAAAAAGTGTATAGTCATCCCCTTTGGCAAAAACAAAGTGCCCACAAATTACCACATAGGTGGTAATCCATTAAGTACAGAAGAAGTAATTAGGGACCTGGGGACCCAAGTTGATAGCAATCTCTCATTTGACAACCACGTGGCCAAAGTGGTTAGAAAAACATTTTATATAGCCCACCTAATCATGAAGGGATTCACATCTAGATCAGGGGAGGTCATCGTGCCTCTTTACTCATCCCTCATCAGGCCCATAATTAAGTACAATGCCCCTTTTGGGATGTACCTTACAAGACACCTGCAGCAACTGGAAAGACCCCAAAAGTACCTCACCAAGAGGATCAAAGGGCTCAAACAGATGCCATATGCTGCCCAGTTAAAGAAACTCCAGCTCTACTCAGTGGCATACCACCTGCTCAGAGGCAATCTGTGCCTGACGTATAAAGCCATGTCCAACCCGCAATTAATGGACATGCTGCAACTCAGAAAATCCAAATCCCATCGAGCTATGCGCTAGAGAGACTTGAACCTCAGCACTGAAATAAATAGGACATGCTGGAGGGACAGATTCATAACCCAGAGGCTCCCTTCACTCTGGAATAAAATCCCAGTCCAGGTTAGGCAGAGTCCCTCATTGACTCTCTTCAAGAGGAATCTTGATGAGTGGATGGGAGATCGTAGGTTTACTACGGGTATCACTTCTGTGTCACTGTTAGACAGAGGCACAGTATACTAACCTCAGAAAAGGGCATAGCAAAATTAATTTAAAATGGGTGGTGAAAGCCAAACACACTCTGGCTAGGCTTATAAATGCCCTAGGGCAGATAGCCTAGTATGAACCTATGAACCTATAATGAAAATGCTGGGATATATAATTAATTTAGTGTTCATGTATGCAGAAGCACTCAAATGATACTAAATGAAGCATTTCTCCAATGATCCCTTCAGTAGTTTGTCCATGTGTGCACAAGCACTCACACAGGGATCTTATCAGTTCATCAAAACTTCAGCAGTTCGAACACCATATGTTCGAACTGTGAAGTTCGAAAACTGATTATCGTGAAGCCGCGGAATACCGAATTCTTTCCCCAGGAAAGAATTTGGTGGGCCATTTCTGCGGCTTCACTATTCCCTCCACTGTGGTGCGAAGGTTACAGACCGGGTTAAGGTAAGTGTGCGAATGAACCGGGATAAGGTGAGTGTGCGATAGTTAGGGAACCTTAGGGTTAGGGAGCAGATAAGGTGAGTATGCGATAGTTATGGACCTTAGGGTTAGGGAGCGGGTAAGGTGAGTATGCGATAGTTACAGACCTTAGGGTTAGGGTTTGGGTTAAGGTAAGTGGATAGATAGTAGTGTATGTACGGTTTAGTGTAGGGTTAAAAGTAGGGTTTTGTGAAGTGTATATGTGTGGATTACTTATTTTGGTGTGCTTGTGTTGTGTGTGTGTTTTCTTGGAACAGTGATATTTTTCCCTGGGAAACAAAATCGCTGTTCTAAGCCTTTGATGGTTTTGCACTTCGAGGTTAGAAGTTTGAACATATGGTGTGCTTCAGAATCCTGAAATATCACAGTCCTGAAATTCAGAAAACTTCTTAATCTGGAAGCCCAAAATCCTGAAAATTCAAAATCCTGAAAACTCAAAATCATGAATCACAAAATACTGAAAACAAACAGGATACAATAACTAACTATAGACAACACAAACCATATTACATTCCACCAAATAGGAGACAGTACAGAGACACTATCTGGTCGACACAGACAGGTATTTGACAGGTGTGTGTGATCAAAAATTCCTGAGTAGGAAAATATTTGTTTTCCAAGGGGGTTATATGATCTCAGAGTTAATATTTATAATTAGCAGGGGGTGTGAGGGATAGGAATCAGAAGAGGCTGGAAAGTTCACAAAAAAAGAAGGGGAGGATGTATTTAAGACTACCAAATATGCAACAAAGTCTAGAAGATTTAGGATTTTTGCTTGGATGTGTTTGCATAAGTATTTTAATACCACAAGCAGACTCAAAGAATATTTACTCAGGTAGATTGCAAATGTTGGAGGTGTGACGGGGAAGAAAGTGATAACTGGGATCACATTTTTTGGACTAATGAGTTGGCCGACTAAAAATGCATTGCAGACTACTCCATCAGAAATACTGCATCTGGCCATTAGCAATCAAGTTACCTGACTGGATGGTCTCCTCACAGGGCAAGAGTTCTGTCATACAGCTTCATGTGACAGTTGGGGAGAGATGGGTGAAGGTTGCCAGCCTAGTCAAATAGAATTTGATATAGAATTTTGGTATTTGTAAATAAATGTAAAATACAGGCATGTTTTCTTGAGTGTAAAAGAACACTGTGAAATGTGGAACTGCAAAATATTTGACAACATTGCACTCTACTGGCCCAGTGAAGCATGTTGTGACCCTTTCATGTTAGAATTTGGCTCCAGTGTGGCTGGATGAAGGTTTCATGCCCATTGTTTTAAGGCTAAAGTTTATGACCAGAATTTAGATGTGGAATGTGCTTTATTGCTCTAGTTTCTGCTAGAGGGTATATGTGAAATGCCTTGTATTCTTGTAAGTTTCTGAGCAGGTGTTACATTGCTAAATAATACAGTTTGTGGCCTGAGAACTCAGACCAGGTGTTAAGATGATGCAATATGAATACTGGGAAAACCTAAGTGTCAAAAATGATGTAATTTGGGAGGACCTTAGAGACACGTTTGTTAGTAATGTTTAAATACTATTTCTCACAAGAGACAGGGGGGCATTTTGATCTTGATATCTAACTCAGCATTCTGCCTTATGCTCACATGTAGGTTTTAGCACTGTGATTTCTTGTAGGAATAGTTAAAGCTAGTAGAGATTAATTAGATATTTCTCTTTGAAATTAGACCTGTCCTACTGCATTATTTTAAGTTTCTGTGTGATCTCTGAACTCTTAGATATCTCTGTGGTGTAGTAGTTTGTCTTATGTTTTAATTATTTATTATTAAATATTTTTAAAATATTCTACATGTGGCTGGTTTGTGTAGAGATAAGCTCTAGAGTACATTGCATATTATACAGGTTATTGTAATAGGCCACTCTAAAGTAAGCATTGACTGTTAGTCATACTACCATTGGATAATAATATCACACAGTAATAATTGGATACCCTTTTAAGGGCCTTTTAGTAGCTGATATTATTAGCTGGATGGTGGCAGTAATTACTACTGTATGGTCTGGGTAAGGTGGCACAGCTGGAGAATCTGTGTCAGCCTTTCCCAGGAGTGTCTGTGAAGTCCTATAAATACTTATCTCAAAGTGTGTGTGTATTGTGTCAGCTACTTGGCAGGGGCACAAAGCACTGGTTGGACAGAGAGGGTACTGGAGGTTTTAGCTTGCCCAGCTAGGCTGAGACCTGGACCGTAGAGCTGTGCCAGTGGGGAGTCTTATTGAGGACCTGGTGAGCAAGGGAGCAACCATCCCCAGACTGACTGTGATCTCTGTGTGCACTTAAGGGAAATTGTACTTTACTGCATGTATTAGTTATCCTTTCCTCTTCTATGAGACAACCTCCCTGGTGTTAGTGGTGAGGACTGAGGCTCCTTGATTTCTGGGCCAGGGATCAGTCATCACAAGTGTTTGGCAGTGGTGGGATCTACTTCACATACTAATTGGCTTGTAGTGATGTGGGTAGAATGAATTCCTGTAGCTTACATACAGTGATCTCTAAAAGTGTTTTGTACTCTAAAACAGCCATGCAGTGTATACTCAGAGTTCAGATCACAGTTGTTTTATTTCTGTTGTTAGCTTAGTGTTAGTCAGGGTGAGCAGGCAGCATGTCAGCAGAAGAGTATGGAAAGCTGACAAGGAGCCAGCTGGCGGAGATTTGCCAGGCTAGAGGACTGGTGCATGGAAACCTGACTAAAGCAGACCTGATTGCAGCCTTGGTTAGAGCTGCATCAGAAAACAGCTGCCTGGAGGACAATCAGATTGACAGTGGAGATACAATATCCTCGGAGAATGGACAGCTCAACCATTCTGCAGTGGACTTAAAAATCCATCTGGAGCTAAAGAGACTTGAGTTGGAGGCCAGGTGTATGGAACTAGAAGCAGCCGAGAAAATGAGGAGTCTACAAACTGCGGAAAATGAACGGCAGAGGAGGCATGAGAGGGAAATGCTGACTCTTCACCAGAGTCATGGAGGTAATTGGGAAGGGAGTAACTGGACCCCAGAAGCACAAAAGGTCAGGAAATTTCTTCCACAGTTTAAAGAGGGGGTTTAATTTTGATAGCTTCATTCATATGTTTGAGCGGGTATGTAAACAGTATGAAGTTGACCAAGGGCTCTGGGTATAGTTCCTGACCCCCTTACAACATGGTAAAGCTGTAGCTTCTTTAGCAAAAATGCATGGCACTGACTGTTTTGATTATACTGCTGTAAAAAGACACTTGGAATGTTTTAAGCTAACACCTGAAATGTATAGGAAAAAGAAAAAGTTTTGTGACCATAAACGCAAGGCAGATGAAAATATATGTGAATATGTTGCTAAACTGAGTACTTATTTTCATAGCTGGGTGAGTGGATGTCAGGTCACCACTTTTGAAGGTCTGGCAGACCTTTTGGTAAGGCAACAAGCTCTTAGCAATTTGCCTGAGGATATGAGGATCTGGTTAGCTGATAGACAGTGTGCTACTTCAGAGGAGTTGGGGAAGGAGGGAGACCTATACCTGGCCAGCAGGGCAGCCCTGCACAGGAAAGGGACCCACAGTACTGCCCATGGGACTAAAAGAATCCATGGTGGGCATCACAGACTGCCCCAACAGAATCCGCCAGTAGCAGGGGAAGCCACCAGTCCAGGCACACATCCAGGAGCTAGGGTTAAATGTTTTGAATGCAACCAGTGGGGCCATGTGGCATACAGATATCCATGGAGGCAAGGTGGGGAACCAAAGGTGAGGGATCCAGTAAGTGGGAAAGACAAAATGCCAACAGTAGGTTGTCTTGAGACAACAGGGGTATGGAACTACCATCCTGCAGATGTCCTGAGAGGGAAGGATTTGGATGAGGCAGTACTATGTACTTATGCAGTTACATGCAGTAAGGCTAGGAGACAATCATGTGGGTCTGGTAGCCTGGGGGAGACCCAGACAGACTGCATACTTGCAGCCAGGACTGCTGAGGTGGTTACTTCAGGGAGTGAGCTACACTGTAGCAGTGAGACTGAATGTGAGCCACAGCTGCTTGTGGGTACTGATGGTCCCTTGGACAGAGTGACTGCAAAGGTAGAGTTGAGTAGTAGTACCCAGGCTGACAGTGAGACATTGCTCTCAGAGGATGCCAGACTTCTTGTAGAAGGGGAGCTGGGAAAGGTTACAAAGAGAGACTTGAGACAGGCTCAGCTCTCAGACCCTATATTGCAAGGCCTGAGGCAGGTAGCTAGGGAGGCACCTGATTCTCAAGGGAAGGGGGAATCTGTATACTGGAACAAAGGGTTACTGTACAGACAGTGGACCCCTGAGGGAAGGCTAGAAGGTGAGAGAGAACAGCAGTTGATAGTGCCTAGATCTTACCATCTGGCGCTTCTAGCCATAGCCCATGATATTACGTTTGCAGGTCATATGGGCATAAAACATACAAAGAGGCATATTATGCAAAACGTCTATTGGCCTGGAATTTCCAGAGATGTAACAGGGTACTGCAGGACCTGTGAGCAGTTCCAAAAGGTAGGCAAGGCAGGAGATAAGGTGAGAGAATCTTTTATGCCTTTGCCTGTGATTGAGGAGCCATTTCAGAGGGTAGCTATGGATATTGTGGGTTCTCTGAGTACCCCAAGTTCCACAGGGGAAAAGTATATCCTAGTGATTGTAGATTATGCTACATGATACCCTGAGGCAGTGGCTTTGTCCTCCATTGAGGCAGAGAAGGTGGCAAATGCTTTGCTAGAGATTTTCAGCATGGCACATTTCCCAAAAGAAAATACTGTCTGACAGAGGTGCCAATTTTATGTCAGACCTGCCGGCTTGTCTGCGGAAGTCCTGTGGGGTGAAGCACACGAAGACCACCCCCTACCATCCCCATACCTATGGGCATTTGCAGATCAGTTTTAGAGGGAGTGGAACAAATATTTGCCCCATCTGTTGCTTGCTTACAGAGAGTTTCCCCAGGAATCCACAGGTTTTTCACCCTTTGAGTTGCTGTATGGGCAAAGGGTGAGGGGACCTCTAGATTTAATTTGAGATGAGTGGGAAAGTGAGTGTGAGTCTCACAAGGAGTCTGTTGTGGCATATGTCCTGAATCTCAGGACATGGCTCAGGGAACTCATGGGCCTGGCCCAGGAGAACCTGGCAGAAGCCCAACAACAGAAAAAGATGTGGTATGACAGGAATGCTCGAGCTAGAGAGTATGCTGTGGGGCAGCAGGTAATGGTTCTCATTCCTGTCAGACACAACAAGTTGCAGGCAGCTTGGGAGGGACCCTACAAGGTGGTAAGAAAGGTAAGTGATGTTAACTATATGGTGGAAGTGCTAGGCAGATGGCAGGGGCATAAATTGTACCATGTTAACATGATGAAACCTTACCATGATAGGGAGGCCTTTGTGCTGAGCATTTGCCGTGGATTGCAGGAGGAGTCTGAGAGAGATCTTGTGACTGATCTCCTCTTTTTGGCTTGGGCTGACACCTCAGTGGAAGGGGTAGCAATGTCCCAGCAGCTAACTCCTACCCAGGTTCAAAAAATCTGAGCAGTGTTGCAGGAGTTTGGGGGCATGTTCACCGGGAAACCAGGGAGCACCCACCTGGTGCAGCAGCAGGTGGATACAGGACCCCAAAGGCCTATCAAGCAGGCCCCTTATAGGGTGCCTGAGAGAGTCAAACAGACTCTGAGGGAGGAGGTACAGGAGATGTTGGAACAAGGGGTAATGCAAGAGTCCAACAGTCCCTGGGTCTCAGCAATGGTGTTGGTGCCAAAGAAGGATGGCAGTAACATGTTCTGTGTGGATTACAGGAAATTAAATAGTTACATAGAATCAGATGCTTACCCCATGCCTAGAACAGATGAGGCCCTAGAGCAACTGGGTGGGGCTAAGTATCTTACAACCATTGATCTTACCAAGGGTTACTGGAACGTGCCCTTCACTCCCAGTGCTAGAGAGAAGTCAGCCTTTGTGACTCCTTTTGGCTTGTATAAGTTCACAAAGATGCCCTTTGGGATGAAGAATGCCCCAGTGACTTTCCAGAGGCTCGTAGATCACATCTTAGCAGGAGCAGGAGGGTTTGTCCTTGCTTACATGAATGATATTGCTATCTACAGCCAATCCTGGCAAGAGCACCTTCAGCATGTCAGGGAGGTGCTGGGCAGACTACAGAGGGCAGGGTTGACCATTAAACCAAGCAAATGTCAGGTGGGTATGGCAGAGGTCTACTACCTAGGACATAGAGTGGGGGTGGTAAGATAAGGCCAGAATATGTCACAGTGGAAGCCATTCAGGTATGGCCTGCACCTGTTACCAAAAGCAGGTGAGGGCATTCTTGGGGACATCAGGGTACTACAGAAAGTTTGTTCCCAATTATAGTACTATAGCTGCTCCCCTCACAGACCTGACAAGGAAGAACAGGCCAGATAAGGTAGTGTGGACCCCAGCATGTGAGCAGGCATTTCAGAAGCTTAAGGAAGCTTTGGGAGGACACCCTGTGTTAGCCAGTCCAGACTACAGCAAAGACTTTGTTGTGCAGGTGGATGCTTCAAACTATGGGATGAGGGCTGTACTTAGCCAGATTTCTTCAAAGGGAGAAGAGTACCCAGTGGTTTATCTCAGTTGTAGGCTCCAACCCAGGGAGGAATGCTATGCAGTGGTAGAAAAGGAATGTCTAGCCATAGTGTGGGCACTACAAAAACTTCAGTCTTATCTGTATGGAAGAAAATTCACTGTGATGATAGATCACAACCCTCTAACATGATTAAACAGAGCCAGTCAGCAAAATGCCAAGCAGCTAATATGGAGTCTGGATATGTCAGTGCAGCACCACAGTGGGAGTAGCAATGCCAATGCAGATGGGCTTTCAAGACAGGGAATGGGTTGAGGTACACCCAGATCAACCTGACACTCTCAAGCAATGTTTCTCAAGGGGCACTTGAAAAACTTGCTTCAGTTCCCTGGGGGGAAGAAATGTGATGATTGGGGAGAGATGGGCGAAGGCTGCCAGCCTAGTCAAATAGAATTTGATATATAATTCTGGCATTTGTAAAGAAATGTAAAATACAGGCATGTTTTCTTGAGTGTAAAAGAACACTGAAATGTGGAACTGCAAAATAGGTGACAACATTGCACTCTACTGGCCCAGTGAAGCATGTTGTGGCCCATTCATGTTAGAGTTCGGCTCCAGTGCGGCTGGATGAAGGTTTCATGCCCATTGTTTTAAGGCTAAAGTTTATGACCAGAATTTAGATGTGGCATGTGCATTATTGCTCTAGTTTCTGCTAGATTGTATATGTGAAATGCCTTGTACTATTGTAAGTTTTTGAGCTGGTGTTAGATTGCTAAATAATGCAGTTTGTGGTCTGAGAACTCAGACCAGGTGTTAAGATGATGCGATATGAATACTGGAAAAACCTAAGCGTCAAAAATTATGAAATTTGGGAGAGCCTTAGAGACATGTTTGTTAGTAATGTTTAAATACTGTTTCTCACAAGAGACAGGGGAGCATTTTGATCTTGATATCTAACTAGCACTCTGCCTTATGCTCACATGTAAGTTTTAGCACTATGATTTCTTGTAGGAATAGTTAAAGCTAGTAGAGATTAATTAGGTATTTTTCTTTGAAATCAGAGCTGTCCTACTGTATTATTTTAAGTTTCTGTGTGATCTCTGAACTCTTAGATATATCCGTGGTGTAGTATTTTGTCTTCTGTTTTAATTATTTATTATTAAATATTTTTTAAATATTCTACCTATGGCTGGTTTGTGTAGAGATAAGCTCTAGAGTACACTGCATATTTATAGAGGTTATTATAACAGGCCACTCTAAAGTAAGCCTTGACTGTTAGTCATACTACCATTGAATAATAATATTGCACAGTAATAACTGGACACCCTTTTAAGGTTCATAGGTTCATTGGTAGGTACTAGGCTATTGGCCCTAGTGCCTATACAAGCCTAGCCAAAAAGGTACCCTGGCTTTCACCACCCAAGAAAATTATTTTCCTATGCCCCTGTGAAGCAGAACCACAGAAGTGATACCTGGGGTGAATTTCCTATTACCCATCCAATCATCAAGATTTTTCTTGAAGAGTGCTAATGAGGAGCTCTGTTTGACATAGATAGGTAGTCTGTTCCAGACTATGGAAAGTCTCTGGGACAGGAATCTATCCCTCCAGCATGTTCTGTTTATTGTGGTGACAATGTTTAGGTCCCTAGAGCATGTAGCTCGGAGGGATTGGGATTTCTTTAAGTGGAGCATGTCCAACAGCTCTGGGTTTGACATAGCTTTGTATGTTAGGCAGAGATCACCTCTGAGTAGGCGATATGCTATGGAGTAAAGCTGGAGTTTTTTGAGTTGGTCTGCATAGGGCATCTGTTTGAGGCCAGTAATCCTCTTTGTGAGGTATTTCTGCAGCCTTTCCAGTTGTTGCAAATGTCTTGTGAGGTACATACCAAAAGGGGCATTGTACTCTATAATGAGTCTAATGAGTGATGAGTAGAGGGGAACAATGACCTCTTTTTTTTCTGGATGAGAAACCTTTATGATGAGGTGTGCCACATAGAAGGATTTCCTGACCACTGTGGTGATGTGATTATCAAAGGAGGGACTACTGTCCACCTGTGTCCCAAGGTCTCTTATCACACTTTCGGTGTTAGGTAGACTACCGCCTATGTGGTAGTTCATGGGTACAGAGTTTTTACCAAAGGGGATGACAATGCACTTTTTGACATTGAGCTTGAGACCATGGCTTTGACACCAGGCATCTGTCTCAGTGAGGCCCTTTTGTGAATGTCCACATCATTAGGAGTTTTGATTATGGTTCCTAGTTTGCAGTCATCTGCAAATTTAGTTAACCAAAGACCTTCTGTGTTAGCCTGTACTTCAGAGAAGTAGATACCAAACAGGAGAGGAACCGGGACTGAACCCTGTGGTACTCCACTTGTCACTGGTCTGAAGTCTGATTTGGAGTTTGCTACTTTCACAGTGTGGGTTCTGTCAGTAAGCCAGTTGGCAACCCATCTTGTGACATAGGGATTTATACCTAGTTTAGTGAGTTTATCTATAATTCCAGAGTGGGGGATAGTGTTGAACACCTTGGCAAGATCTAGATAGGTTGTGTGAACCACCTTACCCTCATCTATGGCTTTGATGACTGCTTCAAAGAAGTCTATCAGGTTTATGAGACATGATCTGCCTTTTACAAACCCAAACTGTGTGGGGTCCAGAGTTTGGAGATCTCCAATGTCTTTGTTTATGAGTTCCATGATGATACGTTCCATGGCCTTGCAGACCAGGCTCATCAGGTTAATGGGGTGGTAATTGCCAGGGTCTGTTGTGCCCCCCCCCTTTATGGAGTGGGATAACCATCACGATGCGCTATTCAATGGGCACAAAGCCTGAGGTGAGGCTATGATTGAACATGGTACTTAGGTGGGGTGCCAGTTCATTCTGTAGTTCGTGTAGAAGGCAGCCTGGGATGTTGTCAGGTCCCATGGATGCTGTGTTCTTGGCTTTGGAGAGTGAGGTTTTTACCTGTGCAGTCATGATTACAGGAACTTTTCATTCTTCCGGTATAAAAATGGGCCCTTTAGGGAGTGAGAGGGGGGTAAAGTTAGCACTGAACCTATCTGCCAGGATGGTGGCAATATCAGTTGGTTCTATATATTTAGTGTCATTGTGCTGTAACTCAGAGCAGATCTGATTGTTGCCATTGAGATTCTTGACATAGCTATATAATGCTTTGTGGTTTTCTTTAGAATCAGTGGCAATTTTGTTTTCATAACTAGCTTTGGAGGATTTTATGAGGGATCTCAGCTTCTTACTGAGCCTTACCAGGGAGTTTCTCCAATCATGGGATTTTACTTTTTTTTGCAACAGTTTCTTTCTTCTGTTGTATAATTTGTTTATGGCAGAAGACCACCAGATTGACTTCTTTTTTTTGGAGGATAGCATCTTGGTTCTGTTAGGGATAGCACAATCCATGCACTTGTGTAAGTGCTTATAAAGTGCATTTGTGTAGGATTCAGCAGTCGTACCTCTATTGTCCATCTGCATGGGTATCGTGAAGTTTGCCATTTCTGTCTTAAGAAGGGTGAAGTTGGCTTTGTAGAAATTTTTATGGTTGTTTTCCTAATGGGGGGGGGGGGTGGGAGCAGGATGTGGATGTCTAGGGTGATTAGCTTGTGGTCGGATCTGACCATCAAGGAGCTGACCTCTGGTCTGGAACACCAGTCGCCCATGTTGGTGATGACCAGGTCTAGGATATTGCTGCCCCTGGTGGGGGTGTGGATAAGTTGATCCAAGGCATTGGAATTGATGACTTCCAGAAAACGTTGAGCAAAAGAGTTGATACATGAGTAGTTTTCCCAGTTAATGGTGGGATAGTTGAAATCACCCATTATTAGGGTGTTGGGTTGTACCTTAATATTTTCCAGTGTATCAAAAAAAGAGGAGTGGGAATCCTGGGGCATGGTGGGGGGTCTGTAGCAAGTCTTTTAGTAGCTGATATTGTTAGCTGGGTGGTGGTAGTAATTAATACTGTATGGTCTGGGTAAAGGGGCACAGCTGGAGAATCTGTGTCAGCCTTTCCCAGGAATGTCTGTGAAGTTGTATGAATACTTATCTCAAAGTGTGTGTGTGTTGTGTCAGCTACTTGGCAGGGACACGAAGCACTGGTTGGACAGAGAGGGTACTGGAGGTTCTAGCTTGCCCAGCTAGGCTGAGACCTGGATCCTAGAGCTGTGCCAGTGGGGAGTCTTATTGGGGTCCTGGTGAGCTAGGGAGCAACCAGCCTCCGACTGACTGTGATCTCTGTGTGCACTTAACGGAAATTGTACATTACTGTGTGTATTAGTTATACTTTTCTCTTCTAGGAGATGACCTCCCTGGTGTTAGTGGTGAGGACTGAGGCTCCTTGATTGCTGGGCCAGGGCATGGTCATCACAAGTGTTTGGCAGTGGTGGGATCTACTTTACATACTAATTAGCTTTTAGTGATGTGGGTAGAGTGAATTCCTGTAGCTTATGTACAGTGATCTCTAAAAGTGTTTTGTACTCTAAAACAGCCACACAGTGTATACTCAGAGTTCAGGTCACAATTGTTTAATTTCTTTTGTTAGCTTAGTGTTAGTCAGGGTGAGCAGGCAACATGTCAGCAGAAGAGTATGGAAAGCTGACAAGGAGCCAGCTGGTGGAGATGTGCCAGGCTAGGGGACTGGTGCATGGAATCCTGACTAAAGCAGACCTGATTGCAGCCTTGGTTACAGCTGCATCAGAAAACAGCAGCCTGGAGGACAATCAGACTGACAGTGGAAATTCAATATCCTCATATAATGGACAGCTCAACCTTTCTGCAGTGGAAGTAAAAATCCAGCAGGAGCTAAAGAGACTTCAGTTGGAGGCCAGGCGTATGGAACTAGAAGCATCCAGGAAAATGAGGAGTCTACAAGCTGAGGAAAATGAATGGCAGAGAAGGCATGAGAGGGAAATGCTGTCTCTTCACCAGAGTCATGGAGGTAATGGGGAAGGGAGTAACTGGACCCCAGAAGCACAAAAGGTCAGTAAATTTCATCCACAGTTTAAAGAGGGGGATAATTTTGATAGCTTCATTCTTATGTGTGAGCAGGTATGTAAACAGTATGAAGTTGACCAAGGGCTCTGGGTATGCTTCCAGACTCCCTTCCTCCATGGTAAAGCTGTAGCTTCTTTAGCAAAAATGCATGACACTGACTGTTTTGATTATACTGCTGTAAAATGACACTTGTTGGAATGTTTTAAGCTAACATCTGAAATGTATATGAAAATGTTTTGTGAGCATAGACGCAAGGTAGATGAAAATGTGTGTGAATATGTTGCTGAACTGAATACTTATTTTCATAGCTGGGTGAGTGGATGACAGGTCACCACTTTTGAAGGGCTGGCAGACCTTTTGGTGAGGGAACAAGCCCTTAGCACTTTGCCTGAGGACATGAGGATCTGGTTAGCTGATAGACAGTATGCTACTTCAGAGGAGTTGGGGAAGGAGGGAGACCTATACCTGGCCAGCAGGGCAGCCCTGCACAGGAAAGGGACCCCCAGTACTGCCCATGGGACTAAAGGAATCCATGGTGGGCAGCACAGGCTGCCCCAACAGAATCTGCCAGTAGCAGGGGAAGCCACTAGTCCAGGTACATGTCCAGGTGCTAGGGTTAAATGTTTTGAAAGCAACCAGTAAGGCCATGTCGCATACAGATGTCCATGGAGGCAAGGTATGGAACAAAAGGTGAGGGAGCCAGTAAGTGGGAAAGACAAAATGCCAATGGTAGGTTGTCTTGAGACAGCAGGGGTATGGAATTACCATCCTGCAGATGTCCTCAGATGGAAGGATTTGGATGAGGCAGTACTATGTACTTATGCAGTTACATGCAGTAAGGCTAGGAGACAATCATGTGGGTCTGGTAGCCTGGGGGAGGCCCAGACAGACTGCATACTTGCAGCCAGGACTGCTGAGGTGGTTACTTCAGGGAGTGAGCTTCGCTGTAGCAGTGAGACTGAATGTTAGCCACAGCTGCTTGTGGGTACTGATGGTCCCTTGGACAGAGTAACTGCAAAGGTAGAGGTGAGTAGTAGTACCCAGTTGACAGTGAGGCACGGCTGTCAGAGGATGCCAGACTTCCTGTGGAAGGAGAGCTGGGAAAGATTACAAGGAAAGACTTGAGACAGGCTCAGCTCTCAGGCTCTACATTGCAAGGCCTGAGGCAGGTAGCTAAGGAGGCACCTGATTCTCAAGGGAAGGGGGAATCTGTATACTGGAACAAAGGATTACTGTACAGAGAGTGGACCCCTGAGGGAAGGCTAGAAAGTGAGAGAGTACAGCAGTTGGTAGTGCCTAGAACTTACCATCTGGTACTTCTAGCCATAGCCCTTGGTATTCCCTTTGCAGGTCATATGGGCATAAAATGTACAAAGAGGAGTATTATGCAAAACTTCTATTGGCCTGGAATTTCCGGAGATGTAACAGGGTACTGCAGGACCTGTGAGCAGTGCCAAAAGGTAGGCAAGGCAGGAGACAAGGTGAGAGCTCCTTTGATGCTTTTGCCTGTGATTGGATGTGTTCAGGGTTTTACAAGAGTCAAGGAAACCCTTATCCAGAAAATCTTAAATATCCAAATGGAAGAGATTTTTGGTTTCGTGTCATGGTCGTAACCAGGACCCTCTTTCAGTGGGGGTCCCTCTGGTCCTCTCATTTGTGTCAGTTGCTACAGTCATGCTTGGCCTATTCTTCTATGAAGGCCTATTTGTCAGCCATTATTGTTTGTCTGCCCTTGAATCTTCCTTTGACTTCTAATTTTGAAATGAAACAATTTCTTAAAGGCAGTCTGCATTTTAAAGCTCCAAGGAAAGCCTCTTCTTCCCTCTTGGGACCTTAATTTTGTTTTGGAAAAATCGACTCAGGCTCCTTTTCAGCCTGCAGATTCTGCTTCTTTGCAACATTGTACTTGGAAGACTGTTTTGTTACTGGCTCTGAACTCTGCTGCAAGGGTTTCTGAGCTCCAGGCCCTTATGGTCATTCCTCCTTTTTTGGTTTTTCACAGAGACAGGCTGTCCCTTTGTACTAATCCAGGATCCGGGATCCTTGTCTTATGCCCAAGGTAGTGAATGATTTGTTCTTAAATCAGTCAGGACATCTACCTTCCTTTTTCCCTTCTCCTAGTGAGAGGGTCTTGCATACCTTTGATTTGCACAGACAGCTCAGGCACTGTTTGGATAAAAATAGGACTATTCGTCAGTCTGATCAGCTTTTTGTTTCCTTTCATTCCAGGTCTTTGAGTTTGGCTGATTCTAAACAAGCCAGCTCCTTCGGGATATCTAAGGCCATTTATTTGTGTTAGTCTTTTCATGGCAAACTCTGTCTACTTTTGTTACAGCTAATTCCACTAGGGCTGTTGCCTCTTCTGGTGCCTTCTTCAAGGGGTTGGACCCCATTCCATCCTTGAATCTGCTACTTGGTCTTCAGTGCATACCTTTACTAAGGATTATAAGTTAGATATGGTTTCTTGGGCAGAGCAGGTTTTGCTGAAACCATTTTATGTGAGTTTGTTCATAGGCTCATAGGTTCATAGGTGTGTACTAGGCTAATGGCCCTGGAGCCTTTACAAGCCTAGTCCATAAGGTTACCTTGGCATCGTTGAGAGCTATTCTTAGCCTTCCACCTCCCATTCTGTTTCTTGAGCTTTTTTACTCTCCCTTCTGTACAAAATACTGCAACAGTGATATAGCATGACATAGTTCAGTTGTGCAAAATTGTACCATGATAGTTTATGTCCTTTTCTTCACTGTTCTTCATTGTTGCAGTATTTTCTCCCTCCTTTCAACCCCCTCTTGTTTATTCTTTAAGTTATTTTTTTCCTTCTGGATGTGTGTGGACTCCTTTGTCCTATGAAGACTGTTCTCTTCTAGGGCAATGCAATTCTAGGTAGTTGCATCCATAAGACCCTTTTATGCCCTATTTTCTGTTTGTGGAGCATAAATGTGACATATGGCACAACCAACATCTCTTTTAAGCTTATTTGTACTGGCCAAGTGACGGGCTACCCAGGGCGGTACATGTCTTCTGTACCAACTGCTGTAGCAATGAAGAGAAGGACATCAACTGTTATGATAAGATTTTACACAACTGCACTTTGTCACTTTGGTTTGTCATTACTACCATGCATACCTCTCAACTGTCCAGATTCTCACCTCATATTTTTGGTTTGTTCCTCATAAAATTTAGATTTTCTTGCAAATCACTGAGGATTGATGTTACTATATAATGACACACATTTGAGTTTCAGACTTTATATCCTTTATAAAATGCACACTAAGAAATCTTGTTATTCTAGCAACTTTCTAAGTTTACAAGAGCAGTATTTAAAGCGTGTCTCTGTTTTGGAGCATTTGTTCTCCATTATTTTAGACTTTGTCCAGATTTTTTGTGCCAAGAGGTTGAGAGGTATGCTGTCATGTGAGTAAGTTGGAATGGAAGCAGTTAAATATTACCATATAGGACTAATCATTGTCAGACCAGGAATCAGACACTCTTTAGATACTGAAAACTGTTAGAATGATGCCAAAAGCCTCACAGTATCATTTTAGTTATTTGTTTATATATAATAACAGTGGAACTAGAAACAGATTCATACAGATATAAGGTTAAAAGAGAAAGAAGTGTTAAAAACATAATACAATGTAGTAACTCACTAAGGTGTAGTATGTACACTAGGAAGTGCATTTGGGTAGTAGCTGAAATCAGAAGCAAATAAAATATGAAGTGAAAGGAAAAGATGAGTGTATATTAATGTTTTAACTTCACATCACTCATGCTTCTACAGATGTACAAGCAGCCCACTCTTAAACAAATACTGCTTTTGTCTAGTAGTATTCAGAAATCAGCATATATCAAACTAGAAACTGAAAAAGGAACAGAAGAGTGTGTCTACTAATGCTCCAACCTTCTGTCACACAATTGATTTCTGTGGAATTACTAGTAGGTTAGAAAGTCAGTACACCAAGCTAGTATTCAAAAATCAGAACATAGTAAAACATGAAATGGAAGAAAGAGAAATATGGTTTCCACTACTGTTGCCTCACTCACATGCTTTCTATAGGTAGAAGCCATGTCATAAAATTGTTGTAGCTGCCCAGGATTTACAATGCCCGCAGAATAACATATGAAATGAAGGAAACAAAAAATGTTTATTAATGTTTTAAAAGCCTTGCATTACTGATGTGCCTAAAAGGCTGCTTTTCTCAATGGGTAAAATGCACAGATTAAACTAATGAATGGCTCACAGGGAAAGCTGTTGTCAGTACAACTG
This sequence comes from Protopterus annectens, assembly GCF_019279795.1. NCBI lineage: Eukaryota > Metazoa > Chordata > Ceratodontiformes > Protopteridae > Protopterus > Protopterus annectens. Next base: position 683,982,964 of record NC_056751.1, read on the forward strand.
CAATTTGAGATGGAATTTGGCTACCACCTTTGAAACTTCCTGCAGGCAGTCTTCCCCCACCCACTCAGCCAAAGGTGAGCATGATCATAAAGACAAACCTGAAATGTAAACAAAGGCTGAATCAAAACAAAAAATCCCTGGGCTTGTCCCTTTAAGATGGACATTACTGAGGTGTGTAGACTGCAGCATCACAGGGGGTAGGTACCATAACTGTCAACTGTAGAGATTTATGCAGTATGTCCACAGTTTCACCTAATATGTGTGGTCAGTGTCCCATGACATTGTAGTCATCTAGCAGTTCACTGGCAAACATTATGGGTTGAGGTCAGTAATGCCATGGATGAGGGGAAGATGGTGCACACTGCCTACCTTGACCTGGCCAAAGCCTTTGACACTATTTCCCACACGGGCATAATAGATAAACTTTATCAACTAGGCATCAAGCCATATGTTACCAGATGGGTAGCAAACTGGCTCACTGATAGAACCCACACAGTCAAAATAGGGGAAGCCACCTCAAGCAGTAGACCGGTAACAAGTGGCGTACCCCAGGGTTCAGTTTTGGGACCTCCGTTATTTGAGATATACTTTTCTGAGGTGCAGGCCAAAACCAATGGGCTATGGTTGACCAAGTTTGCAGATGACTGCAAGCCGGATGCTGTCATCAATTCCCCTAGTGATGTGGACATTCTCCAGAGGGTATCACTCAGACAAGTGACTGGTGCCAGAAACATGGCCTCAAGCTAAATACCAAAAAATGCATCCTCATCCCCTTTGGGGAGAGTGACATCCCCACAAATTATCACATTAATAACAACGTCCTAAGCACTCAATCAGTCATGAAGGATTTCGGCACCCAGGTTAATAGCAACCTGACTTTTGACCACCATGTTGCTTCTGTTGTACGGAAAGCCTTCTACATGGCCCACCTCATAAGTAAGGATATCTCATCCAGGGGAAAAGGAGGTCATAACATCCCTGTATTCATCCCTTATAAGGACCATTACTGAGTACAATGTCCCTTTCAGCATGTACCTTGCAAAGCACATTCAGCAGCTGGAGAGACCACAGAGGTTCCTCACCAGGAGAATCCAGGGCCTCAAACATCCACCATACACAGATAGGCTAAAAGCCCTATCCCTCTACTCGGTTTCATACATACTCCTCAGAGGTGACCTCTGTCTGGCATACAAGGTGTTCACAGACCCCACCTTGATGGGACAGCTGCATATCAGCAAGTCAAGTTCCACTCGAGTAACCCTCACATGTGGCCTCAACCTGGTCTGTCACATCAACAAGACTTGTTGGCGGGACAGATTTCTGTCCCAGAAACTCACCCATCTATGAAATAGACTCCCTCTCCACATCAAGCATTGTACCTCTTTACCCCTTTTTAAGTGCTTCCTGGATAACTGGATGGGAAACAGAAAATATACCCCTGGGATTCCACCCATGTCCCTGCTGGACATTGGCATCTGGTGCTGATTTGTCTAAACATGGGCTAACCTCTTGGTTAGGCTTATAAGGGCCTCAGGGCCAATAGCATAGTAACCTCCTATGATCCTATGTAAGACACACATTTGAGTGTCAGACTTAATACCCATCAGAATATGCATGCTAATGCAATAGCTGTTATTCTATCAACTTACTATCTTTGTAAGAGCAAACTGTAAAACATGTCCCTATCTCTGGGCCTTTGTCCCACCTATTAAGCATGGCCATGTCCAGATTCCTTGTTATAGGGGATGGGAGGTATGGTAGGTCGGTATCAGCTACCTTTACATACAGCTGTGTGCGCTACAGGCTGCAGCTGCTGCAGGCAATACATATAGGCAGAGAGTGTGAACACTTTGGAGGACAACAAACAGTATGTGTAACTGTGGCAGCTGTATCAGCCCTGTCATTACAGCAAAGCCAGGGTAAGGGTACCCTTTACAGTCCAATCGAGGCATATAATTGTACATCTGTTATGCAACAGTGTCAATAACAGCGTAGTAGGCAGGATATATTTAGGCTATACAGATATGTGCTGTGCATCCCTACCTGCAGGTCTTTGACTTGCAAAATTGGATAGCAGTTCATTAATTAGCAGTAACCTGTGCAGATAAAGATTGCAAGACTTAGTCATTAATTGTTGTCCTCACAATAATGTAAGTGAACTGCAACACAAGACTGGATTTGAACCTGGGGCTGTGTGTGGCAAAAGTCCTGCATGCAAGACATTTAACAGCCTGAGCTACTGAATCACTGCTACAGGAGGTGTATTTGAAAGGTATATGTGCAGACATACAGGCAGTGACACATTGTCTGGGGAAAACATAGTGAAAGGCAGGTAGGGATTGCAGGAAGGGTGTAGGAAAGAACCATAGCTCTCCATTTCTTGTACAGGAACAGCTGTGCACTTTGACAGAATTTGTAGATGAATTTGGACTCTGAAACCCCACCGAGAGGGGTGAGGACAACATAACTGAATTGTCAAGCCAATTTGACCAAGTTACTAGTGTCCAGTGGACACATATGTGAAATGGAGAGTTATATATGTGCCCATTTTTATAAGGTGAGAATGAAATGTTGGGGAAGGGACATAGGTAAGTGTGGGGAGGTAAGTTGGGTAGGATAGGATGCATTCACAAACAGACAAGACAGCAGACAGGGGCAGTGTGTGACACATCAGGGGTTGAACATCTTGGATAGGGAGGGTGCGGTGGAATCCATGTCCTACTTGCCTCCAGATGGCAGCAGCATGACTCAATTCCCCACCCATGGGACTGTCAGAACTGCTCCTTCACTGCCCAGAGGGTGGCTGTGCTGGAGGCTGGGCACCAGGGCAAGACTGCCCCACCAGGTTGGTGAGCACATCCTCAATCCAGCTCAGGCATCACTCATAGCTGCAATGAACAATCTTGCAAACTATGATTGGCAGCTGAGCCTGGGTGATGATGTCCCCTCCACCACCACTCCCAGTGCGGGGCCAGGCCTCGTCCCCTGAGATGATATGACCTGACACCACAGATAGTGGAGGGACAGCAGAGGAGCACCACCAGTCTGGTTTACAGGCATGCCAGGACCCAGTTTCACAGCTGGCTGAGGCAAGGTAGGCAGATCAGTCAGAACCTGCCTACCCCGTTGTACTGTGGTAATTGAGGTGTAGCAGTAAGTAGAGATTAATTATGAGCAAATCATTGTTAGTAATAACAGCATGTCAAAACAGTAGAAATAACCCATTTACATAGCAATGCATATTATGTGTAACACAACATTAAATAACAGAACAGTCAGTATGTTAATAGCATGCCAGTAACAGTTACAGCATAAGGCCAACAAAACAGGTAATTTAACAGTATATATTAATATGCAACCATAATGATATATACCAATAATAAAGCACATTTCCCAAAATACAATTAATGTAACAAAGTATATTAACAGTAAACTATAACAATGAATACCAATAATAAATAAATAAAGATAAGGGGTGGTGGGAAGACAGAAAAACAGTCCATTAATGGCATTGTAAGTTATATCTCTGACAACAGTACTACTATCTACTCTACTGATCAGTATATCCCTTTATGTGTACAGTGACTACCAGTCTGCTATAGCTGATGTAGCACCTATATACCTGTCAAGCTATTTGCATGGGACAGTATTGGCTAAGCAATAACAATGACAGGTACACAAATATACAGGCCACTTGCACATCAGGTGGACCTATATAGCTACCAAAGTGATCTGTGGGCTGAGTTGGTAATACTTTGTAATGCAGGTAATCATTTCCATGTTCATCCTGTGATGGATGGATTATGCAATATTATTTATAGTACGTGAATTGTGACACATGAAAGACATGTATGTGTACAGTACAGATCCTAACCAGCTGTCATGTCTTGGTTGGCAGGCATGGGACTAGAACCCCATTGCTGTGACTGCAGGGGACATCTGCATAGAATGTAACAATTGACTGCAGCAACTTTGAACAGACATTCCAGGAATACAGCCATAATGGGATTACACAGCTTTATTTCTGACCCAACATTGCTAATGTACACATTCTTGCTATTGATTTTAACTGTCTGTGACATCTAAACACACAATTATCTACTCATACTATGGGCTATCTCACCCATTTACCTGTAGTTCCTCTGGAGAGAAAAATTGTGAGCATTACATGACCACTATTTATAGTCACTGCTACATACCACTGGATTTGAACCCTGGTCTGTGTGTGTCAGAGCTACTGAATCACTGCTGCGTACTGAATGACTGACATTTGCCTAGAGCTCACCTGGAACCATACTATAACTTGGTATAATTACTACTTCACTGATATACTAGACTGCAGTGACAACAGAATGCACATGCATGGAATACAAGCATAACAGAGATAGTAAGTAAGCTGGTGTACACATTTTATTGTTAGTGGTTTTAAATATCTGTGAAGTCAACAAACAATATCAGTTCATGGAGTGGGCTACCTCACCTATATACCTTTATTACCTGAAGTCTGTAGATGACAGAGTATTATGTGACTGCTATTGGCCTAGAGACAGCCTTGAACAGTACAATGAGTTCAGCAATACAGTTTACGGTCATTAGATTTGCATTCTACAGCTACTACAGTATTATACTTGACTTCAGCAACCTTACCTTACAGACTTAATGCATACAGCTCTAGTGCAATAGTTATGACAAGACAATCCTGATGTGCATCATTTTCTTTGCTGTTATTGGTATTGTTTCCCATTTTAATTGAACTATAGTTGTTATTATTCATTTATTGCAGTACAGCTCTAATTCCACATTTATTGCACTACAGACTTCATTGAATATACTTTATTGCAGTTAATGCTTTACCCCGTGTTTCCAAATGTTAGCCAAACATTCCACTTCTGCTGTGCTGATGATGCTAGGTTCCTGACCCAGAGACTCCCCAGACTCTGGAATAGACTGCCCATACACATCAAGCAGAGTGCCTCTTTGGCCCTCTTCAAAAGGAACCTTGATGATGGGATGGGAGATAGGAACTTCACCCTGGGAATCATGTCAGTCACCCTGCAAGACAGGGGTCCAGGGAAGTAAATATTGTGGGAAGAAATAGCCAGGGAATTGTTATGGCTAGGTTTGTATAGGCCCTAGGGACGATAGCCTAGTACCAACCTATGAACCTATGAACTCTTTCTTGTTTATTGCACAACAGTTAGCATAATACATCCATACTCACCACACTCACAGTGCAACCTGGCCAAGTACCTGGTATGGGACTCAACATTGTGAGCCCTCTCAGTTGCAGCTGTTGGAAGAGAAGCACACCATTATGCATACCAGTTTTGCAGAAATTTTGCTTGCATTTTGTTAAGACAGCAGAAAACATGCTTACATACTTGTGGGGCATTCCCTGCCCTCACTTCTTGGATCCATGTGTCCAAGGTCCCCCTCTTTCTTATTTTTGGGTCATCATGGTGGTGATAACACTGCTCACCTGCACGGGGGTATTAGTAACACTGGTGAGTTCTCTGTCCCACTAGTCCCAGGCCTCTGTCTTACACTCTAAGCCCTGGAAATTGCCCTGCAGCAGCCTATCATCATGTTTTTTCACAAGGAGCCCAACGATGACCCTGGATTCCAGAATGCCCCAACACTGTGCCCGAAAGCATGCACCTTCACCAACACCACCAGCCATACCTTCAGTTAATCATACTATAATGGATTATGCTGAATTCCCACCTATTGGGCTTAATATAGGCTGTTTTCCCACCCTTACATGTCATTGAGTAACATTAAAAAAAGTGCTGCATCACTTACCAGCGAGCAAACCAGCTCAGCAGAGCTGAGCAGTGCAGAAACTCGCAGAACCGTAGTTTTAGCAAAGTGTAGCACCGTGCAAACCAGTGAAGCAGAGCTGAGCAGCGCAAAAACTTTGGCAGCCATTACCATGTTTATGCTGTGCTTAGCAGGTTTAAGCACAGTTGAGCAGAGCGCAGCAGAGTGCAGTGGGGCCATATTTCAAAATTGTGTGCATAATGTGTATATCAAAAATAAATACATATTTTCCCTTCCATGTATTTGAACCCTGGATCTGCTACACACAAACCTGCAACTCTACCCATTTAGCTATATAGATATTAAAAAAATCTGGTATACCTTCACATATACCACTAAGCTACCTATTAGCAGTGCTGATTATAGTGCTGTACTGCGCAAATGCCACATTTAAAAAAAACTATAAATGTCATTGTGCTTATAAATTACATCTGGTTTCTATATTTAGATGTCTGGCAGGTGTCAGTTGTCTGTATGTGACCACAGCATGGTATTGCTGCACTCCATGCTGCACTGTGCAAACATGAATTTTAAAAATAAAAAATAATAAAACAAATGCAGGAAATTATAGAATAGCATAACATTTACACATTCAGCTTTTGACACTCTAAACAACATTGCTGCAGTGGCAGAGACCATTGCAGAGAGTCTCAAACTCATTTGTAGCCATAGTTAGCACTAGACCTCTCCCTACATTGATTCCATAACCGTGTTTCTCGGCTCTCCCTCAGCAACATGCCATCATTAATATTCATGGAGTGCTTCTGAGGTGGACCCATGACCATGAACATGGGTACATTCCACACACTGCATGTAGGCTCTACACACTGCCTGCACGGATTTTTATTAAATTCTGGGGATAGTGTTTTCAACAATCAGTAAAGATCAAAAGTGCTGGTTGACTAAGATAGGATTTGTTTTTACCAACAGTGATAATTGTTACATAATTAACTCTTATTTGACAAGAATTTTGTATTGGGTCAATAACATTAAGTTACACTTTTGCCCTGACAAGTATAATATTATGTATTTTTAACCTCCTTCTATAATAAAGCCAATTTCATTTATGTCAAATGCATTTCAAGTAGTGAAACATTATAAGGATTTAGGTATAAATATATCAAACAGCATTTCATTCAATATACACGCTGACATTATTACAAGCCTATCTATGAAGCAGATGGGTATTAAGATTAAAAAAAAGAGCAGGAATTGAAAATGTTATGTAATGCTGCTTAGGTTATATGATATATAGCAATATATGTGAAGTATAATGCTTGTAAATGTGAACTTGTTAATACAGTTTGATTGCTTTTATATAAATGTGAATGTACCTGTGTCACAAGTGATAATTCAATAAAGATGTTTAAAAAAAGGTTAAGAATTCAGTAATAAGTAACTTATCTATTTTAACATCATGATTTATTTGCTATATAAGACCTCTATTAGAGTATAATAATATATTTTGGATATATACTAAGAAACAACTAAATGGATTAGAATCAATACAAAGGAAATTCACAAAGAAAATCACATGTCCATAGAGTATCGCACGAAAGGAATGGTGTAAATATCTCAAACTATATTTATTAAGTTACAGTTATATTAGGGGCAAATTTATCTTTGCCTTTAAGCCATTTCATGAAATATACCTACGAATCCTATTGGATTTTAAAACACATCAGAGTAAACCTAAACTTGGGTTTAGTGCATTAAGATTTCACATCTCTATATTTAACACTGCCTCACGATCTTCTTTCTTATCTCTTAGAGCTGCAGACCTATAGAAGAAACTGCCCATTTCACTAAGGGAACCAAACAATATAACAAATTTCAAAGATCCATTTAGACTGCTGGGTGGGTGAACTAACATTTGATCCTGGGTATATGTGTATCATTGCTCCTTAATGGTCACATGACCAGAGTACTACACAATAACTTATAAACTTATGAATTTATGTTTCCCCTACCTATGAGGGACAAGATGTTAAGCCACAGATGAATTTGGGGTCATCCATCCATTCATCCAGATTATGTTTGAATAGTGTAACAGAAGTAAAACACCAAGGACACCACCAACGAACTCAGAAACCATTAGCTGTAAAATAAAAAAACGATGTGACATACTGTGAATACTATAAACTTTAATGAGCAAAATAAAGAAATGCACTGAGTGCTTTTGTCTTATACCAAATACTTCTTCAGAGTGACACACAAGAGAAGTCAGAGTCATTTATACAATGAAAAAACAATCACAACACTGCAACAATTAATGAATGTTATAAGTAAAAAAAATGATTAAAGATAAAAACTTGACTCAACTCTATTAGTTACACCATGTTCACCATTACTGACCCAACATCGAAAATCAAAATGTGTAAAATTAAATACTCGAAAATCTCTTCAATGAATAATAAACAGTAAATAATAAATAATAAACAGTAAATAATTCATTAAATAGTGCCTGCTTTAACCTTTAAAATGCTGGAAATGGAAATGGTATTGTTAATACCAAGGGCACGTGAAGCGTTAAACCTAACCTGTCAACTTAGCTCTTTAACTTCCTGTGCATTTCCAATAGCCCCACATAACAGAGTCACCAAAACTCGATCAATGACAAAGAATGTGAGCTTCCTAAACTAGGACGGACATAGGTTTGAATGCCTATATAGAGCATTAGTGGTTTTCTTCCTATTGATGTCACACGTGTTCCCTTACCCTGTCTCTCAACCTTCTATTTGATTTACCTACATAAAATGCATTGCAGGTGCTGCACGCAGCCAGATACACTGCATGTGTTATATTACAGTTTACTTTTCCAGGACATGGAATGGTTCTATTGTAACCACAGACCACACCATAGAGGCCTTCATGGATGAATCTGCACATTTTACAAAAAAATGCATTTTTGCATGCTGCTATGGCTCCATTGAAATTTCCCCAAGCCAAAATCCAATATGTCATTAATGTTCTTCCCTCTAAATTATGTAAAAGTAGGGAATACTCCAAGATATTTTTTCATGTCTTTGTTGAGAACTATATCCAATAATTTCCTAATGATGTTAACATACTGATGTGTGGTATTACTGTAGGGAATAATAAACACTGGGGTCCCATCAGTCCCTTCTGAGGTGACCTCAGTGCATATGGAACTAACTGGTAATGGACTGCTGACAACTGGTGCAAATCAGTCAGGCCCTACCACCTTTGCATGTATATCCTTTAAAAATTGGATAGGATATCATCTGTCTATGAATAAACAGATCAGATGATGCAATTCAAAATTAAAAATAGCATCATCAGAAATGAGGTGAGATAGCCTAACCATTTGGCCATTTACAACTGACTTCTTCTGGAATGGGGGTGACAACTCTCATAGAGAAGGTAAGTGCTGGAAAAAGTTTATTTCCTAAAGACGGTAGATGGGTAACAACTCTTAACCGGATCTTTTCCAAGAGAAATGTCCAAGTAATTAATGCTATCGGCATGAATGGCATATGTAAACTTTAAACATGTGGTGAAAGTCTGCCATAAATTGAAAAAAATGTACCCATTGTTCCATATTACCACTCCATAAAATCAACACATCATCCAGAAATCTGTAGTAGCCATGTGTCAAAAAAGAAACCATGGGGTAAATAGTTAACCTTTTCTCATATGACAAGAACTATATTAGCACAGATTGGAGCGCATGCAGCATCCATAGCAACTCCTGAGATCTGATGAAAAAACTTCTCCCTCAAAAAATAGGAAATTATTGTTGAGAATCAGGTCCAAAAGAGAAATGACCATATTTATGTCCTGAGGTGACATGGATGTGTGCTCTGACAAATAGGAAGAAAACCACTCTAAACCAATCTCATGGGTGATCACACTAAATAAATCACCTATGTCAACAATGATGAACATTACACTATCTAAGCACTCCAAAGAATTTAAAATTTGCAACAAATGCCACGAATATCTTAAAATATGTGTTTCAGCCTTTAACAGATACTTACATTTATAGTCTACAAATGTGGCCAGTGGTTTCATTTTTGAGCCCTTGGCTGAGAATATCAGTCTTTATGGTGGATGACAAGGATTTTTATGTATTTTGGGAATGCCAAAGATAGACACTACTTTTTGTTTCTCCAATCTCAAATATTTCCACAGATTATGGTCAATTTCACCTTGCAAGACCATATCCAACATAAAAAATCCAGTCTAGTGTTAGCAATGTTGATCTGGTTCAAAGACACAATAGGTGTCTTTTGACAAAAGTTGAAACATTGTGGAGGAATAGTCTGTGTTATCCATAATTACCACCTATACCACCCTTATCAAATTTCATGATACGGATGCTTCTGTCTTTTGCTATAATAAATAGAAGTTCCCTTTCCTCAATGGTTAAATTATCAGGGCTAAATTTCAAACTCCTGCTCTTGTTATGAACATGTCTGAATTGCCCCTCACAAATTTTGTCAAAGATAGAAACCAGGGAGTTGGGAGTTGCAGGAAAGTACTCTTTCTACGTGACCCATCATTACTTATAATAGTGTTCACATTTCTGTCAGCAAAAAAAAAAAAAACTGTTTCAAATTGCAGTTCCTAGTGAAAAGTTTCAATTGAATGATTGCTTGTCAATGTCTAAGTTAAAACTAGGAATGAAAGTGACATTTTTTTAAAAACAGACGAAAAAGACTCAGACCAGTTGACATTAGAACAATTAAAAACTTTAAAAGAATCAACAGCACTGTTGTCAGATAAAGATCCACAACCACATTTACATAAATTCAATCCCCGGGATTCATGAAGCACGGCGCAAGGAAGATGTTAGCCTTGCACCGAGCGTGTGGCGTAGAGATGGCGCAGCAGCACCATATGCATATTAATGAAGGCATGCTGCCACACCGTCCACGTGCACAGGAAATGTGTGTGAGTGCAGGGGGTGTGTTTAAGTGCTGCACGGAGGCGTGAACATATCTGCTACAGTCACCCAACCTAAAATGCTGACTACTACAGCCTCCCTCTAATAGTAATCAATCCTGTCACTGTCTGTGGATACTGAAATGTATGCAAAGCATACAAGAGAGTTCCACGAACCCCAAAATAAAATCACAGGAGTAAACACACAAGCACGTAGCTGAATGTTGAGCCCCCATCCCTAGAACTATTACATTTAAAACCTCGTGTCTGTATTTCATTGTTGTGTTGATATTTATACCAAGTGGAAGTGAAACACAGCGTGTTTGCGCACCACTGCCCTTTGCTAAGCCTAGCCCAATGGTAAGAGCATTCACTTAATATCTACCCATTCACGGTCCAAGTCGTCCTTGTCTGGACAGCCCAAAAATGAATGGGTATAACCTGGGTCAACCTACCATGTCATGAAAGATAAGTATTTGCGTGTACCTATGTGCATGAAGTACAGCATGTGGAAGACCAAATATGCTAGGGTTGGCCTCACAACCATAATGGTATCAGAGATATGTAGAGTAGGCAATGTGTACTGATGTCTGTGCCATGGGCTAACAATCAGAGAAGGGATGGATGGTGTGTTTTTGGATTTTGGGTGGGGTGATGGGTAATGTAATAATCCGCCAAGGGGAGACTGGGTCGGATGTACAATAAGTGAACTGGAGGTGTACGAGGGAGCAGTGGGAGAATCCAAAAGGAAACTAAAGAACATGCATTCACATCCCCAATACACCCTGTCAGGTCATATTGCAGAACACAATCCCACAAACATATGAACATTAAAATGTATGATACACATGTACAGAAATGGTAATGGCTCACACCACATAATGGTTTGGCCTGGACTGAGCCATCCATCCCTTACACACCTGGATACATAATTGAATACCCATCATCCCCTCCACAGCACACCCCCCCCTTGCTGAACATCCACCAAAACCACCCATACTCGGGCTGCTAGCTTGGGCCAGCCATAGCTGCACATAGTGCCCCCTACCCACGTCTAGTAGGCAGTCTCACCCTAAGCAGTCTCAGGCCTGCAAACGAGGTAGCCCATGCATGTATAACCCTCCCTCATTTTCATATAATCAAAAGAATGGGGGTCATTGGCATCCACAATATTTGGACATCCCTCATTGGATAAGTGTCTGTTCTCAAGATTAGACTTGGTGGCACAACACGATTTCTACCCCCATTGACATCCAGACACAAGTTGGATTAGTAGTACTTGTCCACAACCCTGCTCAGCCTCCACCTGGTCCTGCAGAACCTACAACCCGGGATTAAACACCTGACTGTGATGCACGTCTCCCCATGTGCATTATCGGGAATATATACCTTTCACATGTTCCCAATAAGCTTCCCCATAGCCATCTTCTAAACAGTACATGTCCACAAATTGTATACCCTGTCCAGGTTCCATGTCATAATGATGCACACAACCCCTGTATATAAATGGTACAGGTCCCTCCCGGATGTGGGTGTTCATATATATGGCCATGTATAACCCCAGATATGTTGCCATATATCTATAAATGTACATACTTATATTTGCATAGCTACACATCACACATACATGCATATAAGTAGTTGTCAAGTATGTGTCCTATTCATAAATATTTATACTTGCAAATGTATGCATATGTCTCTCAGAAACATATGAACAGTAACATGTACTATACATATGTACACCAATCGACTGTCACTTTTGTTGCCAGTAGTGTGGAATGCCTGTAGTAAAGTCATATATAATAACTACCATCCATGCAGAATGTATCACGGATGGTTTAGTCATCAAACCAGTGACTATGGTGTTTCTGTTCCTGGGTCCAAGCCATGCAAGGGCTGCTAATTTTATATGATGCCCAGAATAATGGCTGTCAGATATAGGGTGATTAAGGCACTTTCAAGCAGATGTAAGCGGGTATGCGCGGCGGTAAGTGGTGGTCATTCAACAGTAAGAGAAATGTAAATAAGTTTGTAGGTGTATATGCATGTGCATGTACAGACAGATATATATATATATATATATATATATATATATATATATATATAAATATATATATCCATGAAGAATGAACATGGTCACAATACAGCATTCATAACAAATGTGAAGGAAAACAGCAGCGGAACCCCCGCATTATTTACTGCTGTCATATCAAGCGGCCCAGAGGTGAGCAAACCTCCTGAGTCACCAACCTCAGGTAGGATGCTAACAATGGGACTATCTTTGTCCACTTGCTAAGTCTGAATTTCAAACAGGTACAGGGCAGTCCCAGTCTCCAGTCAGACAAGCCAAAAACTGGAAGACTATTTGAACACCCTGACCATTATATGAACGCATGTTCCAGAACTATAAGCATGGGATGTCTGAACATACCTGGAGTGAGCCAACATGCGGGATGGGTCTAGAGCTGTAGGGAGTGGCGCATGTGTAGTGATGTGGTTTTTCCAACTGGAGAATGGATGACTGCTGTGTTAGCGAAGTGTTGAGGTGTGTGTTCGTGTATCTATGAACCATGGGTATACATCAAATCCAGCAGCACACCAATAGTGTAATGGTTAGAGCATTCGCCTAACGATCAGGCATTTACGGTTCAAGTTCAACTATAGCACATATCATTTTCCATGAGGAATGAGTGTTGCTCTGCTGTAAAACCGACATAACATGTAAAAGTGAACTTGAGCATCGCATGGGACTTTTAACCAAATCCATTCAAAGTGGTACTGTCATAATGAATAAGGCACAAGTAAGCACAAATAAGCAGCTGTAAACATATATAACAAACAGTAAGAAAATCTGAGTGCGCTTGCACGGGTGTAAGCCGTGCCCAGAATAGGAAATGTATATAAGTATGTACAGATGTAATATATATATATATTATATATATATATATATATATATATATATATACACACACACACACACACACACACACACATATATATATATATATATATATATATATATATATATATATACACACACACACACACACACACACACACACATATATATATATATATATATATATATATATATATATATATATATATATATATATATATATATATATATATACATATACATATGTAGAATGAACGTCATAACAATAAAGATAGATAAGGAATGAGAAGGGAATCAACAGCAACTGTCAGCGTATGTCATATCCAGCTGGACAGGAGTGAGCAAAGCACTGCTACTCACACCACAGGCAGGATTTTACCAGTGGGAGTAACATTGTTGATATGCTAAGTCTACTTTACAAACAATCAGAGGGTAGTCCCCAGTGGGACTACCAAAAATTGACAGCATATTTGGATCTCCATCATTTACATAAGCAAGAGCAGGTATGTTCAAGGACTTAATGGTGGGAGAGCATGATAATACATGTGTTGGGACAACATACATGTAGGGCCCCTAACACTGGGGGGAGGGCAATGTGTGGAGGTGTGTCATGGCCATGAAAGCAACTGGATAATGGATGGATTGCGTGTATGTCGAACTCAGGTGGGGTCGAGGAATCATGGGTATGTGATTTTGTATCCAGGCGTGTCATGGTTGGATGGCCTGGTTCTAACTGGACCGCTGCGTGGAGGCCAGTGAGTTAGTTATAAGTATGTATGCATACACACATGCATACATCTATATGTAGAAGTACATTTCCTGTAACATATCCATTCCATTTGCAGACATAAACACATGAATGTGCCCTTACAAACCTCAACAGTAGATAGAATAATAGGTAGTGCAGAAGAGGGAAGGGACGAAATTGCTAAAACGCAGAAATGTGTACAATGCCCAAAGTCAGTGTTTTGCTGAATAAATCAAATGTGAGGATTGCCTCACACAGGGAATTATCCCTGTGATCTGCCTGCAATGGCAACGCCAAATACTAAACTGGTCTATTTTTAAAAGAATCATGCCGAACACGTACATAATTAGTTCTCATGTGTAATGTGTACGTTACCATATAGTCAGACTAATTAATTCATTGCAGTGTCATGTTAACGGGAGTAAGTATATAAGGAAGTAAGAGTCTAATCTTGACATAAAGACAAGTGTGTCCCATGTGGGATAACGCAAAAAATGCGAATAGTGTCCTATTGGTCACTCATGTCACCAGTGTTTGTGGACTAAACGTTAGGGATTCCTAAGGATACATAAGATAAAAGATAATCCACAGACAGGAAGAACCGAACCAAAAAGCACAAAGTGCAGCTTTATTGAACAACAAACAGGTCAATAAATCAAGCGCTTTCGCCAGGCAAATACCTGGCTTTCTCAAGATAAAAAGTAGTGCGACTGAAAAGTTTAAATACTTAAGCATCTGATCACATGGTACTTAATTAGTTCAACAAACATCCACTTAAGAAGGCAGTTAATTAGTAACTGAACTCAGTGAGTGAAAAGTATGCATATGAAAATGCAGAATAAAAGTTCAAATAGTGAAAACACTAAAAAATCATTTAAAAATCATTTAAAAATGATGTACAAATGTGTGCATAAAAAATCACAAATGTGTAAGATAAAAGACATTTACTAATTGTAACAAGAAAATCATAGCCTAGCCCTTCTCAGCTTTAGTACACTGGATATATTAATGGCCTCATTGAGACCAGGGGATTTTGCAGCATTAAGTCTAAGCTGCCATAAAAGTTCTTTATATTCAAGGCGGGCTTCCCAGTCACCTCCTCTGGCATCCTGGGTTACCTGTTCAAGAACCATAAACTTAAGTTTCATGTTAGAGCAAGAAGCAAGATGTTTTAAAAAAAGCATTAGTGTCCTTCTTTTTTGTAATGTCATATTGATGTTCATAAATTCTTTTTCTAAGGGGTCTCTCAGTCTTCCATATGTAGAAACTGCAACATTCTGTGCATAATCCTAAGTACACCACCCCTTTTGCTCCGCAGTTGTAATATCGGTCAGCGTCAAATCTAAATGTTCTAGATGGAAGATAAAAAGAACTATCATTCATGATAAAGGAACACTGCTTGCATGCCCCACATTTATGGGTACCATGTTTAGGGGAACAATGCCTTGAATTTGATAGATGCTTTCTTTCAAATAACCCTTTTAGGTTAATATCCCTTCTAGTCACAAATTTGGGACGTTCCTGGATTATCCCTTTAAAGTCATCGTGTAGCGTCAAAAGTGGCCAGTGTTGAAGCACTGTGTGTTCCACCAGTTGGGAATCCTGTGAAAATGTGTGAATAAAACTATTATGCAAGTTAAAGTATTCCAAATTCTCAAACTGCTCAACTTGCTGAAAGCCACTACCTAACAGCGGAAAATACTTGGTTTGTCTATTATCTGTCACTTCTTGGGCCATGTTGTTAACCAAGGAGGCAGGGTAACCTCTTTCTAAAAAAAGTTTTTTAAAAACTCAACTTCTTCAAGAAAATATTCATCAGTACTAGACATCTTAGATGCAAGAATGAATTGTCCCTTAACCAAGCCCTTCTTCTGGTGAAATGGGTGACCACTGTCAAAATTAAGGTATGAATTAGAAAAGGTGGCTTTCCTAAATACCTTGGATTTAAAGGTGTGATTACAGTAGTCCTTCTGTATTGATATACCCAGGTAGTTCAGTACATCCTTACTAACATTATAAGTGAAAGATAGAAAGTGTGTGGTAGAATTAATATAACTCATGAACTCAAGAAAGTTGTTCAGGGTTCCTTTCCACAGTAGGCAGATGTCATCAAGGTATCGCTTATAATGGACTATGTATTGTACCCAATGTGCGGAAAATATAAAATTGTTCTCCCAGTAATGCAAAACTATGTTGGCGTATAATGAGGCACATGCAGCGCCCATCGCAACCCCCTTTTCCTGTTTAAACAGTTCTCCATTGAAAAAAAGAAAATTATTATCGAGAACAAATTCCATAAACTCAACAATTAAGCTGATTGTGTTGGAACTAAGGCCGGATTCAGAGGCCAAAGCTTCATTGAACCACTCTAATCCAATAGAGTGTGGGATGCTGGGGAACAATTCTACAATATCAATGGTTGTCATAAGTAAATCAGGATGAAATAACCTAATTTCTAAACCCTTGAGAAAATCCCAAGAATCCTTGCATACATGCTGTTGCGTAGAAGAGAATTTCTTTGTAATGTGGTCAATAAACTTGCTCAACGGTTCAGTGATACCTCCAGCCCCCGAGACAATAGGTCTAAATCTCATCGGGTCTAAACCTTTATGGGTTTTGGGTATTCCAAAAATTACCGGGGTCCTAGGTTTATTGACGTGTAAATAGTTGTATAACCTTTCGTTAATAACTCCCTGTAATAGGTGGTCCAATAACAAAAAATTGATCTTGGAATGGGCTAAATTTAACTTGTTCCTGCGAATAGTGTCCTATTGGTCACTCATGTCACCAATGTTTGTGGACTAAACGTTAGGGATTCCTAAGGATACATGTAGTGAGTCAACCGATGGGATGGGTCTACAGGGGTAGGGAGTGGCCAATGTGTACTGGTGTGGATACACCGCAAATCCAACTGGCGAATGGATGACTGCACTGTTAGTGAAGCGTTGGGGTGGGTGTTTGGGGAACTAGGAGACATGGGTACATGGGTATATATGCAACTGAAGCAGCACAGCAATAGTGTATTGGTCAGAGCATTCGCCTAATGAACAGGCATTCATGGTCCAAGTCCCACACTAGCACATATCATTTTCCATGTGGAATGTGTATATAAACATATTTATACATCATATTGCTGTGCAACCTACATAAGAACATGTACATGTGAACTGGAGTACTGCATGAAATGTTTAATTAATGTCATTCAATCTCAGTGTTAGTGACATAATGAATAAGTTACTAATAAGCAGGTGTAAGGAAAAATATGCAGTAGTAAACATATATAAGCACCAGTAAGCATGTTTGTGTGTTTGCGCGGGGGTACTTTTCTGTTAACGGGGCAACACTGTTAATTCGGTTGCTGACTTCTGAATCCAGTGTCAAACCGTGTATTTGTGTTAGTCTTAACATGTGTGTGTAAAATGTAGAAGTTACAGTTGTTTTCATTTTGTTTTAATATTTTATCCGTTTAACTGATTTACACACAACTGTTAACATTAACATCCAAACAACATGGCTTGAGGTTGGAGTGGGAGTTCGGTACCCGTATTGAAAGTGTTTGCCCGAAAGCAGAATAGTGCAAAAACAAAGACAAAGGCCTACTATTACAGCAATCTATCCATTATAGGGAAAGCAGGCAAAAGTTTTCATTGTCAAATACCTGTCCTCAACATCTCTAATTATACTTACTCGGCTTCTTTAAGCTGCGAGGATGCGATTACAATCAGTAAACAGTGATCGTTTGTTTTTAAGAGTGTCAGGCAAGGATTTAGGAAAGCATCGCTGAGCCCAGAAATAACCATGTTTACGATGTATACACCTGTTGCTATTATACAAGGCGTTTACATAATTAATCCAAGTTGACGCGTAATCTTAACAACTTGTGTCTTATAAGCCCTTCATGGCAAACATATACATAGCAATTTCACTGTCTATTAATCATCATTTCACATGCCTCACGGAGGACTGAAAACTGTGTGATTACAAATGGTCAGCATGACTACATCTTTGTAAACTGTAAGCACAGGCAGTTACTTCATGTTAGGCATTTCATACAGTGTACATATCACCATGTCATGACTAACAGAAGAAAGGAATGTCATGTTATTTGCAAGTATTTCCTTATTACTGATTTCCTATCTGTGTGACTTACCGGGGCAACACTTTAAAGCGATCGCTCTGCAGTAATGCAGTACCTTAACACATCTGTCAGGCAGATGTGTGTAAAATTAGACTAGTTACTTGGTGAAACATTTAATTATTAACACAAGCATTTTATACCGACATGTGCTCAACAGGCATGTTAATGAACTGCATTACACCTGAATGATTGCATTAATAGTGTTGCCCCGATAATTAATGGAAATGTTCCCATTCAACAGTATAGGACATGTATTCAATTACATAGATGTATGTGTGTTAATATCTATATAGATATATA